>NW_024543218.1:13697500-14237500 GCF_018167655.1 Microtus oregoni | reverse complement strand
TCATAGATCATTATGTATTTCCAGTAACTTGGCCTCGATTTATTTGCTAATTTGTGGTAATAGCTTATGTGCTAGTAATTCTTGTCCTGTATATACTCTTTTATAATCATGGATTAGATCAGGAATTTGGGACTTAGGAGGAACACTAGCATGCCCACATCCATGTGAACTGGGAGACCAATCTTTGTGGGACTATTGGCCTAGAAACAACCGGAACAGAGAAGCCATGGAACAAATAAGTAGCCATTGTCTTGGCGAGAACTGATGGATTTTCATGAACTCCTCCTTTATTTCCGCTGCAATGGCTCCGTGTGCCATCTCAGCAACACTCATGCTGTGTGCCCTGCTCCTCATTTGCTCATTAATCCCAGCCTTCACAGTGTGAAGACTCCTTACCCTTTATCCTTGTCCTTTTAGATCACAGAGAAAACACTTAGATGATGGTAGATTAGTTGTATAACCTCTCCAATAGCTATTGGAAACATCAAAAAGCAATCATCATTTCCACTTTGATCAAAAGAAAGCGATTAAGCTTTCTAATTCAAAAATTGGGTGATCTAATTCAAAATCTAAGCCTTTTTTTCTCTAAGATACGTCGAGACCACTAGTGAGAGGTATTTTGGAATTCTTTCCACTCCTATGGGAGATAAGTTATTGTTTTAGTTTTCTTTTTTTTCCCATAGGTGTGAATATTTGAGTCACTACTATTCAAGCTATGAAGTGGATCCTGAGACATTTCCTTGTTTTAAGGCTAAATGAGAGCTGAGAAAGTAGGTCTTTGTCGTATTTTCACTAATTGCTTCTCCCGAGAGAGAGGGTTGTGCGAGCCATTCTTAGGGCTTTTATTTGCAATAACCCAGAATCAAGAAGATAGATGCATCATTCAATAAACGCATTTTATTCTGCCCTGCTCTGATTCAAGAGTGTGTTGGGAAAGTAGGACAAGCCTGCGCATCCCCTCTGCGTTCGGTGTCTTTCTTTCGGAGACAGAGCTTGAATGGACGCAATTTAGGGAGGAAAACTGGCTTTGCTGACTGATGTCCTCACGTATCTGTGATGGCTGTGAAGACGCTTCTTAGCATTCATTTTCTTGTGGCTAGAAATAGCCAAGACCTTTCCGTAAAAATGTAATTGGAAATCTGCCATTGTCTCGTATGAGACAGCAAAAAACGTAATTTTCACAAGAGAACTCGAAAACCTAAATGTACATAACTTTTTAAATGTTTAAAATGTTGAAATACTTCCTGAAAGCCTGAGGAAAACGATGCTTAGGCGTGAACAAAAGCTGGTGAGCGGGAACAAGGAGAGGGAAATGGCAGGATGCAGCTGGCAGGAAGTGAGACATGGCGGGATGAGGAGGAGGGTCCCAGCAAAGGAAGGAAGGTTAGTACAGAAGCACGGGGAGAGAGGAGGGACAAGTAATTCTAAGGCTGTTTGATAACACTCCAAGGAATCTTATGGTTTTATATTTGCATAAAATTATGCACAACATATGTACTTATGCATATACATCCATCTCAGGAGCTGCTGAGGGAGGGAAGCAATTACTAGTCCTAACCAGCTGTGAAGTCTGAGATCCACAACAATGACCAGCATGGCAGGGCATCCATGGAGATGTAGCAAGCGGCACTCACAGAGTGGTGGCAACCAGCAGCATCTAAATGGACTCAAGGCCCACCCAGGAGGAGAGAAACCATGCCTGGTAGTTTGCTTCTAGGAAATTCCCATGGCTTGTGAGGCCATGGATCCTATAAGAGATTTACCAGTGCCACTTCGTTGGATTGACATAACTATTTACTCTATTCTAAGTCTTATCTACAGGTAAGCATAGGTGTCGCCCTCATCCAAGAGGCTTCTCTTTACAGTAAATGGAGACCCTCACAGAAACTTACAACTAGACATGATAATAAGCAGGTCATTGGGAGCCCATGGATATCCATGTCCCAATGGACACATTGACTTTATAGTCCATGCCTCCGTGGTTCATGGAATAACACAGAAAGGGGGCTGAAAGATTCTACCAACCAGGAACCTTAAAGTCTTCCGTGGAATAGTTGGTGTCTGGTGCTTTCAGCCAAGGTTAAAGCCTTCCAATTTGGAGGGAAACTTGTTAAGATAGGATATAAAAAAAAGGAAAGCATCAGTAGAGTTTAGGGTGAGCTGTTTACAAACATGTAAAACAACAGAATGCCTTAAGAGAAGGAGAAGCACTTCCTTTTTCTAGGAAGCTCCTTTAGATAGGCAGGAAACAATCCAACATAGCTTCAGGAAGTCCTGACACTGACCAGGACCCTTAGTCACCTCCCTTCCTAAGAGTGGATTAGTAATGACAGCTGAGAGTCACTTTGAGACAGGCCAGACTCCAAAGGAACTCTAAATCAAGCCCTGCTGCCGGGAAGAACCTAGCAGCCTGAAAGAAGCAGAGACAAGCTGCAAAGCAAAGATGGAACAAAAGCCAGCTGCATGAAGAGGTTCCAACCAACTAGATACCTGGAAAGGACACTCTGAATTTGCATTTGTAGCCTGTAGTATCTGAGGTCTGCGCCAGCTGCTGGGAGTTACCACCCTTGTTGGGGTGAGCTTTGGTGGTGCAACTGTCCTCATTTCTGCTTCTACTGTAGCAGCCTCCCACCCTGTACATACCTGGAAGCAACCCCCATAGAACACACTGGTCACTAAGTTGGACTTCGATGGATCCATACTCTGGTCTGTTGCTGACTTCCTATCTGGGGTGAGCATACACGTGTTATGTCTTCCCAGGATTGTTTATCACATGGAAATCTACCACAGACCGAACAATAACAATATCTACGGACATGCTAGTATGGAAGTGGGGTGGGGAATCTCACCTGATTATACCACTGGACAAAGAACTATAAATAACATGATCTTTGAGAGAAGGGAGAGTGAGCATATCCCAGGAATGAGCCTCCCTGAAGTGGTCAGTCCTGAATCTATATTCACTCAAACAATAGAGACTCAGGGGACTTGGAAGGAAAGGAAAGGGGAGAGTGATGTGATTATATTTTAACTAAAAATGTATAATAAAGTAAAATAAAATGCTAAAAAGGAAAGTTTTTATGATTGATGTGTTAGCCGAGTAGAGAGAAGACCAATAAATAGGTCAAAGCTAGCTTGCTGTCCTAGGATGTGAAATCTGAAAACCTAAATTTGGGTGACACTTGGAATAGGAAGGAGAGGGAACGACTTAAGAAACACTAAGCACGGGACCCTGCAAGGATTTAGCAATTACCAAATGCACGACCAACCAGTAGAACAAATGGAAGAAGAGCACAACCAGACCCTAGACACACTGTATGAGGACAGCATTTGACTTCTCTTTTCAGCGGCTGTTAAGGTTTAAATCCAGGGCCTCACGATTGCCAGGCAATGGAGGTCTCACTGATACATCTGGTTTCAAATATAAAATTAGGAGCTAACATGTTAAGACAGCCCTCACCTGTATCTTTTAGAAAAACTAACCACAAACTAAAATACAGAAAAAATTTGCACAAATAAGTTTGTATATCTCAAATTGAAAATTAAGTGTTGTCTTTACTTTAGCAAATACTTTTTATTCATTTAGCTGTTTTGAGAATCAATTTGAAGTAGCCCAATCTAGCCACAGACTTACTAGGTACCTTGAATATTTAATTTCTAAGCCATTGCTCCAGCACTTTGGTCTTGAAGTTTTGATCCCTCTGCCTCTGCCTTTCAAGTCCTGAGATGACAGGTATGGCCACCACATCCAGCTAAAGAATTGTTCTTAATAAATTAAACAACTGTCCTTTTTCAATAAGAATACTGTTTATTTCTGCTACCATGCCTCCACGCCATTGTTCATGTCATGGTCACAATTCAGATTAGGTTGAATTTAGATAATATTCTAGCTAGAAGAGAAATTGATCACTCACTAGTCAATACATATGTAACTTTTGAAACCAGATTTTTAAAGTAATTCATTGTATTTTGTTCAATTATCTTGATCTTAAGTACAATGATTTTCATGACTATCTTGTAGAAATATATATAAATACTTTAGTAAGGATGATAAACTTAAAACTTTAGGTACAAAATATAAAAGTATCACCCAGGAACTGCTAATCCATGCTCACAAAGTCACAAGGAAGACACATTCTGAAAACAGATCACACCCAGAGCTCCAAAATATCCTAAAGCCAACAGCTCACATCCCTTTTACCCAGATTACATCACGGATAACTATTTAAAATAAATTTAAAATTGGCTGAGAAATATCACACCCATCTCCAAATCAACTAGATTGAGCAAACGGATTTACCGTTTGGCTCAGCCAATTATTCATTAATTAAAAGGAAACAAACTCTATCTACCAGACAATTGAAAGTAGAAAGAGACCGAGAGAAAATATTTTGCATGAAGAACATTATGGAAAAACTGTTCCTGTTCGTTCACCTGTGGCAGCAGCTGAAATAAATTTGTGCTACCTACCGGCTGATTAGAGCACTTAGAAGGCAGAGTCAACATGTCCCTGCCTCGCTCAACACAGGTGTGAAACATTAAAAGAGAAACAGCCACTTTAGGTCCCTAAGACTCACAGTGGATTGAAACTGCTCAACTTCTGATAGGTTTGGTTCTCTGAATTAATAAAATATTCATCAATGAAAGAAATTTTGCAAAAATGTAAAACAATACATTTGTTAACTTTCATAGGAGATTGTTTTGATAAATTCCATTTCTTCCGCTTTGAAGAACTCTTCTGAAGTTCCCCCCAAATCTTTGTAAAGTGTCTCTATTGTTACATATGTGTAAGGTTTTTCCAAATATAGAATTGTTATTTTTTGACTCAACGTGGTCTGAATACATTAGGGTTTTATTCTAAATATTTGTTCTCTTTGTATAGCACCTTAGATGTAGAACTCACCCCAATGTGCCTGTCTGAGATTCTTCTTATCGAGAGCTCCCCTCCCACCCTCACACTCCACATCAGCATATGGAAGGCCTGGATTCATCAAACTGTCTATACATAGAACAGCAGATCAACGTCACTATACAGACAGACAAAATTAAGAGAGTAAAATGTAAGGATTGCATCTAGTTTAAACTCCATTTGACTCTGAAATCACGTTGAAAAGCATGCCAGATGGCTTCCAATGCATAGCCAAATTCTTTCTTTAAAATCCTATGAAGTGTGGGTTTGCACTTCATCTTCCTTCAGTTCCCCTTACTTTCATTTCCCACATTACCCTTCCTTGTTAATGTCTTCCTGAATCTCATCTTCATGAATCAAACCTCTGTTAATTGCTGATCGCTTATGCAACTAACCCATTTCACCTCTGTGGTGCCAGGCGTCAAAGGCTGGTGGTTGGCATTCTGACTCATGCTTAGAACAAAAGCAGACACCTTCTAGATACCTAGATCTCCTCCCAGATGCCTTCCACAGCTGGCCCCACGTTTCTCTCTCGGCACTCGCATCATTTATGTGAACCACTGGCAAGCTTTCTAGCCAGTTCCTTGATGCAGATGTGATTCCATCCATCACTGCAGCAAAACTGTGAAATTTCCCTTCTTCTTCCAACTGTCAAAGCACAGTGTGGGTCAAGAGTATTCCTGACGGCTTCCTCTATGTTATAAATTATCTGAACTGAGTCTCTCTTTTGGGCCTTGTATCCCCCTATATCCTCTAGTACAAAACTATGAAAAGAAATCAGGCAGAGATGCGGGGAGGCTCATCTTTGTCACCTGCTGTCTCTTCTCTTGTTGCTTAAGCTTTGATCATGAAGCTTCTCCCTATTGAAACTCTAGCGAGCATTAGTCCAGTTATACGGCATATGCCTTTATTCCTAAAACTATGTGGAAAATTCTTTTTCTTCCAGGAAAATGTTCACAATTCAATCTAAACACAGAGTAGCTTAATCCTCAGTGTGCATTCACCTATATGAGAATTCAAGCCCAGTTATTCACGAACACATCTGTGGAAGGAACTCAGCATTGGTCACCTCAGTAAAAAAAAAGTACAGACCATAAAAGCAAAGACTTAAACCTTAGAGTCAATTATAAATGAGGTCATATCCTTTTTACTAAAAGCTTATGATGTAACCCCCTTAAAAGTCATACATTAGCAAATATGAGAAACATAAATACTCAAGGTCCTTGGTTCGAGTGGTATGTGTAAAACATATTGTTTGAAATTTCTCAGTGTTTGTGTGTAAATATTATATTAGGTCCACAGCTGTCACTGTGCTTGGTCCTGCCTTTGGTTTATCTGAATATTGATTTCTAGGTTCAATTTTGATTAAAAATATCGATTCAATGAATATTTTGTGTTAGTACTTTGCTGGACACTAGGAATAATACATTGTAATGGGTGGTTATTTTTTTTAAAAAGATCCCAGCAGAATACTTGGTCATAATCGGCATCTGTGTTCGTTTTGTTACTAAGGGGTACATAACTTTTCAAAACAATGAATCGTTAAGTAGGAAGACATCTTTCAACTGCATCCGTGTCCTGATCAACCCTGTAAGGCAGAACCTGGCCATAGCAGTATTCCATAGCAACGGTGAGAGCCGTCTGGGCTTCAGAGAACAGTGCTAATTACAGAAGCCACACAGGTGTGCTGTTCCTCGAGGAAGCAAACATCTGCTTTGGATGATAACGGTTTCTACCTGCATCTGTGGAATTCTCAGACGCAATGACCTGGATAGACAGCGGCTCTTTTTACAATACAAGACTTAACCAGTATGGTCCCCTCCCTCCCACCATTCTCAATGTCACAAAGCAAACGTACAATGAATGTATTGATTACTTTGGAGGAAATAGCCAACAGAGAGCACATAAGCGCTGTGCAATTGCAACATCTTTATCTCTAAAGCCTGTTTTGTGAGGCTATGACACTGGATTGACAAAGATGTTCTTTTATGGACTATTCTGGTTGTTTTCTTTGCAATTCTACTTTTCTAATCACATATAAAACATTTTCCTTTATTAGAAAACTGTAATTTTCCAATTTTACTTCTGCTGAATAAGAAAAATAAAAATATATTTTAAGCAGAGAAAGTAGTAGATTAAATGGTCAGGAAGGAAACTTACTTTAATGAACTTTAACATTTCATAAAATTCTGATTTTTTTGTGCTTAATATTTATAAATGCTTTGGAGTGAAAATAGGTATGTTGATAGACTGCCTCAGATAGGCTTTTCATTTCCAGAGATTTTGTAATTTTCTGTCACCATCTGATGACAGATTTCTTTTTTTTAATATTTATTTATTATGTGTACAATATTCTGTCTGCATGTATGTCTGCAGGCTAGAAGAGGGCACCAGACCTCATTACAGATGGTTGTGAGTCACCATGTGGTTGCTGGGAATTGAACTCAGGACCTTTGGAAGAGCAGGCAATGCTCTTAACGGCTGAGCCATCTCTCCAGCCCCGATGACAGATTTCTTGCAAGTGAAAGACTCTATCAACACTGGTGGGCAGAGCTTTTTAGCAAGCATGTTAAAAAAAAAAGTACTTAATTTGTTCAGGAACAGTGGTGTATGCCTTTTTCAGGACTGGAGGCAGAGCAGGTGAGTTGAACACTCTGAGTTCAAGGCCAGTCTGGTCTAGAAAACAAATTCCAGGCCAGTCACGGCTGTATAATAAGACCTTGTCTCAAAAAACAAAACAAAACAAAACAAAATATAGTACTTTGTTGCAGTAACTACCAGTAAAGAATTTTAAAGATTTAGACAGTTGTATGATTCAGGATAATATTGAAAAGTTATATATTTACTGCAATAATACGGCCGTCTTTTTCCTCATCCACAAAGTTCTTATTGATCCATACATCTCCTTACATATCACTTAAAACGTATGACTTCTTTAAGAAGATAAAACTTCACATTTCATAGTTCATTTTGTCTAAGGTTTAGTAAAACTGCGAAGAAGATAAAACAGCAGAGAAAACTCATCAACCTGTTTAAATATTTTTTTCTACATTTCTCAAAAGATTTTTGTATAATATACATGCATATTTACCTTATAATGCATTGATTTTTGAAAGAAAATTTATTTCAGTAGTTGAACAAAGTCTTCCTGTCCTTACTTACTCTTATGATAGTGTATGATAATCTTAATTAATTTAGCATTTATAGTAACTTGACTATGTTTTCCCATTGCTGAGATGATGAGAAAATTTCATGGATTTCTTTACTTAATTTATTTTGTTTTCACCAAAATTATTAATTACTTTTTTATTGTTTTTAAACATATAGGTTTCTTTTTAAAGAATTTTACACTTTCTATTTTAATCATATCCATTCATTTTTATTTTAGATTTTCTTAAACATATTTTTTTACCTAGTAGAATTCCATAAACTAGCCACTGTTGTGAGTGTACATAAAATATATCCATATAAAGAGATATTGAAATGCTAGGAGAAGCAAGATTGATGTGACATTCATATGCTTCCATCATTTCTACCTAAATTGTCACATATAAAGATTTTGTGGTAAGATAATGCATTCTATCTTGTCTTATGTCCTCTCTCCCCACATAGCATTAATATAGGGCGTGCTTTTATACATAACCAGGACAGTGATCCTTAGCATGAAAATGTCTCAGTATCCAAACAGAAAACTTTTGCTCTGTAAACAATTGCATTTAACATAGAAATGAAAATTGCATAGACAAAATTGTCTGTGAATAACGACCCCAAACACTATGATGATGTAAAAGTTAGTAAGAATCCCGACTCATTGACCAGTGTTGTAATTAAGACAGTTTCTGTGTGATTTTTTGGGTCTGGGTGGCTGGGAAAGAAATGAAGAGTCTCTAGTTACACTGTGATACAGTTTATATGTATTTATATGTATAATACACACACATATAATATTATACCTTATGTCACAGATAGCTTTCTTTATAACGGGCTCAGGTATTCAATAAAAGCATGATTAAAAATTCAAGCTAGAATAGAAGATCAAAAGAATCAGCTTTTTTTTTTTTTTTTTTTTTTTTTTTTTTTTTTTTATGAACTGAGAGTTTTCCCGGTACCTAATACAGAATCGAAAGGAGTGAAATCACCAGCAGGAAAACATGGACTTTATCCCAAACCAAATCATGCTGATTCCGTTTGGTTTGTTTTTCTTTTTTCCACTGAACTGGCTATTCAAGTAGCCTGACAACAGAAGGAAGCAAAGGCGATTATCTGCGTCAGGGGAGTGCTCTGAACATCTCTGGAACAGCAAAGGTGACTGACGTGTTCATCATCTTTTATACGTATGTCTTTCAGCCTACTTTCACAGAACTATGAAAATGACAAATTTGATTATTTTTAAAGTTAGTCTTATCTAAGACCTAAACAACTTGTCTGAAGTTCTGCGAGTGCCCAAGGGAAGTGACTATAAATGTCTCACACTGCAGTACACGTCCCTGTCCTCACACTGCAGTACATGTCCCTGTCCTCACACTGCAGTACACGTCCCTGTCCTCACACTGCAGTCTGTACACGTCCCTGTCCTCACACTGCAGTCTGTACACGTCCCTGTCCTCACACTGCAGTACACGTCCCTGTCCTCACACTGCAATCTGTACACGTCCCTGTCCTCACACTGCAGTACACGTCCCTGTCCTCACACTGCAATCTGTACACGTCCCTGTCCTCACACTGCAGTGCATGTAACTGTCGTCACACTGCAGTACATGCCCCTGTCCTCACACTGCAGTGCATGTCCCTGTCCTCACACTGCAGTACACGTCCCTGTCCTCACACTGCAGTACACGTCCCTGTCCTCACACTGCAGTGCATGTCCCTGTCCTCACACTGCAGTACACGTCCCTGTCCTCACACTGCAGTACACGTCCCTGTCCTCACACTGCAGTACACGTCCCTGTCCTCACACTGCAGCACATGTCCCTGTCCTCATACTGCAGTACACGTCCCTGTCCTCACACTGCAGTACATGTCCCTGTCCTCACACTGCAGTACACGTCCCTGTCCTCACACTGCAGCACATGTCCCTGTCCTCATACTGCAGTACACGTCCCTGTCCTCACACTGCAGTCTGTACACGTCCCTGTCCTCACACTACAGTACACGTCCCTGTCCTCACACTGCAGTCTGTACACGTCCCTGTCCTCACACTGCAGTCTGTACACGTCCCTGTCCTCACACTACAGTACACGTCCCTGTCCTCACACTGCAGTACACGTCCCTGTCCTCACACTGCAGCACACGTCCCTGTCCTCACTTGTTGCTTCTTCAGCGGACCTGGGTTAGATTCCCGTTACACACACGGCGACTCACAGTGTGTCTACAATTCCAGAGGGCACCAGGCACACACATGGTGCACATACCACATGCGGGAGATACCCTCATACACAGAAGATGAAAGAAACAAACCTAAAGATAATATAATTTCTTCATGTTTCAAGAAAGTATACCTTTTAAAGCTTCACCTTGTTGTCAAATTATTCAAAGGAAGTTTGACATCCAGAGAAGATATTTTTCAGGACATTATGAATCTCAACAGTATTTCCACCTCTATTCCCCCTCCCCTCCTTTCTCTGCCTTTTCCCCTTTGACACCAGTCACCCTCCCTCCCTCCCTCCCTCCCTCCCTTTCTTCCTACAGTTTCCCTTTAGCTGCTTTCATGTTCTGTGGGCGTTTTTATGTGCGATTATCTCTATAAAAATCTATAATTCACAAATGACAGAAAAGGTTATATTTGTGTTTAAGCATCTGGTTTTTCTTTTCAATGTGGAAATCTCCAACTGCATCTATTTTCCAGGAAGGGAGATTTATTCCGTATTTGTGACTGAATACAAAGCCATCATGGATGTACACCGCATTTATTCATGTGTTAACCTCCTGGTAGACACCAAGGTCAACTCTAACTTAGTTACTTTGAATAGTGTTTCTATAAATATGGGCCTCATGATATGCTGACTTAGATCACTTGAGTATGTATTAGGATGTGGTATAACTAGATTATGGGATAGTTTGACTTTTAGTTTTCCAGAAACTCCATACTGATTCCATAGTACCTTGAATAATTTACGTCATCAACAGCAACACACAAGCATTTCCTATTGTCCCGTGTTCTACTCAGCATTTTCTTGATGGACTTTTTTCTGACTGTGGTAAGAGGAAACTCAGTGAGGTTTTTATTTGCATTTTACTGGTGGCTAAAGATGTTGAATATTTCTGTATGTTTATTGGTAACTTTTACTTTATCAGGTGAGGATCAATTATTCTTTTTATTATAACATTTATTGATTTATTACAGTTTTTAAGTTTTATATATTATGGAGATCAATTCTGCTAGATTTTTGTTCCTTTGTGATATATAGAAGGTTTTAAATCTCATGCAATCTCATTTGACAGTTCTCGATATAACCTCCTGGCTTTGGGGTCCTTTTCATCAGAAGCCCCTGCCCAGACCTGGACCTTAACACTGCTCCTCATGGTCCTTCTGACAGTTACAAAGCTTCCGGTCTCATATTGTGGGTTTTGATGTAATTGAGTTAGTTTTCATACAAGATGTGAGAGAGATCTAGTTTCATTTGTCTTCATGTGAATATTATTTTCCAGTATCATTTGTTGAAGATTTTTTTACCATCTGTGCTTTTGGACTCTGTGATAATTCAGCAGGCAGTAGCTGCATGGGTTGAATCCTGTGTCCTCTATTGTATCCTCTGATCTTTTGACTCTATTTTCCATCATCCCCATGACCCTCCTAAAACATTTGGTACCCTACGGTACTGAATATTTAGATAAAATTGAGAAAGTCAACAAGCAGTTAATAAACACAAAGTTACTCTTACTCATTAGATGCTGACTTACCATCTGGTCTTTTGTCATTTTACACAGAGGAGTTTATAGTGCCCCATGTAGATTCCGGCACAGTTCAATAATGTAAAAGCCACTCACCTTCTGTGTCTGCCGCTCCCATTCCCGGCTGCTTCACAGGGTCTTGTCCATTCTGTCCCATCTTTCCTCTGTTTCAAAGAGAAAAAAAAATGACATCTTTAGTTATGGTCCCTTTAATAAAATAAATAAAAATTGGCTTGTAGCAATAAAATAACATTGCATATTCAGAGTCAACTATGGATGATTTGAAAAGCAAATATGCAAGCAGTTAATTGTGTTCTGTCACATTAATTTTAGAATGGGGACTTCATTATTATTCCTAGTCAGTCTAAGCATAATATCACAGAAATCAACACATCTTATTTATAAACTCATTTATAAAAATTGAACTCATGAAATTTTTAGATTCCCCCTGTTATAGAAAATCTTTCAATACACAAACAACTTAAAAATGCTCACATTAAAAGACTACATAGTTCATCAAAATTTGTATATATACACAGTAGCCAAATCCAGTCAAACATACCTGTATCCTTAAACATGTACGCTTGCATTTAATTTTTAACTCAAGAAGGAATGGTATCTTTATCATAACGAAGTGTTATGGGTTCTTTAGTGAGCAGGCAAATAATTAAATAACACATGGAAATAGTTTTGTAACTTAAATAGATATTTCTTAGATGATATAACAAATGGTACATGAAAAACATTACCACCACTAAGCATTAGGTAATAAATCAAAATAGCAGTGAGTTATTACATTCCTCTAGTATAAATGTTTTGGCATGTCAAACAAATTCTGGCAAGAGTGGGATGAGGAGAGATGGCTAACACACTATTTAGGGAATTTTAGTCAGTATAGCCATTATGGGGAATGGCATGGACATTTATCAAAAATTAAAAGTGAATTTTAGCAGTGTGTCACGGTCCATGCAGGAACTCATAACTCCTCAAAGTACTGACAGTAAGGACTACGTATCCCTAAAAGAAATATCTGTTTCACCCACTTCAAGAAAGGTGGGAAGACTATGTGAGCCCGAAGACATGAAGGAATACTATAAAATGCTATCTTCTGGATATAATATGGTGTTTGCTGTCAAAACTTCATAGTGACTGTGAACACCTGCATGACTTGTACACACAAAATTGGAAACGTCCCTGGTGGGGTTATGGAGGAGATCAGTTGAAGAGAAGGGAAACAGCATAAAGAGACGATGAGAAGATAATGGAGAGAGGAATATAATAATTATGTACTGTATACAAGAAGAAACCATAAAAACACAACACAACAAAAATCCTCTGTAGGACTGTGAGGTCACACGGTAGTTTGACTTTTGACCTTTGTCAAGTGAGAAGTCTTTACTTCAGTGTTAATTGAGGATTCTATGAAGTTTGGGCTCAGTGCCTGAGTAACTATAAATATTCAGTATGTATATAGAATTAACAATTAGATAATGCTCTTACACTTGGTAACTGAATTTAACAATAAAGCCTCTCTTAATTTTAGTTTCGGCCTCAAAGCTTTGGTCAAACCAACTGGATAAAAACTTCCCTGAGGAAGTAAGATGATTTGTTCTCTGGAAGTTATAACTTTCACTAAATTCTATAGTCTGAAAGGTCCAGACAGAACAGAAGGCTGTTAGACTCTTTGTTGTACAGTCTCCATAAATAGCTATGCTATTCACAGAGTAGAGAGAGGCAATGAACTCATTTAAAATCCTGTTACTTCTTCCAGGAAGATTATCAGAAATGTAATATTAATGATATCAGGTTCTTTTTAGGAATGATTTTCAACAGACAGACCTGGTTAAGTATAACCACTCGTATTTATCCCATAAAATAAATTTCTAAGATAAAGTCATATAAGAAAAATCTCTCAGATGAACTGGTAACAGAACAAGAATTCCTTTAGGTTGGAAAGCTGTAAGGAAAGACAAAAACAGTGTATTATTCCGTGTAAAATCTGTTCTCCCTATTATTTTACCTTTTTAAGATAAATCAGTATCTAACTATTAGAATTACTGACGGGATCAAATGGGATGTTTCCATAATATTTTGTATGAAAATAATAAATTCCACTGCCTAAGAAGACCTCCCAGCACTGGAGAAAATACAAAGACTCGCAACTGTCCTGATCAGAGCCGGTTCAGACGCTGTACGTTACAGCAGCTCCACGGTGCCCTGCAGTGCAAAAGCAAGGAGGGGGAACACAGACGTCCACCCACAAGACCAGCTCTGTCCAGCACAGCTCAGCCATAAAAGGTCATTTTTGTATATTGTTCACGTGTCATGACATAGCCTCCCTTTAAACATTAAAAACAGCAAAAGTCACCATTCAAGGTTCTTATAAAACCAGCCTTTGGGCTCTGCGAGCTGTGGCCCACTTACAGCTCTGGATACCCTAGCCGGTTTTCCAAGCCCTCAAGATTATAGTTCATGGAAAGGAATAGAAAGGTCTGCCAGGTTAGATTTTGAAACTGGAACTGACATAATCTACAAACCATCTAAATCCATTCTATCATAATCTGCTTTAGTTTTGTATATGAGTTGCAAAATTGCTGTCATGAGGCTTAACATACTATGAATGAGCTATATTCCCAGAGAACGAATGTTTCTGGAATAAATTTAGAAATCGCAAAAGCAATCCAAACCCTTCCATCCTAACTGCAGAAAGGTTTAGAGTTGAAAAGGCTTAACGATTATCCCAGTTTTCCATCTGTTTCAAAGATTCTATGAATTCTTCAAATGTGAAATCTCTCTAATTAAAAACAACCAATCTGTGTTAATGTCAAGTATCAAGGTTGGTGTCTGGTCTTTGTGGGATCAGCATGCGGCTCTGCACTCCAGACTGGCCTAGCTCAGTTACTATTCTAACGGCTTTCATGGTAAACACAGGCAGCGCAGACAAAGTCAGTATACTAGTCGTCTGTGTTCATCTTTAGAATTATCTGAGACAATCCAGTCGTCCCTGGACAACTGATTCTTACGTAGGCATCGGCAGTTTAGATGTCCAAGGTCCGTGATTCAGAATTGGATAATTAACTTGTTTTCCTCTCGTGAAATGCTAAGGATGAATTACTCACAATGCTGTTAAAATTGTAGTTTCTATCTATTTTATAAAATGACCACTTACATCCTTGGGATAGGAAGTAGATTGGTTTCCCCTGGCGCGGAGCTGCTTCCTTCACTGTCCACGCTGTACCCACTGCCAACGCTGCTGCCCGAGGAGCCGGTGGACACGGAGCTCTCTGCAGGCCGGTGATTGGCGGGCTTGGCTGCATGACGTGGGGAGAGCCAACACCATAGTCAACAAGTGAAGTTCACTTTTATCTCCAAATGTCAAACTACGCATGTGTGCAATACTCATAGAAAGGATCGCCAGAGACAAAACGTTCTCTCTTCTTCAACCTGCCTCTCCTTTTCATTTCTTTAGCCAGGAATGAACACTGGCAATATAGAATTCCTTCACTTTTTATTTTTTTACTGCGTATGAGAAAGTGGGAAAACATTCCCATCTTTAGACTTAGTTAAGCAGTATGTCAGTCTTCCACGGTTTTTGCTATGCGTACGGCATTGCAATAGTGTTACGGCAAGCAAGAGGGCGGCTGGGAAACTTCACAGAGGAATATTTTAACAGAATTAAAGAGATTGGGCAATTACTTTTCATGTTAATAGTAACAGGATAGTCTCATCAGAAGGGAAAAATGCATGTCAGAATAGATATTTACAGGTGGCTCTACCAACTCCCCAGGCGTTTCTGTTTTTAAATCGAAAGGTCTTTCTTTCCCGTCGGTATGTTGTAATTGATACGGGGACCTGTTTCAGAGTTTTCATGGCCTTCAGTTATGGACACATGAGTCCACAAACCATAGAAACATAAACAGATCTGTGCTGTCTATTATGCTATTATGCAGCAGGAGCACAGCACTGGCGTCTGGCAGAGCTCTAGACTGAAAGGAGAAGGGGCGGGTTTGCCATGCACAAGGAAGAAACGGAAGAAAGGCAGTGCCTGCTCCAACTTTGGGAGGCAGAAGGTACTTAGCAATTACTTGAAGCCCATGATAAGCATCCCTTGCCAGCTCGAGTGACCTTTCGTCTTCCTGGTCTGTGCTTACTCGGTAGACTCCTAAAGCTGAGCTGTTGTGTGTGGAAACAATGCCATCACAGTGATGACCTTAAAATACAGAGAATAGGACTGGACAGAAACAGGGGCCCAGTGGTTTGCTCTCCTTCCTCTTGGGATATTAATTCCCAAGCTCCCACCTCTTCTTTCTTGGTACTAACAGTCTATGGCTGTTTATTAGTGTCTTTGAGCGTACCTGCTCTTTGACAATGAATTGATCTGATTCTAAGTCTATATGTGTTCTAAACTACAGGAGTGTTTAGCATGCTTTTCTCAACATGCACATCCCTGTTCCATCAGTAGTCTCTTAGTTGAATGTGCTCATGCTACTGGGTGAAGGGTTGATAATCATTTCATATTGAGAGATCTATCTATATATTTCTGAAGGAAATATTTAAACATGATGATTCTTAGCCTGGAGGACTTCTAACCAATATAGTCAAATAAAATGAAAACTCAAAGAAATTGTACAGGACACTGAGGGCAGGCAAGATAGCTACCATCAGGTCTTGCAAAGAATTTAACTTTTCCTTTACACCGCCTTGTTCCATTACAGCAATAAAATGTTCTCACAAGCTATCCAATAATTTCATATCTGTTCCAATGATGGTAGAATTTCTTCCTCAGAAGAGGGGAACAAGAAAGAATTTTTAACACAAGTCAGTATATAGATGATGCTTATAAAATGCAAACTGTTACTTAAAAGAAGGTCAGAGCGGTAGTCACCAATAAAATACTAGTTACTTATATAAGTCTATATCTACATAAAATAATAGTTCTAATATTTGCTAAATCTTTTATTCAGTTTATGTAGAAACTCAGATTGCATATCTAGTATTAAAGAAAGTATTTTAAAGTGCATAATTAAAACTACAAAGTTAACATGACTAGAATATTAAATTATTAATATGTATACGCCAATTAAACTGCATAATCAACCAATAATGACTCAGATTATTTCATTAATTCAGACAAATGAAAGTTGTCATGCTTTGAATTGACATTAAATAATCCAACCCATTAGATTTTTAATAGTAGATAGTATAACACTGAAAGAAAAACATTAATTTTATTAACCAAAAAGATAAAGCCTCCTCAAATCAACCATCTTTACTGGTTTCAAAGGTAGTTAATAGAAAATAATTTAAAATGATTTTTTTTATCTAAGAGCAAGTATACTGCATATCAGAATTGCTACCTTAAAGGACATATTTCTATAGTAACTTCAATTTACTTATAAATGTCAACTTCAAGTACCATGGGCTTCATGGGTTTCCCTCTTCCTTTACATCAGAACAATTCCTAAATCTGGAGGATCCATTATGCATGATCAATGTATCATTCATGAGAATGGTCACTTTCTAGTTGGAATGATATTTGTTACATTAATGCCACATTGCTGGATCCTTAGATATTTGGCCTTGAACAGTGATCAGCTAATATTTGATGAATGAACAAACAAATGAATATCAATGCCAGTGATTTTTCCTAAACCAAACACCAAGAATGCCATATTTACAGGCAGTATTTCATTTTATCTATGGTGTATTTTAAAAAAAATTATGCATATCACTTATTAAAAGTGAACTGATATAGAAGATTTTCCTCTCTCTGGTGTTGGAGGTCCGACCTAATATGCAACCTCCCTCCCTCTCTAAGACACCTGTTGAAAGCATATCTTTGTAGCTTATTAAAATAAGTAAGGACAATTTTTATCCCCTCAAATGTGGAAAAATATAATCAGTTGACTAGATTTTGAATTCCACTGCACTCAAAAAAGGGTTCGAGTCAAGGTATTTAAGCGCTAATACTAAACACTGAAACCATAGATTTGTGTGCTAATATACAAAGTACTGAAAGGCACAGATTTGTGAAGCAAAACGTTCATAAGAGATCATGAATAGCATATAAATATAAATATTCTCATTGGATGAAAGAAAATACTATGCATAGCGGTGTTGTGTTCATTTCCTATCCTGGTATACAGACAGAGAGCTTCGAATTTGATTTCAGTCTAATATCTCTTTGTTTTCCCGCATTTTCAGTGAAATAACACAGAAACATTAAAAGCTTGGTCTTCCCCGAGTCTGTGATTTTGGAATCACAAAACAGTCTACATCTGATTTCCTCCCAACTCTTTGAAGTCGAATTTCGGAATTCATATAATGCTGTACAAGGAGGTATGCATCTGTGTGCTGCAGAGTGAAACGATCTTTTCACAAGAGAATTGAAGTTTTTCAAAAACGCCAACTTTTTTTTTTTTTTTGAATCATTTTGAGATATCTACTTTGGTTTTGAAATGCTGATCACAAAGGTTCCCCACTGCAGGAAAGACTGAATATTGCACGCATTCTGGGAACACTTGCTGTTGTGCGCAGGGCAACATCTTAGAAGGGCCCATTCCTTCTTGATACGCGGTTATTGGGGAGGTGTTTCAGGTAAATGTTTTACCTTCTTGGGGACAATATAAACTCTTTAAAATTATTTTTTCTCTTTGCCATTGCCTTTGGCTGTTTTATGGTTACAGCCTGTCTTGTTTTATTACTACTTGGTGGCTAATCCTAATTAAATATGGTACTGTCTCTGCACATCTGTGGTCCTTTGGTTGTCTTGGTTGGATGCCCTGCCTCCTCCAGGAGACGCGGCTATGCAACGCTATCACCCTAGCTACCACATGGTGGCAGCACTGTTCTCAGAGAGCTCCCCAAATTGTGGAACTACCTGCGGCTGTGGAACCCTGGCCTTCAGGAGCTCGTTAAGACCTCTAAGGGTCACCTACTCTTGAACCATCATTTCCCCGTAGGAAAAATAGTCTCTGTAAAGATTAATGACTGATTATATCTCACAGCTAATGAGAGAATTTGAAGTTGCCAGTTCCCGTTTAAGATTGCATCTAGTTGTCTCAAACAAACATATAAAAAAACTTGAGGGCTTTGGCTACTTTAGAACTCAGTACTTAGTCTAAACTTAGCCTCGCTTTGTGGGATCATTTGATCTTACAGCGGGGGGGCAGCAAAGAGCTATGTGCCAGTATTTCCGGAGTAATTCCTGATCCGGGCAGCTCGCAGCCAGTTCCTGAATGACTTGATTTATTCAACACTAAATCTTCTCTTTATAGAAATAGTCTGCAGGGCTTTAGGAATGTTTGATATTACAAGAAATGAATCGATTATTATTTTGTTTATTACAGTAGTTTGATATAACAGAACTGTTTATCTTAAACTATGTGTATATATATAGTGGGTTTTAACTTTAGGGACCTTTTCTTCTTTCCTCTTCTGCCTCCCTGTCTCCCTCCCTTCCTCTTTCCCTCTGTCCCTCCCCCCATTCCTCCATTCTTCCTGCCCTCCCTTCCTTTCTTTAACCTCCCTTCCTCCCACGTTACTGCTGCTCTTAGTTTTGGACTTACTCTCCTGAAGGGATTTTCAGTTTGTTTTTTTTTTCTAAAATGCTCATTGAATATGGGATTAAAATGCCAGCTTTTAAGTCTAAATATGATTGGTATTATTCAATCTGCTTCCCCTTCAACTTGGCCTGATTACATATTTGAGTATTTTCCCTTTACAGTTCAGGATTATTAATTTAAGGAGAGATATTACATTTTAAATTTTAGAAGGCAACTCTTTCCTAAGTTAACTTCAGTGTGTTTGTTTCCAAGTCTGGAAACATTTTTTTTTTCCAGTTTCTGAACTGGAAAGCAGCACAGAAAGCTTCCTCACTGATGTTCGCAGGAGTATTTACACGTCCCTTGGTTTTGCAATGAAAATTATTGAAAATAAATATCGTTGACACCTAACTCAATCACACGTAAATCTTGGAGTTGAGCAATTGAAGTAAGGATGTCTCTGAAGCATCCTTAAATAGCAAAATTACTAGTTGACTGTCTAGTCGTCATTCACAGTATTTCCTGTACAGAAGACTGGTGTGTGTTCATATCACTACGCAAACCATGAAGTTCTGCTGCCATTTTCCTTGTAAGACATGGAGACACTAGGTTACTCCACATTCACAGAGCTTTTTCCAAAGACGGAAATGCAGATAGAAAGTCTCCTTTGATACTGTAGAGGGGAGTTGGTAACAATCTTAATCATGTTCGTATGTCCCCCCCCCCCCTTTCCATACTTGCTGACTTCATGAACGAAATTTTCAAGGCATTTCAATGATCAATTTGCTATCATTTTTTTTTTTTATCAAATAGTACCAGTAATCTGCAGGTGTTTCCTATGCCCACTAATCATTATAGAAACAGGTTCCATGTTCCCCTTGGATTACAGAAGTAATTCTGTAATGTGTTTAACATAGCAAAAGAGAGTGGAATTAACTTAATAACAAGATATAGAGGAGCCTTTCTTATATAAATTATACATAATGGTTAAGATACTATAATAATTGCCTCTATCTTATAATTTTCCTTTTAAGTCTGTCTTCCTTTTCTGAGAAGCATTTAATTCAGAACTGGTTTGAAATGAAAAAAAAAACCAAAACACATTTTAAAATTAGCCCTAAATTTTTATATTGAATAGTGGAATAAAGTTTGATTAAGATACCTTAAATAAAATTTAGAAAGTCAATTCATCTATCTTGAATAAATCTAATTATAATTTTAGCTGCATTCAACTAAATAGAATGAACCACACTAGATCATGGGAAGTTTTGGTTTTTAACTACGGCTCTAATTCAATAAATATTTTTATCTATAAAAGACTGATCTGAAGAGGTGTTATTAAAGAGTTTCACTTTCATGGGTAACTCTTACTTTTTTCAGTACTAATTTGATTTGTGTGTGAAGGAGAAATATTAACTTTTTTGTGTTTTACTGACAATATCCTTGCGTTACTTGTTTTTCTAATAACTGATAAGCATAAAGGAAAAAAATGTTCAGAAAAAAGAAAGTACTTGATAGTATTTCAACCGATTGGAAAATACTTCTAGAAACAGTCATAGTAAATATCTTAATAACCAAGATGGTATCCTTAAATGAAATACAAATGGTTGCTCCATGAAATTCAATTTATCAGTCATTTACTTATATCTGAGAAAGGTTCTTATGAACCTCAAGCTAAGCTAACAAGGTCCCAAGAGTAACAACCTTGAACTTCTGATCCTGCCGCCCTCACACATCCAAATGCTGGGATTGCCGTTTTGGTCTCCGGCCTGGTTTGAATTGTATGTTTTTCTACAGATCGAACCCAGACCTTCATACATGCTGGGGGAGCAGTTTACCACACTCGCAACCTGCAATGCCCAAAATTCAACTCAAAGGAAATAAAGGAGTAAGTTTCCAGTGGAAGTAATAAATTAATAATGGCAAATAAACTGAGGCGGATAATACTACAGCAAACGCCAAATATTCTTTTTCCCCATTGTTTAAATTTATTTAAGGGTTGTAAAAAGGAAGCTTAGAGGATATTTGATAAATGCATATGTATTTATCAAATTTAACCAGGAGATCTAGCCTCTTTTCTAAATTTATAAGACATTATTGTCAATTACTGTCCTCTTTGTTGCTGGCTCCAGGGGATTGCAAAAAGTATGATAGGGACACAGAGCTGGGCCAGTACCTTTTACTAGTGTATTTTACTAAATGAACACAGCATTAAACTCACTCCTAGTGATTTATAACTGTACGTATAGATTAATGGATCTCTTAACCTTCTTCAAAGAAAATTTTAGGTATAGTAGATGGTGATTATTACAAGACCCACAACAGGCCAAGATGTAGTGTAAGAAGAGGCTAAAGAATAATCAATCCTTGATGGACAAATATTAGTCACCATTGCTGAAGAAAGGGCAGGAAGAGGATAATGACCAAGGTCAGTGGAGGACTACAGGGAAGTGTATATTCTGAACACAGTAGAGCAGCTGTGCACATGGACTGCAGAGGTTGTGACTGTGCACAAACCTGAGTGTCTCAAGCCAGATCAAATTCCAGCACAGAGAAGAGACCTGGCCAGGAAACCTCGCACATATTTCCAGAGCTATTGGCGACTGGTATCTTCTGAGAAAAGGAGGGTCAGTGTTCTTTGAGAATGTAGTCCTGGTAAGTTACATCTTATTGCAGTGGAAGGGCACACATCCAAGAATATTTGGGCGGCACAGATTGGTTTCGATGGGGTTAAAAACAGGACACAGAGTTGATGGGGAAGGAGATCTGAGAAGGGATGTCAGAGAGGGGGGACTACAATCAAAACACATTATACAAAAATCTCAAATAAATAACAAAAATAATTCAAAGAATTTTATTTCCAGATATTTCAAAACATGATGAAGTTTGGTTGTCTATAAACTCAGGTCATTGAGTACAAACCCATCTCCATTTCAGATGAGCTTAGAGAAAACGTAGTTTCTCCTACATCACAATTCTTCCCAGATACTGATAAATCGGTTATTTAATAAATATTACTACCTAGGATGGGAGGACTTCAGACAGGGATTTCTGTCTATTTTGTTTGCTGCTGTATCACCCAACTTGAAGATGTCCCGAAATGTAACATGCTTAAACAAATATGACAAATATGTATATGGATATGAGTAACAATGGATATGAGAAAATTCTGCTCCTTCAGTATCAGATGGTAGAAAACTTTCAGTGTTTCTTTTCACTCCGTTTATTATTGTTTTTTTTTTTTTTTTTTTGGAGAGTGTTTCAGTCTGTAGGCAAGGGTGGCCCAGAACTCATTTGTAGCACAATTTGGCCATAAACACATGTTCTTCTATTTTTCTTCAAGGAATCAAGATGATAATGTTCATTCTCACTATTTTATG
This sequence comes from Microtus oregoni, assembly GCF_018167655.1. Classification (NCBI taxonomy): domain Eukaryota; kingdom Metazoa; phylum Chordata; class Mammalia; order Rodentia; family Cricetidae; genus Microtus; species Microtus oregoni. The sequence goes on along the minus strand of NW_024543218.1, from coordinate 14,214,776 downwards.
CTAACACAAATATTTTTAATATGTAACATGAGCAACAAATATGATACACTTGTCTTTCAAGATATAAACAGAAATATGATTGTTACTGTTATAACACGTTGTCATGCCATCCTGAGCTTGGGATGGCATGAGACGACCTGATAGGCAGCTGAACTGACCAATCAGAGTTCAGGAGGTGGAAGCAATGAGTAGGGATATATAGTTATAATTTAATCCAATTGATGCCCAGGGAAAAATTAAATTTTTTATATAAATTGAAAAAAGTATTTTTTTGAAACCCTTAATAATTATAAATTAGTATTAAATGAGATGTGAAAAAAGATGTCCTGAAATGTAGTAGAAACAACTAAGACACAGAAAATTAGACAAACGAGGTAAGTAGGTTTTGAGAGGAAGGCCTTGCTCTTCTCCTGTTGTTGCTTATTGTAAAAAAATATTACTGTGTGTACACACTTGCTTGGTCAGTCTTATACACTTTGGTCTTGTGATTCTTTCTAATATTAAAAAATTACTTAATAATTGGCAGGACATGGTTCATGAAGTCCCACCCCTTATTGAGATGCCAACTTTTGGCTGTTGGAAGAGGGAGAGCTATTTGTTTTTCATGCTCTAGGAGTTAGTCCTACATTCACACACACACACACACACAAGCACCACTAATTGTACCCAGTCAGTTTAAAGCATAAGGAGAGTTATGGAGCTGAGAGAGAAAATGGTGGAGAGATACGGAAGGGATTTTAGAGAAAGTGGTGAGAGATACGGAAGGGATTTTAGAGAAAGGAATGTGGGGTGATTTTGATCAAAGCACAGTATGTGCATGAGCTTAAAAGTACTTGAATTTATATAGGCTAAATATATTGATATTAATCAGAGTCTAAATTATGAAACTTGAAATGATTGACATTGTTCCTAAAAAATATGTTATAGAGCCATTGTAAACTTAGCTGCATACTTGAGAAAAATGAGAATGAAAACTAATATTTTAACATGTATGTTTGACTTTTCTTAAACAGTGATGAAAAGGATTTCTGGGGCTTTGTTGGTGACTGATGATATCAATGAGAAGATTCAGTAATGAAACGAGTACTGATTGTGGGCACAAACTGATACCATTTAGCAAAAGCTTTCCTGACGATCATCAACCATCAGGTACCACCATGTGCCTTAATCATTGAATGATGCCTTTCTTTCACGTTTTGTGTCTGCAGAACTTGGTTTCATCCAGAATGACATGATTCTAGCAACTAGTGTATGGTCTGAGCTAGAAAGTACGTTTAGCATAAAGGCTTGACTTTTCTCCTTGCTTTGAACAAAAGAAAACCAAAACAACTATTTTATAGCATACAAAAACCTAGAGTAAATAGGGTAACTGGAAGGCATAAATAATATAAATTATTATCAAACACTATGTGAAGCCTTTTAAATATAAATTAAGAGTCGGGTGATATTAACCTAATAGTTATTTATTTTAAATAATATTAATAAGAACACGTGAAAACAACTTAAAATTAAAAACATATAAATGATTTGCTTATACTGAAAGAAATTTGAGTCAATGAGTTATAGAAATATAGTTTCTGTTTATCAAGTGAAAATAATGCTTACATAACTAGATTGTGTATGGTTTTGAAATTGAGTTGTTCAATGCAGGAAGAGCAGATTTTGATGCTATGCCTTTTTAAAGAACAAATAAAACAAATGTTTATTTTACCTTCTTGCATTTTTAAGAAAGGCATCCATTCCTGTGACCTTTATTATGTATGTTGCTTAACTTTTTTCTGCTTTTCACTACTTGTAAAATTACTAATTATTTTTCTGTCAAAGTACTACCAATTTTTTGGCTGCGTTTTCAGTATACTTGGTCATACTGAAAATGTGGGCATGAATTCATATAAATATGAGCTCCATAATAATATCTATATTACTTATCTTGATACATTTAACAAAATCAACATCCCAACTAAATTCTGTATTTCTGGTGTTTTATCTTCTCAAGAAATTTTTTACAGTTTCTTGTTATTCAATTATATATAAATACACAGAACTACAATAAAGTAAAATTAATGTTGTGGCAGTATGGTCCAGTGTTTATGAAGGTCCCTTTCATCCTATTTCACGCCTACACCTCCTCTCACCTAGAGCAATGGAATAAAAAGTAGTAAAATTTTCTAGTCATTCATGGGTTCTTGATATGTGATTTAGGAACTATTGTTAGGTGGTCTAATAGTGCCTCTGGCAATTGCTTCCCTCTCCCTTGGTGGTTCCATGCTTCTTCTCCCAGCTCTTTAGCCCCATGTTCACATCTTAGGTTGACTAGTGAACCTATTGTGTTTTGACTATGCTTTCTGAGTCCCATGATTCTTTCCTTCATTTATTTGCCTGATCAATGTTTTCAAGCCAATTTGCCCAAGTCCAAGGTAAAGTAATGTGTATTTTAAAATTAGGTTTCATGGTTTTTGCTTGTCATAGACGTAAGAGTATTTAATGAGTCCTTGTTTGTTAAAACTAGGACTTCAGCACACTAAGGTTTAACAACATTGAAAACAAGTTTTGGTAGTTTTATACTTAAGGCCAGTGGATATTGCTAGTCCTATGAAATTAATTGAATAAATTCCCAGGGTTGACCAAATCAAATCATGTGAATGGTTCATTGGAGACCCACAACTATGACTAGAAAAGAACAAATATATCCACTGATGGGGAATCACGTGTTCACTTTCAGGAAGGATAGCTCATTAATAAGACTATCATCATACGTTCAGAACTATACGGTCACTGGTTGCGACTCTACACACATAGCAGAGACTTCTGACAATAATCTTAAATGCTTACAAAATATTTGAAAATACACATATAATCATTCTAAGAAGATGAGGAAACTCCCCCAAAGCATTTTGATTTTCACAAAGACTGCCCCCACCACACATAACAGGCACTGTTGAAAGGTGAACATTTTCAATAGCCTGAATATTGACTTTCTTAGACTGTTTTGGGACAGGGGAGTATTTACTCTGTTCACATGATTGTACTGTCAATTTTCCTATAATTTCAAACTGCCAAGGGTTTTATTTTTTAAATATGACTTTTTATTTTTACACAAATACATTGATTGAAGAATATAAAATTTTAATTTATTAACCATGTACACCCAATATTAAGACAACTCCAATCCCCAAATGGCCATTTAGTTTGTCTTGCTTTCGATTTTACTTTGCTTAGGGTCCTGTACTTTTCAGAATAGAGCACACTAAATCCCTTCTGATAAAACTGATTGTTTATTTGGGCCAGAAAAAAAAATGAGACATTGGTTATATACTAACATGTGTAACCATCAATTCTCCTCTTTCCCAGAATCCAACCTCTTCCAACTAGCCACCCACTACCACCTCTCCAAGAAAGCAACTCCCACGCCTTGGAACACCCCACAGTGAGCTTTATTGACAGTGGTATCTCCAGCAGCCATGTGTGGATGTAGCTTCGGACTTTCTTCAGACAACTGGGCCACACCAAGAAACTATCAAGCCTATCTTTTATCTCTTATGTAAGACCGTGTCTTCACAATCTCCTCTTCAATCACTCTAAATCACCCTTACTTTGCTAATTTGGAGGAAGGATACGTCCGCTTACCCTATACTATCTACTTCTGAACCTAAAATGCATACATCAAATCTTAGTGTCAAAAAAAATTGTTTGGAAGTTGCAAATTGCACTCAAAACCAGTAATCAGTTGTCAAGTAAGCAACTGTCCAGAGTTAAAAAAAATGTTGATGTTTGTTTGAGTTTAGGTATAATCTTCAAAACTGTATAGTAAGGAGCTGGGTGAGGCTTGATACTCCAGCCTGACCCATAGTGAATCTCAGGCTAGTCTGGATTATATGGTTTCTCTGCAGGACCTCGACTCAAAAAATCTATATTTAAAAAAAGGTAAAAACAAAAGTATCCCAAAGTGCTTAGTAACTTTTCTTTCTTGGCTGCTAAGAACAGTAGAGCTAATGCTCAACCAAGGGAACTGGAAGGAAAATAAACTAACATACCACTTGCACTTGCTAAGGTTTCTTGCTACAAATCTGTTATTTGGCATTGGAGTAATCTGTCCAAGGCCCCCTTTCAAATCTCCTTGCCTGCAACTAAACTCCAGAAGGAGAGAAGAATTCCATTGGCTTCCTTTATGACCCTTGCTGTTCCATATCTTAGTTCAAGCATAACTCTGATGAGAAGCTTATAAAAATATCTGAAAATTTCTTTAGGGACACTTTTTGTCACCTTTGATTGAGATACCTGTAGATAAACACTCAGCTTCCTCTGGAGAGCGATGGCTTTGCTGCCCCTTGGGCTTTGTACAGTGGAAGCAGCATCATGTAGGTCAAGAATGTCAACCTTGTTCCTGCTACCAGTACTAGCTACTTTTAACAATTTATAAGATGTTCAGTGATAACAAAGAAGTAAATCACAGTTGTTTAGAATGGGAAAGTTTGATTTCAAAGGAACTATTGCATTTAGAATATGCAACAGTTCACAGCCACAGACAAGGGTTATAGAGATAGCTTCGAGCTGTGGGCACAGCATCCCACCCCCTGACACCTGATTATTACCCACAGAACAGGGTAAAACAGTTGAATGTCTACTTCATCCACTTCTTGTGATAAAGCAAGAAATGGATCATGTGACACTTGTACAGCATTAAGAACCGTCTAAATCGACTATTATTTTCAGAATGCAATGGGATCCTATGATCTACATTGGGAGGACTGAAATGAAGGGATTTTATTCAAGCTCATAAAAGTCCAACCTCTACCTCTGTGGAAAGTGGAGGAGCGAGCAGGGTCTGGCTAGCTGGTTGTATATTCAGAATTCTGATCAGTTTACTCACCAGAGCAGTGAAATCATATTTAATTTACATAAATTTAATTCTATAATATGTTTATGATAAAGACCGGGCAGAATTATTATTTACTTGTATTATATAACACTTATAGATAGATACAGGGAGAGTATATGTATATTTTAGAAAACAGAGTTTAGTCATTGATTAGGACAAAATAAATAAGAAAAATACAGTTACTTAGCTTTTCTTCTGTTTTGAAATCAATAAAAAGTGACTTCTAATTCAATTATAGTACTTTAAATGTAAATATATATTTGAGTCTTATTCAAATAAAATGAGCTAAATAATTTTATACAATTTTTAAGAACAAGTCTATGATTAAAATATTACAATATTACAAATAATTATATAGTAATAACTAAATCACAATATAAAAAAGAAGGCAAAAATATGAATGTTTTGACATTGAAAGTCAGTATAGTATCTCAAGTAAGACGATGAGTAGCTAGAGATAAACCCCAGTTATTTGAGAGCACAAAAGGTATGAAGTAGAATTGCTTTTCCTCATCTTTTAGGGGGTAATGGAGTCTCACTATGTAGGCCTGGCTGTCCTGGAACTCACTGCCTATGTGTCGGGATTAAAGCATGGGGCACTATGCCTGGGAAGCAGTCGCATTTTAAGTATGCTGAGAGGAAGAGAAAATTGCTCCCTGGGGTCAGCCTTTAAACGGAGCTGAAACACACGCAATCAGCCTTGTGCTTTGGCTATCTGCTTCCTTAGCCATCTGGAAATCTAAAGAGGCCCGCAGTGATTGCCTCTCTGCTGCCCCAAGCAGCTATTGCACTCACATATCTGGTATGTGTGAGGCACAGTAGATGCTTTGAATTTTCTAAGAACAAACAGAAATTCTATAAGAGAATGAAAGGCACAGTTTTGGTTTATGGAAGACTATACAACATTGAGTATTTCAGGGGTAGAAATTATTTAAGAAAAATGCCAATTTTAGATAAGTTAGATGTGATTATGAATTAAATTGGAGAAAAAATTTAAAGCAACACTAGTTTGATTCCTGTCATGGGCAGTGACTCTTACTTGTGTGAAAACTCCAGATGTTGGGGTCAAGCGAGTCACGAGTCACAGTTATCAGTGACTACTACAGCTGTGACATCAAAGTTAACTGCACATTCAAAGGAAGGGCTAGTGGGATCTACCTTCCTCTCTGCAAACACCTGAAAAGGCTGTCAACTAGACCAGACAAGGGGGTGGTGGGAGTTAGGAGCAGTGAAAGTGGTACCTAGTAGGCCAACTCCATCAATCATTTATGTTTCCATGTGAGCTCTGCTTGAGTTTGTAAAGCTTTCCCTTCTGACTTAGGTTGTTTCCAGTGTGAAACTCTGTTATGCTCCCGAATGTTTTTGTCACCATAGCTCTAACTAGCATGTATCGGTGGCCATATCTTACTTAAAGGGACTAAATGATAAACAATAAAACCCAAACCGACACACTGATTTTATGATGTATCATATAACAATGGCTCAGAACCCAGTAGTTTATGAATGAAATAAAGAGACTTTATTTATTACACAGGCACTTGGATATTCACATGCCCAACACAGCTGATACACTTAACAGCTAAGGAAACACGCACAGATGTCTGCTTGTAGGCTCAGGAGAGAATGTTCTCTGTGCCACGGTGAATGAGTGCATTAACAATTGTTCCTTCGCTTTCCTCTAAAGCATTTCCAAAAGTTACACGACAAGTATTAGGCAACAAAAACTGATCTACATTCCAACTGGTAGGCTAACTCGAATTGTGAGCAGTGTAAACTTTTATCACAATGCAACACAGTTTGTCGTCATGCTTGAACAGATTAGGTTAGTAGCATGCATTCCATTGTGCAATATGAATACTGTTAAACTATTTTCCAACAAAAGTCAAAAGACGCCCTGCATAGAAAAATACAAATCACTGTAGTCAATATATTACGAGACCGATCTTGGGACTTACATGGGTGATGATGAAATCCTAAAATGCCATGCCCACAAAAGCACATTAAAAATGGGATAAACAGATTTCATTAGACAATCCCTAAAAATGAAGGAGGAGAGCCTTAACATTTGGGGGACATTCTTGCTGTGTGCTTTGAACAGGGCCTTTCTGCTCACCTCCTTCTGGCTTGACTGGTCCATCGGACACCACCTTCCTGAGGGCTAGCTGGCTTTGGTCCTGGTTGCCATTGCCTGGTGGAAGCAGAGTACCAGGCTGAGTTCTTTGCATGGGGAGCGCGCCTGCATGGGGAGCGCGCCTGCATGGGGAGCGCGCCTGCTATGCCGTGTCTGTGCTGCTTCCTGGCATGATTACACTACCCACTTTTAGGTGCCGCCGTGGCAGTGCGGGTGAAATGGAAACCCAGGGTGTATCCTCAGATGGAACCAGCTTCAATGTTACTCATGCAAACACAAGTGTGCTTTGGTTTGGTTGAAACCCATGTTTTCGAAGGCCAAAATGACACCACATGCACAGCACTGAAGGGGTTAAAAACTGGCTGTTTCCTTGGAAATGATGACCAGAGAGATGAGGGAAACAACAAGCTGCCTCTACTCCCTGGCGGATGCTTCTTGGAGGCGGCAGCACACCTCAGCCATGAAACATCTGCACTTGGGTTCTTATAGAGCTGTATCAGAAGAGGTCACATGTGAAGACTCATCAATTAGGAGGAGTCAACGGCTAGACTCTAATGGACTAACAGCTACTAGACATGGCACTTCTTGACTTTGAAAACAGTTCACTGGTTAGAAAAAAAATAATCTGCAGATGCTGCTATTCTGTACAAAGTGTGACCCAACAGAATGGGCCAGATTGGGCCCCTTAATGAGATCACGTTGTCTCACCACATAAACCTATATGCATATGAAAAATACGTATTTTTGAGAATACGGATTTCTGCACATTCTTCAGGAGACTATGAGGTTCACATATTAGCTCCTTTCCCCACACATCCTGTTATCAAACATTGCTTCAAATGGCTTTTTACCCTGGGTTCTAGAATTGGTCTCCTTAAGTATCTGCTTAAATGCTGAGTGTTTCCTGGTCCAAGTACCCCATTATTGACCTTACTTAAATATGTATGTGTGTCCCATGCTTGCTTTTGTGGGGATAATGCTGGAAAACTGGCAGTCCCTTGTGCTTGTAGTTCCTGTATTCTAAAGGAGAAGGAAGTGCACACAAACACACACACAACACTGCTTTGCCTGCAAACTTACAGACATGACTACCAAGTACTATGAGCCAGGTCGGAGAGATGGTGGGAACAAAGGAGAAACAGCCAGTTTTGTCTACGTAAATTAAAAGGAAAAGAAAAAAGTAAAGGGGGGGGGGAGCATATTTATGTATTGATACTGTTCTTACACAGACAAAAGGACAGAGAACAGAGTGAGCAGGGGATGCCAAAAAGACAGAAAGCAAACAGGGAAGGACAGCAGGAGAGAAAGGCAACAGATGAACATTAAGCTGCCATGCTGAGGAATTTATTTGCGTCTTTTACTTGGTTGAATGCGGAGTTGTTGCACGGCGGCTTCGGCCGCGGCTATGGCAGCCCCTGCGTCTTCCAGGTGGGTTTGAGTGACACTGGTTTTGCTTTGACTGCGGGATGGTCCATGAGATCGGAGATGGCCTTCGGATGATGATTTTGAGCTACCAGGACTACTGTGGGATTTCTCAATGGTGGGAACTTGCATGTCTGGTTACAAAAGGATAAAACATGAGTTAAAGTTGTTCCCCGTGTCCCCCCTCCCCCACTGTTAAAGTCTAGTCCACACATAACTTGAAACTGTCTAAGATGGACATTAATGTTTTTCTTCATGGGTCAGTTATGCAACTTCACACCATACGGTAATGCAATTAAGATTTGGAAAGCCATTCAGGAAAGGAAGCAAAGGGAATGGAGACTAGTGAAGGGGCTCATTCATCACGGATGAGTTGTAAGAAGCCTCAGGCAATGGATGCCTGCCTCAGTTGCCCCTTCCCCAGCAGCTCTGCTCTTTCTCATAGAAGTTGGTAAGACAATGGATTTCCTCAGTTGCAGGACCAGATTAGAAGGTATTGTCAACTCATTGTCTCAGGAAACTGAGAAGGTATGGGTGCAGAGAAGTACTCCAGAGCAAGAGGGAGAATGAGATTTTTATGCTAATCATCTTTCAGGAGGTTGAGAATGGCAAAGTTGAAATGGCTACGTGGAATCCAAACCCAATACAAAACATAGACATAAATCATCTTCTGTTTTCTATAGTCAGTCTGGTTTCTGTAGTCAGTGGTTCTCAGTTACATTAACTCCATGGCCTCTGAGACGTGACCTCGGCTTCTCCTCCTCTAGACTATTTTCACACAATCTGTCCTCATCTGATGTACACAAAAACACTCTCAGAAGAAAGGAGTGCTCACTAATTGCCTTTAATCCTTATAAATAATTAATGTATCTGGTTACCACATGTTTATCATATATAGATTGATAAATTTATCAATTATGAGAAGGATTAGTCTTATGCTGTAGAACTGTTGTTAAAAAATAACAGGAAAACTCTTTCCAATAAACATAAGGCTGGGCAGCAAGGGCACATGCCTTTAATCCCAGCACTTGGGAGGCAGAAGCAGGAGGATCTCTGTGAGTTTGAGGCCAGACTAGTCTACGAGAGTTAGTTCCAGGGAAGCAAGGGCTGTTACACAGAGAAACGTTGTCTTTAAAAAAAAAATGCTGTGCATAGTGCTAGATCCCATGTGTAATATCATGATTCAAATTAAAAATTAATTGGAATCCAACATCCAGGAAAGACTTGAGGAATTTGAATTGCCTCAAGACAAATCTTGATGACATGAGAAAAATTCTCTTCATAGGATAAGTAAAAATACGATGCAAATTTTGTTTGTAGACTGACTGTATGAGAATTCAGAGATCCAAACCTTTAAAAGAAATACAACTAACACTAATGATGGCCATGTTTTTTTCATCAACATACTAGAAGAAATTTTATATTGTTTGATGAAATAACTCAGTGAATTTTCTAAGATCCCATTAGAATGGATACAACTATCTTATGTAGTCCAATCTCATTTTTACAAAATAAGGCAATGACAATGGTGAAGCCACCACTTAAGTCTGTGCTGATATGTGTTCACAGCGCCTTTCTTCCTAAGTCAAAACATTCTTTTCGTGATGTCACATTAATTTTCCCACAGAACTGAAACTGACAATGTATATTACGCATAGAGTGACTCAAAGTCAAGAAGGTACTGACTGACCAAACAGACAAACAACCACCACGTTCTACTTGAAATGCCTCCTACCCTTGGATGGGTCAGGGAAGACACCATGGCTTCTGCTTTTGATGACAGAGGGCTTTGGAGACTGCTGGCTGCTTTGACTGGAGTGAGGCTTGCCGTGGTCAATGCTCTCCGTTTGTTCCTTCAGTGGATACCACCGAGGAGTGTTGTCCAGGTGAGACGTGCTGGATAGATCGATCAACACCTGGAAAGGATAAGGAAGCAGGAAAGAACATGGATTGAGCTTATAATAGGCTTAGTTTTCCCACAACCTAAAACACACTAAGGATGTAACCAGATGGATAAACACCACCTTAAGGGTGGGGACGCTACCTTCCTCACTTCACTTCACTTACTGACTAGTTCTTCCTCAGTTATAATACTGAGATGCTTAATAAATGTGTGGCTAAACTAAACGACATAATTTCTTTGACTCTTCCCTAATTTACTCGGGTAGCATGAAAAGATCAGAGTCATAAGCCAACCATTTTATGAAACACAAGTTGGTTTGGGTTGTTCTTTTATTTATTTATTAAAAAAGAAAACAAACTATCCTTTTTCATTATACACACCAATCCAAGTTCCCACTCCTTGCCCTCCCCCCATTCCCTCCTCATACCTCCCCACCCCACCCCCATCCACTCTTCAGAGAGGGTGAGGCACAGTGCTTTGGGGAAGGTCCAAGGCCCTCCCTACAATGTTCTATAAAGTAATTTTTACTTTAGGAGAAATGTATGATTTTAACGGGAAGATGGACAAGATCAAAGAATGAAAAGAATAAGTAATTTGCCATTATCAGCTTATTTTTCCAATCTAAAATGCACTTTAGTGTTTTAAATACCAGGTGCTGATGGGTCATGGCACCCCTCCTTTCCTAAGGGACACACACAAATACTGTGTTTTTACAGCCACTGGCTTCTTAGATTTAATGGGTAATAAATAATATAGATATATGACCTAGGGTCGTATAAACAAGAGTAAATTAGAAGGACTTCAGAAAGCCAATGTTTTGAAATTTGACAGTAAACCAAATACAACCCTATTATTTAGAATAATTCTGCATACAATCAACTTTAGTTTTAGTGGCTGAATTAGGAAAGAATCTGAAAGGAAGGCTTCCGTGGTGTGGATTGGATGGGAAAGAGGTAGCATATCTTCAACCCAAAGAAGCTCTCATTACAGAGACAACACACGCAAGGCAGACAGTCCCTATCAAGAAGGGATTGTGTAAGCTTCAGATTTCCTGGAAATCACATACATAGAGCATGTGTGAGTGTGTAAACACATATAATTTAAGTTAAAAGCACTAAATAAACTTCAAAATTTTATAACATTGTTGATGGAAACACCCAAAGATCTGTTCACTCTTCTAGATTTCATTCTTAGATATACATATGTGGTTTTTAACAAATTTATATAATAATTATTTTAAGTATCTTCTCATCTACTTAGTTTTAACTTTTAAAACCTTTGAAAATCATTACCATAATATTTAATCATAAACGGCAATGAGAAATATTACATGGAAGGAGAAGGGATTCAAGAAACTGATTTTGCAACAAGGACACATGCTCAACTATGTTCATAGTAGCATTGTTTGCCATATCCAGAACCTGGAAACAACCTAAACGCCCCTCAACCGAAGAATGGATAAGGAAAATGTGGTACATTTTACACAATGGAGAAAAAAAGTGACATCTTAAATTTTGTAGGAAAATGGATGGAGCTAGAAAACATCATTTTGAGTGAGGTGACCCAGACCCAGAAAGACAATTATCACATGTACTCACTCATAAGTGGTTTTAAAACATTTAAAAAGAAAACCAGCCCAAAAATCACAATCCCAAAGAACTTAGACAACAATGAGGACCCTAAGAGAGACATACATGGATCTAATCTACATGGAAAATAGAAAAATCAAGATCTCTGGAGTAAATTTGGAGCATGGGGACCTTGGGGGAGGATTGAAGAGGAGGGGGGAAGCAGGGAGGGGAGCAGAGAAAAACATAGAGCTCAATAAAAATCAATAAAAGAAGATGTTGCATTTAAAAATTCCAGCTTAGTTTTTATTTTTTTTGTTTCAGATATCATTTGTAATCACATTGTGATTTTTTTATTTTCCCGCTAAAACACTATTTATTTAATCTTAACTAAATTAAAAAGTGCATCAAATGGTGAATGGAAAATCACTTCTCAAGTTTCTATTCAAAGAGTAACTCAGGAAACTAACTTACCGGCCAAGAGATGTTGGTCAGGAACGGCTATTGTGTAAATTCAAGAAGTTTATCATCCTCCATCCTTTAACTTGTTGCATAGGGTGACAGTATAAAAAAGGACAGACTTACCTCCCCAAGGAAGTCGTTGGAAGAGAATCTATCATAATCCCAAACTGTCACCTCCAATGTCTTCTTCATGAGCTGCGTTCGGATACAGCTATCATCAACCACATTCCTCCAACATGCATTTCTATACGTTTCTAAATGATTCTTGCCTGGATACTTAAGACTCTATGTTAAATGTTGTGTGGAATTATAATGATTAAATTGTAGTTCAATCTAGTGCTTGATTCTAGGAGACCTCATTACTTTGTGAAAAAACTGGCCATACTTATTTCCCGTTGTTCTGTCTTTACTCATTTAACAAGAAGCAGACGATACTCTCTAAATATATGAAAGCCTTGAATCCAAAACATTTAGATTTTTCTTTATCCCAATCATTGCCAAAAATGAAGCATTTTTACTTCTGCAGAATTTAACTTACTTTAAAGAACTCAGATTAATATTCACTTATAATTTCATATTCATAACCACCTTTCAGAGAGCAAACCACAACCTCATTTTGAAAGATTGTTTACTGTAGATTATCTTATTTGGATGGCTTTCTTTCTCTTTTTGTTCTTGTTTTGTTTCTTGAGACACGGTTTCTCTGTGTCATCCTGGCTGTTCCGGAACACACTTTGAACTTACAGAGCTCTGCCTGCCTCTACCTCCTGAGTGCTGGCATTAACAGATACTATTCTAGTTTATGGAAGTTATGGAATTAATATTCTTTTCAATTAAAAAACATAACCACTAACAACATTTTGCCTTGAACCACTTATTTTTGGTTTTGATGTCTTACGGAAGTCATCATTACATCTTCTTCACAAAATTTTATATTTTCCTCTTGGGAAATTTCAATTTACCATCAATGAAACCCTACACCATAAATGGGTAGAATAAATAACACGTTTCATGCATTTCATCTTAGTTTTTCTTGGTGTTCCTTCTGAAAACCAAATACCAGCAGTTGAAAACATTTCCTAAAATGTGTAAATCTGATCGAATCTATTGAAAATGTTTCATTTTAAAATATTCTAAGAGCCTTGCTTCCCTAACCCATTTCTTCATGTTTGGGCTACTTTGTTAAATATGAGCCTTTGTTTTCACCTTACCTTTGAGCTTCTCTCACTGATTATCGCGGAATATATTTCTCCTGTTTTCAATGAGTTCCCACTGTGTTTGGAAAACCTTGACAGTGGCCCTGACTTTCCATAGCGTTGTCATCACTACACTTCTGTCAGCCTACATCTGTCATTTATCAGATGATGATTACATACCTGCTCCATGGAAATACTTTTATAAATCACTGTTTGGTTCCATTCGGGATTGAGACTTTTCTGGACATATTTAGTTCTCCTCTTGTACTCAGCACTGAATCGGAAGAGAAAAAGAAGAGGTGTTTTTTTTTTTTTTAAATTTACATTTTACCTTATCTGATGACTTCCTGGCCAAACTGAAGGGCATGTAACATTTGCCAGATCTTTGGCCTCACATCGCTGTATAATCATTGCACCTTGAAACTCAATTTTAAGTTGAACACACAATGGCATCTTGAAAATATATCGGGTGTCTTGATTTTGCTTGCACTACTGAGTATGAGTACGCTTTTAAAGAAATTCCTGTAGGACTTTGGACAATACTTTAGAAATTTTACTTTTTCCTATATGTGGAAGATACTTAAGTTAAGTATATAATAACATTAAGATCTTTTTGGTTCATAAATAATAGCATAGTCTTTAACTTTCTGAGAGTTTGACCTCTAATCCTGTCAGCAAAGCTAAATTGTCTCCCCCACCCTCCTGCCTAAAAGGCAGTGAATGAAGAGAAGGGCATGATGGTGCAATAGTGTGGGTCCAGCATTTGCAGGCACAAACCAGAGCTCAGCTTCCCCGGCTACATAGCTACTTTGGACCCAGTTTGGGCTACATTAGACCCTATTTTCTCTTGTCTTTAAAAAAGAAAGAAAAGGTAAAGCAATCATTACATTTACAGGGAAAAGAAAGGCAAATGGCTCTTACGACAGATGAAATTGCAAGAACTTTCCCAAAGGGACATTTGAAACTCCCTTTAAAGTATGACATTTACCATGGTTATGAAGCAGGTTGAAATGCCTTATGCCACTAAGTTACGTTAAAATGGAAACTAAGTTAAATCTTTCATTCATTGTAAATTGGGCATTTCACTGAATCCCCAATTCTCCCATTGTCTCTAAGCAATTATTAGCTGCTTATGTATTATACATACATTTAACAACTTATATAGAAAACCTATCCAAATTAAACATCATAGCAGATCAACAGCTGGCATGGATTAGTGACCGGAGTTGGAACTAGGCAGCTGCTGTCTGTGTTTAACATTGTTGATCCCACAGGCAAGGCCTTTCCTTACCTTCACCTTTTCCTGGCTTTCCCATCTTAGTTTGTATCTCAGTGATGAAGTAATATTCTATTTCTGTAGGAGTCCTCCGTTTACTAGGAAGTCCTGGTCTTGCCTAGATTTACTAGCTGCCTTTCCTTAAAGCCAGTCAAGACTCCATACCATGACACTCAAGGAGAATAAGATGTAATTATTCTAGGATAAAGCTGTCATGTAATATATAGTGAAATTTGAGCTATGGGTTTTGTGCCTCACCAAACCTCATATGTCACCCATGAGAAACTGATTCTGGGGTCTCTCATTTCTAACCATCCCATTTGAGTGTACAAAAATAAGAACAGGATTTAATGTTTGTCATTCAAGATAAATTACAGACACTTTGGAAGAAATTTTTACACAATGACTTTAACAAACAGAATTCTCATGAAATTATGCTTGTATTTTTATTTCGTCTAACATTTTGTTCCTACCTCATGAAACTTATTATACATACACACCCAGGATATTTCAACTCTACTAATTCTGCTTCAACGCCAGAGAATTTCTCCCACTTGTACAAAAGAAATTTATTCAAAAACATTAACCACAGAATTATGTCTACCAAAGTTAATAAATGAATAAGTATGCGCTCATATAGTCAATCAATGAAATATTAAGCAACAGGATGAATTAAATCAAATTCTTAAAAATGATTTTGTTTAAAGTTTTTGCAGAAAGATAAATATGTCACTGTTAAGTTATTAGGTGAATTTAAAATTGTTAAGTAATTTTCTAAATTACCAGATACATTTGCATATTACTATCACAGGAACACTTAGGCTTTACAAATGCTAAATTCAATTTAGTGGCTATTCTAGGTGGACAAGGGCGTGATTTCTGAAGGCTCCAAATGAATGTATGTTCTACCATGACAACATCTGAAGCAAGTATAGCAAAATGTTGACAAACTGAGAAAACAAGCATTGGAGTATTAGTTAATACTGCTAATAATGTTCAGTAAACTTGAAAGGTTCCAAGTTCAAAACTGTAAAGTTCTTAGCAGAGTATGTCCTTTTATATTGTGCTTGCTGTTTAGTTTTGATGATATCATGGGGACAACTGATGTGAGACTTTCAGGCAAACAGCTGACCTGTGTAGCACTTGGGATTCATAACTGTCCCTCTAGGCAGGGGTACTTAAGCAAGGCACAGACTAACATAGCTTTAAATTTCTGTGTGGCTCAGATATAATTTTCAAGATGGAATCATAGGAACACCACAGTAAAGATAAAATCCAAAATTTGATGGTCATTAGTAATTTTTTTTCATTTTAAAAGAGTGAATTTTCATAATTTTTAAGACAAGCATGAAGCCAATTGCAAACATTTCTTTATTAAAATACAGCTATGTCTTAAGCTGAAATCATCCACAGTGCTGTCATCTTCCAAAAGATTTGTTAATTGAATAAATAATAAAAATTTCACATCCACATTTAGTAGTTCTTGCCGCTTTTACAAATATAAAAATCACTGAATACCAGTACAAATGCAACTGGCCTTACCTTATGATTTTGTGTTTTATTCCTACTTGAAGTATTTTATGAAGTAGCCACATTGAAATAATAACTACGTTAAGTTCTGGCTGCTTCCTGGCAAGAGCTCTAACTACTTACTTGTGTTTACCCACTTAATCTTCAAAGCTTCCTTACAAAACAGGTTCTATTTATTATCTTATTTAATAGGTAAGATTGACTGAAACTTGAACTCTATGTCTTGGGGGAATTAAGAACTGCTAGTAAGGCTACAAGAGTATTAGGTGGGCTGGAGAGATGGCTCAGTGGTTAAGAGCATTGCCTGCTCTTCCAAAGGCCTTGAGTTCAATTCCCAGCAACCACATGGTGGCTCACAACCATCTGTAAAGAGGTCTGGCGCCCTCTTCTGGCCTTCAGGCATACAGACAGAATATTGTATACATAATTAATAAATAAATAAATAAATAAAAAAAAGAGTATTAGGTGGTCGGGTTAGGATTTAAGTTAAAAAAAATCCTTATTCTTAACTCTTAAATATGTTACATGAAATTAACTTAATAAAGCTATTTAAAAGCATCACTCACTCATTTTTTTTTAAACAGGCTTTATTAGATTTGCCTAGAGATATTCTGAATCTAATGCAACTACTGTGTGACAATTAGGGACAAATGATTACAGGCGTTTATCTTTTAACAGAGTCAGATGTAATCTCAAACGGAATAGATTAAATATATCAATAGAGTATCTTCATCTTATTGAATTTGACTCTCCAATTCTGTCCAGACTTAACCCCCTTTCCGCAGTTTTCTTCTTCTTTTTTTTTAAAAAGAAAACCATTTTTATTATCAATGGCTAGTTCTTCTACAGAGCATCTACATAACATCTCTTTCATGTATTAGTAAATTAAAAAATAACAGCAAGCTTAGGCACAAAAGTAGATAGGAGAAACGTAAGAAAGTCTATGTATGAGACTTTATGCCACCTTAAACTTTTATATATTTGAAAAGTAGAGCTCATGAACTAGCAAATATTGTCCTTCTAAAGTCCTGCCAAGTTTAAAGGAAGTGAGTTCCACCTTATTCACAAACACCACACCAGTATCACTTATCTGATATTTACAAAACAAAATCACAAATTTCCAATAGATTAAAATCAGCTCAACACCCATGCAAGTTAGAATGCTAGATGTTTGGTGAGCAAAGACCTTACATCAGTATACATCTATAAAGTCCCAAACTGGTCCTTTTCAAACTGTATCCATTTTGTGCATTAACAATGTGAAGCTCAACCCCATTCCGCTTGGCACATGTATTTGTGATCTTATTTCATACTGAGCACTGAGATTCTGCAAAGCTTCTTTTGGCTTTCACATCTTGTCGCTTTCTTCCCAAACTGAGCAATAGCCAGCCAGCTTCCTCCTCACACTTAATGCCCATGGCTTTCTACATTCCAGAATTCCGTTTTCTCACTCTGGCAGTGGGAGACTTGTTGCCTTCTTTCTTGCCAGAGCCTTTGGCTTCCTTCCTCTTGCTCAGCAAACAGCTGCTGGTTACTTACGCTCGGCACAACTATGCATATCTGTGCCTGGATGTTGGCTTGCAGGGCCTGTTCTGAGCTTTAACAGTTATCTAAAGAGTCATTTGTGTTCCCAACCACAACAGCTCGGCAAGACCGAGGTCAGAAGCCCCAGATTCTTGAACTGAAGCTCTTAAAGCCATTTCTTGTTATTTTTGTTTGCAATCGTATGATTTTGTTGTTGTTCTCGTAATTTCTTTCCCCTTTACAATCTCTGAAAGTGTCCTAGGGGTACCTTGCTGTCTTTCTGCCTCTGAAGGGAGGTGGACGAGGTGTCCATTTAGACGTCAGCTCCTCGTCTTGGTTTTCCAGTTCTCTTCTGTCTCAGCTTGTTCTAGTGTTGAACTTGTATTTGGATCTCAATTGAATGTGTTCTGATTGGTCATTTCCCATCCCTGCTTCTACACCTTGACTTCTCCTTGTCTCTGATTCTGCAATGAGACTTCTTCCTTTTTCATTTCAGTGGACACTTTAATGAGACCTAGATGTTGAGTGGCTTCTGCCTCATGATGACTTACTTATCTTCTGTGTGTTGTTTTTTTCAGATGAATTTAGTTGTTCCCTTATTTATCAGAAGAATGATCTTTACCCTGTGTCCCTCAGACTTGTGTCTTAGAAGATTCATCTTCTTGTCGTTATCCTGAAACAGGGCTTACTATTTAGCTATCTGAGCCTGCAGCACCTTGAGTTCAGCCTCTTTGCCCCTCAGCTTGATCTTTGCTTCTGCTCCAACTGTGTGTTTATATTCACCATTATCTGACTTTCAGTGTCTTTCTGCTGACCTTGTTCTTCATCTTGAATAATGATGTTTTGAGGCTCCAGAAGAAAGCAATGCAACTCAGTGCTCCTTTTTCTTTCTTTGTCTGGGGCTCTTTTCTGGGGCTATCCATCTTGTTCCGGATATCTAATTAACCTTCATTAGTGAAAATATCCTCATGATACAGAGGTATAGCAAAACATATTTTGCCTGTTAGTATTTATGCCCTGAGCTACGGAGCATTGGGATTACAGATGCATCAAACCCAGTCTTCAATTGAATTTTGGTAAGAGGCATGAGATAATTTGGAGTCTTGGCTGCTAAGGTAGTACCTCTGCTTGCCACACCAACAATATAAGCCAATTACTTTGCTACAGACTACTTCACACAATTTTTAAAAACAATTCTATTTTATTACTTGCGAATTCAAATATATATATATATATATATATATATATATTATGTTTTGATCAAATCAGATTACCTCCTCTCTGATTCCTCCTTTACCCACTTTTCCAAAATCTATATGCTTAAAAAAAATACCTCATAGAGTTCGCACAGTGTGGTTTCTATGTGTACGGATGTAGGGCTGTCTGCTGGAGCCTGGGAAGCCTCTCAAGGGCTTCTCCCTTCCTCAGAAGCTGTCTTCTCTTGCCCAGCAGCCGCCACTGCAATAATCTCTCAGTTTGGGGTGAGAACTCATAAACACCAGAGACCCACACTGGGCATATGGCTGGTATAATCTTATGCAGGTCTTGTCACCTTTTCACAGTATTGATGGCTTCATTTTAGAAGCCAAAGCAGTCTTCTACAAGATCTTTTCTTTCCTAGGTTTTCTTCTTTTCTCTCTCATTCCTTCAAATAATAAATCAGTCTATGGGCAGCATACCATAATATATCAGGCTGGTCTTAAACCTGGGATCCTCTTCAAAAATTTTATTATTAATTTTTTTGAATTTCTGAAGTGCATAGCTGGCCTCATAAAGCCATTCTTCTCAAACACTCTTTAGTGCTATCACCCTCTGGTCATCTTGTGCATGATACTATAATTCTGTGTCAAAACTTTGTATAACCGATAAACTACCATAATTGTAAAAGCTATGCCAAAATCTCTGCATTTGTGAGCCAAACATAGGTAACTGAACTGGGAATCTTGAGAGTGATCATATATTCAGTCTGAACGGGAGAAAAGGACTATTCTCCTTTGACTTTCTTGTTCGGGAGGATTGAGTACTATATTATGACAAATAGGTCATGTTTAATTAACTAGTTAATTAATTAGAGATTTATTTAAGATTTATAAATATAGGAAAATATAAAAGTCAGTTAATCAAATGAACATGGAACAAGCACTTCATCTTAAAATATGACTTCATGTCTCCATTTTCCTTTAAATTTTTTTTATTTTTTTATTTATTTTTTCGGTTTATCGAGACAGGGTTTCTCTGTGGTTTTGGAGCCTCTCCTGGAACTAACTCTTGTAGACCAGGCTGGTGTCGAACTCACAGAGATCCGCCTGCCTCTGCCTCCCGAGTGCTGGGATTAAAGGCGTGCGCCACCACCGCCCGGCTTTCCTTTAAATTATTAAGATAAAAGTTAGGTCTGAACATAATATTGCAATATTTTCCCCAAATGACAGCACACACATGCTAACAAGAGTGTTTAAAGAAAATCTGGTGAGTAACTGCATCACCAGTTATGAAAGTTAACATTTGTTACAATCAGAGAAAAATGTCATTAATGAGAAAAACTGTACTTTTCCAGCAGGATGCTGGGAGAAAACTGGGAGATATTTCAGTTACACACATTTTCACTTCCATAGCTATCCCAGTAAATGTATCGAGGCCATAGGCCATGCGCTCTCATTCCTTGGTATTCTCTCCTCTCATTCCCCCCGACCTCAATTCTTGCATAGTATATGGATATATTTAGAAAAAAAATTATAGAAAACTAAATGAAAAGAAATGATAAAACTGGGCCAGTGTGGGGTGTTTAGGGTAATAGAACTTTCGTTGCTTTAATTATTGTTAATTGATTATTTTTTATATGCATGAGTGTTTGGTCTGTGTGCTACCTGTGGGCCCAATGTCCACAAGGCTAGAAGAGGATGTTGTGTTCCCTGCGACTGGACTTAGAGACAGCTGTGAGCTGCTATGTGGGGGCTGGGAATTGAACCCTGGTCCTTTGGGAGAGCAGCCGGTGCTTTGATCTGCTCAGTAAGCTCTCTACCCCTCATTATATTATTTTTATTACATTGTATTTTTTACTGAAGAAAGGTTGTTTGGCTTTGTTGCTATTACTATAAAACTCATTTATATGACCAAGTAGCTATTAATACTCTCTCTCTCTCTCTCTTATTTAACTGTCCTTGGCTACTAGAAATTTATTACACATAGTATCAAAAGTAATAACAGCAATTGCCACTTACTGAAGATTATTATTATTATTATTATTATTATTATTATTATTATTATTATTATTTTTGATTTTCGAGACAGGGTTTCTCCGTAGCTTTTGGTTCCTGTCCTGGAACTAGCTCTTGTAGACCAGGCTGGCCTCGAACTCACAGAGATCCTCCTGCCTCTGCCTCCCGAGTACTGGGATTAAAGGCGTGCGCTACCACCGCCCGGCTTTACTGAAGATTATTATGTGTCATACATGATACTCCCCACTTTTGGTTTATCACTAGGCATTTCACACACATGCATACACACACACACACACACACACACACACACACACACACACAATACACACACACCCATGAAGGAAGTTATTATTTCTAGTTACAGAAGAAAGCACAATCGTGACTTCTCATGTGACATCTCATGGCTTCTAAGTGACAATGCTGACATTCAAAGCCAGGTTCCTAAGGTCTCCATTCAAAGGCTTCCATGCCTTGGCATTTTCCTCTCACACTGATAGCTCCCAAAGGTATGGCGAAAATGAAATCAGGATGAGAGCTTGGCTTCTTAACTTCCAAACGATAGTCAAAGTATTCCAGGCTCATCCAATCGTTACAAAGGGCTCCCCCAAAAATGCTCTCCTATACATTAAATGCAGGAAATCACCACCCTGACAATGTTCCTGAGTTTCCTTAGATAAATGCAGGGAGTTTGTGAATGTGGGGGCTGCTTTATGAGATCTAAACTGACACCATCCATATCTTTGAAACAGAACTGATTCTACATATCAGCCAAGGAAACTCAGGTTGTACCCACAGTCAGAGAACTAGCCACCATAAGAGAGCCACCACAGTGTGTCTGTTCACTGGTTGCTAATGATGTGACTTTAAGGAATGAAATTTCTGGGTACTGCTAAGGCTACGATAATAGATCCTAGCATTGAAGATAAATATTTACAACTTTAAGACTCAGAAACAATCTCTCTTGGGTCACAGCTTTCCACGATTAATAAAAATGTCATATTTGAATAACGTAGACAAGCAAATGTTGCAAAATTAATAATATGACTGAGGCTAAAATCCTCATTATCCTATTAGTACAGATGGTACATGAGTCTCTTTAATTAAATCACACAATTAATTTATAATGCAGTGGGCGAGGTGCAACAAAACATCCTTTGGGTTATGTCTTGAGAGGGAGTCTTGGTTGGTAAGATGCAGCCTGTTACAAAGCAGAGAAAATCCCTACGACTAAAACCAAAGAGGAGTGTTCATGTGGTTCCTCATCATTATAGTACGGTGATTTTTTTTTTACTTCTAATGATTTTATGATACAGAAAACATAAATCATGGAAACGTTTCAATATCAAGTGAGGGAAAAACAAATCTGACACTTATTATATTTAAAATGAGATACACACATTAGTCTAGTCCATAAATTCACTTCAAAAATCACTTGCAATATCTTCATTTGCACTAGGAGATCAGGAGTCTCCTAGTCATGATTATCACATAAGCAGCTAAATGAAATTCATTACTGAGAATACAAGTGGAAATTGTAGTTATATTCGATTTTAGTGTAAAATTTTCCTTATCGTTCATTTCTGTTTTCACTAAGGTCTAATTTTCTATGTCCTGTTGCACACTGGTCAGAAGGCCTGTTTGTTGTAGGCCTAATTCAACAGAATTCACTGGGAGAAAACTAATAGCTACGGCCCAAGTAGACATATTGGCAGAGGTATTAAACACAGAGTTACAACTCTAGGCACGACAGAATAGTTGACGCTGAAGGAGAATCAACTCTACCTTGCGTTCTGGACAACCATGACTTGACTGCATTGATTCCAGAAGCCAGAGGAAAGGGTACAACAGGAAAGAGTGAAAGACAGGGAGAAAAAAAGTTAGGAGCAGAAATAGACAGGAAATATGAGAACAGCAATCAGATGCAATGCACAGCCTGAAACCGGCTTAAGGAGGAGATAATCTTAGCGCCACCGTGATACAGCGCTCACAGTACAGTGAATCCCCATCACTCGGCAACTCAGTAATTAGTGATACCGCTATGACAGGCTAGGAACATGCTAGCCACCTCGGAGCTGAATCCACTGTAGGATAGCTAGCTGGATAAACTCTGAGAGGGTAATACTATTAGATGTACTTTTTTTTTGGTCCATTTTCCTCTTCTTTTTTATCCTTTCAGCTAAGCATTATGGAACTGGCTGAAACCTTCATGCTACCTGTCTATCTGTTCTGCTTATTCAACTTTGCCACCTTCTTCCAGAGTAACAGCATGCATACATATAAGTATTCTTGTGCAGCATCGACGATGACACCGAGGACCACTGATGAGGAAGATGGAAAATGAAGGACAGTACTTTTTATCTTAATCCATTTAAAAATACTTAGAGACAAATTCCTAAGAGTAATTTTCCGTAACTTCCTAATTTCTTTAAAGAACACAAACGTTCTCATGGCCAAAACCAAAATAAAGTTTTTATTGTTTGTTTTTTATTTTTGTCATGTCCTTCTTAAAGGATGTGGCCAATTCGTAAATACAAATATGCAAACTTGCTATTTAGTTAAAATAAAAGATTCTCTTCTTGGGACTATTTTATTGATTTCTAATAAAAATTCCTGAGAATTTCAAAAATCTTTAAGAAAATAAAATTATATCAAGTGTACCAACAATTGTATCTTTCTAAAAGGAATTGTTTGGGGAGGGGTATGGGATTAGAGCAGGGACACTGATCCTCCCTGCACTATCTGACTGGTTTCCACTGGCAAATAAAAATTATGATTGTGCTCTCATTGAAAAGGAAACAGACTATCTCATACATGGGAGTCTGCCTGTGGTGACTTAGTAAGTAGATAGCAGGACATACACGACTCTAATGTGGCCACTTTTCAGACACGCCAGTGATGATCAGCACACACATTTGCATGTTTTGGCTGCTTTTAAGTCTGTTGAGGCTTTGCAGCACAATGCAGTTCTGTGAAATGTTCGCTATGTACTTAAAAGCATTCATTGCTGATGGGTAGAGTATTCTATAAACACCAGTGGGGTCCTCAAGCCAACTAAAATATTATAAAATATATAGAAGAAAGTAATACTGTCATTAAGACAAAAAGGCAACCTACTGAATGGGAGAAGATTCTCACCAACCCCGTATCAGAAAAAGGTCTGATCTCCAAAATATATAAAGAACTCAAGAAACTAGACATTAAAACTCAAATTAACCCAATAAAAAAACTGAACAGAGAATGCTCAACAGAAGAAGTTCAAATGGCCAAAAGACACTTAAGGTCATGCTCAACCTCCTTAGCGGATCAGGGAAATGCAAATCAAAACAACTTTGACATACCATCTTACACCTGTCAGAATGGCTAAAATAAAAAACACCAGTGATAGCCTATGCTGGAGAGGTTGTGGAGTAAGGGGAATATTTGTTACTATTTTTAAAACATTGATTTGGAAATGTGTCTATAAATAGGGATTCATGAAAAGTCACTTAGTGGACATCAAGCATATCAGATATAAATACATACACTGTAAAAAGAAAGTAAACGAAGTTTGATTTTTCATGTGGATTTAGGGATGTAAGTTAGCTCTTTAAACCTGCCACAATTTTTTTTTAAATGCTTTTAGAATAATCTGGGCACATAGCACAAGTGTGGTTCCCACAATCAAAGCGTTGCTCGCTCCCAGAGAGACTGGCGTTATTATGACCACGGCTCTCTCAGAAAACCCTGTCTCGAAAAAAATTTTTTTTAATTCAACTGGATCTCCTTATTAGAAATAAATACAATGGCTAAAGCAAACTAAAGCCAGGGTAGGAAGGACTATCCAGCTTAGGCCTGGAAACGAACGGGAGATGCTCTGTGGACTGTTTACTACCGGCGATACCTGAATAACGATGTCTTGTTACTTACCCTCGCCCCGGAAGTAGGTACACCTTAACAAAAGGGTCAGAGTAGCCATTGTTGTCTCTAGGGACAAGATTTCTTGCTTGAAGAATATGTATTATGAGGTTTCCAAGGTCATAGTTGATTTGAAGCTTCAGGGTGTAGAAAGGATTCCGTGAAAAAACAAACAAACACGTGAAGCAGCATCACTTCATACTTCTTTGGCTCGTCCAACACTTTATAAGAAGTTACCCACTTCATCTCAGTTCTACTGGAAACTAAACAGTTAATGTCCAGTTTAACTGAATGCTCATAGGCACGTCTGGATTTCTGATAAACGTATTGCTACTGGACTCTGCACAAGTTAGAATCCTGGCCTAGTTAGAGTTCATTTAACAGGACACTAATACAGTAAATATTTATTATATTTTCATAATGAAAATTTATTCATAGCAAACGAATACATCCCACAATTACTAGGACTTTGAAAATTAAATAACTTGTAAATGTATTATAGAATAGCATTAATATTTCATAACTGAACAGTGAGAAGAAAGGCTATGTGGAGAGGATTCTATCAGGATTGAGACATTAAAATTTAAAAAAAGAATAGATTTCATTTTTTTCTTAATTTCTCCAAGTTTAAAACTGTAGTTTATCTTTCTGAACCACTTCTTATAAAGCAAGAGTCTGGGGGATATTGACTTTACCCTTGGGCTTGAAAAGCTGAGGAGGAATAATGAATCCTAGCTCTAAGATGCTGATGAGATGCTCACATTGCTACCAAAGAACAAGAGTTACTGTTCAGATAGATATTTGAGAAACTGTCATAATCTGAAATGATTACGATTAATAATTTTCTCTTTGACCATTGTAGGATGCCTTTGTTATATTTAGATTAAGTCTTGATTTCTTTTAAGTTTTCCAAGAACTTTGAAATGAAAAGAACTTTATTTCAAAGTGGGAACTTACATGTAAAAATACTAACTTTTTAAAAATCATAAAAAGACAGTGTTTTCACTGTGATGGGGTTACTAAAATGGGTCAAAGCTTTGCTTAAAATTTCAGCATTAATATACATCATCATTTTGGCATAATTTTAATCTGATTCCACAGAGAAAAGCCCAGGTATCTCCGACAACAATGACCAATGTGTGAATAACAAGGCAATCTGTCCTAAGGGAAAAGCAAAGACAGGGATTGGATGGAACTGTGTGCTGACAGGACACAGAAGCAGAAAGGGAGACACATTTAGCTTGCTCTGGAGTTCAAGTTTCAAGTGACATTGCTCTTAATCTATTTCTCCCTGACATGGAAACCTTCAGGTCACCTTGAGGGACTGGTTATCACAACGTTCCCTCTTCATTCCCAGAAACCCTCAAGGAGGTCTGGGGTCAGACCAGTCTGCGCATGCGCCATCCTCACACACACGGGCTCCAGGCCCGCACCTTTATGATTATGGCTCTATGTGCGCCATGGGGATAAGGCTTTGCCACACGAGGGGAAATGACCGAAATACCAGCCTTCAGGATATTCTAACTCATTGGTTCTCAATCACTCAATTTCCCTTTTGGCAAATAATCTCTATCTTCAAATACATACATACATATATATATATATATACATATATATATAATGATTCATAACAGTAGCAAATTTACAGTTATGAAGTAGCAACAAAAATAATTTTATGGTTGGGGTCACCACAACATGAGGGACTGTATGAAAGTGTAACATTATTAGGAAGGTTGAGAACTACTGTAAACTGCTAAGAGGCATTGTGCCAGGTAAGGCTCAATTTCAGAATTATGTCTTACTGCTGAAGGATTGGACGAAGGCGAAAAAACAAGGGAACATCAAACACAGCAGAAACAGCAAACATCAGTCAAAAGGCATGAAGTTAAGAAACGTAGGTGAAAACTAGTAATCAAAAGTTGAAACATTTCCTGTGTTGCTTGTGGGATGGCAGAAGGCAGGTTTGGTGAAAACATTGGCAGCCAGCATAGGGAGAGCAAGATCAGGAATGTACAACAAGCCAGGCCCAGTGCCACTGGCTCTGTCTGTGAGGCATCCTGGGACAAAGTCCCTCTGCGTTTTCACTGCTTCCCTTTAGCTTTTTCCTGTGTGTGCGCTCACTTCCCAGTCTTCGTACCCTTGCCCTTGTAATACTTTCTGTAGGCTGCTGATACATGGCTTTTTATTATACTTCCCCCATCACTCTGCCGCATACTCTAAACCATGGAATGCTGGCCTATGTTAGGTGAGGGATAATTTACCTTTCTGGATGTATCAGCATCTCAGAGCTGATTCCATCATAGCTCGACTCTCAATGCAACCGCTTTCTGTGTGATGCTGTTTCCAGTAACACATTTTCCCCTTCTCTATGCTTCTTGAAACATTAGCTCATATCTCTGCTACTCTGTGAAGTCCTTTGTCAGAATTTCCTTCACAGTGCGTTGGAGACACACTTGCTCTTCCTTACCGGGACCATGCTGGCCTCTGATAGCTAATTCCTACTGTGTTAATTTCTATATGACATTTCTCATCTACCTAGAATTAATTTTTGATATTTCCTAAAACCAAGTTTGAAAAACATTCACTGCGACTCACAGTAATATATAAGCAGTGACAATATCATACAAATATAAAACTATATGCAGTAGTAAAGTAACAATATTTTGTACATTTTATGGCACTTACCTTATGAATTGCAAAGTTATTGGGAACTACAAAATGAAAAATGCTTTCCTATGATAATTGTTTATCAATTAGTTAGAAAACAATAATTTAGCAAAAGTTATTGCTTGATTCATGAAGTTTGAAGACGGGCTCACAGGTTTTTTGGAAGGAGAAGTTGTTTGTGAAATGCTGGAACTCAGTAGCTGCTGACTGAGGATTTTACAGTCTGGAATTTCAAAACCACGACTAGTTTCCACACACACACACACACACACACACACACACTCACACACACACATACACACATACACATTCACTCACACACACACACACATACACACACACACACACACACGTTATGCGGTAGCATTATATAAAAAGTGTAAGACCCAAACAGACTGTTAGAAATTCAAAGAGAAAAATAGTAAAAACAGAAAAGATAACAGAACAATGATATTAAAAGTTTGTCATACCTGAATTTCTCCTGTAATTGGATGAGAGGCAACCTTTGCTGCATCAGTAGGCTGAAATATAAAGACCACATATTACATTAAAAAATATTCTTAGGTGCCTTCATTTTAACTATTTTTTTTAAATTAACTTCAATTGGTTGTAGCACACTGACTACAACATACATTTTATCCATTTGGTTGCTTCAGAATTAGAGCATCTACTTAAAATTCTCATACTTGTTTAAGGATGCATAAACCTGATTTTCATTTTGGAAAACCTGTATCGAAGCCATGGTTTTATATCAGCAGTATTTTCAATTCCTTACAAAAATGAATACTTTTTGTTTAAAACATGTTGCTTACGTATTTCGTATTTCGAGGTTTTAAAGAGCTACTTAGTAATGAAGCCGTGTTTACTTAAGACTTCCCAGGAGCACGGAAGCTGCAGTGAAAGCCATCCTTGCGCCTCTTCTAGCTCACTGAACAGTGAAGCACCCCAAAAAACACTTTCCTACAGACAGGAAATTTAATCTTGAATTAAAATGTATCTTTTCGGAAAAGTTTTCATTGCCCTCCAAACTCCTTAGGCAAATGGAGCTTTCAAAGTAGTTCGGAAAGTAATCTAGGGGTCAGATGTGGCGGCATACACTTTTAATCTCAGCGCTCAGGAGGTATAGGTTCGTGGACCACTGTGAATTCAAGGCCATACTGAGCTAGCAAAAGCAAAGTAATAAATTAAAACAGTTGATATATTTGCTTGTGGATTTTTATTGCTAAATCAAGGATATTGAAATTCTGTTGCACTTCATATATGCATCATGTAAAATTACTAGCTAATATTCTAATAAAGTATATCCTTTCCAGATTAGCTCTTGAATAGTTTTTTTTGCTTGATATTGAATAGTTTTAAAATATATAATTATGTGTATCATTATATATGTTTAAAACTTATTAAAATAATTTCAATTTATATTTTATATACATTATTCAAAAGCAATCATCCAAAATTTTGATAATGTTTCAGCGATTAGTTACACACAATCACTTTAAATATGGAGGAATGCTCAACAGTGGCCTGAGGAAGAACTTTTGTCTGTGAAGTTAACAGACAGTGAAAGCTACAATTGACAAATGGAATTATGGTGAACTTACAAGCTTCTCCCTAGCTAAGGAAACAAACAATATGTACAGACACATGCCTCAGAACAGAGACCATCTGTAAAATAAGTCTGACAATTAATTTCCTCAATATGCAAGGAACTTCAAAAACTCAATATTACAAACCAAATAACTATAAAAAAGATGAATAGGTAGTAAGTAGGTCTATTCTTTAAGGTAAACTTTTACATTTTCACTTAAAAACACACACCACACACATCACACACACTGCACACACACCACACCCACATACTCCACACACACACCACACACACCACACATACTCCATACACACATACCACACATACAACACACATACCACATGCACACCACACACACACACACACACACACACACACACACTGCATATATGTCCAAAATTATCAGATATGATTTGTGTCACTGCCAACAGTTAAATAATATCTGTACAAGAACTAGCCAATTGAGTATATGTATGTATGAGTCACAAAAGTAGTTAAAAATTTCTAATAACTGCACTAAAATAAACAAGAAATATTATAAAAATATTTATATTCATCCTAAATATTGTCACTTTACCACGTTAGCAAAATTCAGTGTGTTGAGATATTTCAGTCTTTTTTTTCCACACAAAGTCACGGAATTTGGCCCACAATTCACACAGATGTCAGCTGAAACCAGTTGCATGTGGTTAGTAGTTACTCCTTGGACAATGGGACGCTGGAACCATATATTTCAGTCAAATATAAACCTACACAGACCCAATTATTGGCAAAGGGAAGAATGGCTACACGAAACACCAGCTGCCAATACCACTGTCCAAATGCTATCCTGCTTGAAGAGTTTTCATCTTCTAAATCATGGTCGCCAAAGCTAACGTGTAACAGTAAGGCAAATTTGTAACTGCGCACCCCGAAGGAGAACAGAGGTTCACAGGTGATCACTGACATTTTGAATCATAAACATCTTTGCTACTGTTCTGTGCAAGTCACTCAACTATAATATGTGGTCGGGGGAACAAAAATAGTTAAGTTTTATGGTGCATGTAGCCAGCATAGGAAAGTAAGCCAAGAACCTGACACCTGCAGTCAATTTGTAAATTGTCTTCAGAGACACAAAGAGCACTTTTAGAAGGCAGAAGGTAAGACAGCAGGCAGGTTGGGAGGCTAGGAGGCAGGGAGGAAGAGACTGGGGGAGGAAGGAGAGAAGAAGGAAACAAGAAATGACAACAGGAGGAAAAAGAATGAGGAAAGAAAGATTTTTAATATCAGAGAAAGTCCAAGCCGTGATGACTTCACGGAGGAAATGTGGTACTCAGTATTGATTCCTCTTGCCCACCATCAACTCCTCATTGCCTACAGACTGTAGTGGAAAGCTCAGCCCAGCCCTTCATGCCTTTCAACGTGCAACCATCTGCTTCTATACGCTATCATCCCTGAAGTACCTACGAACATCCATCCTCTAGACGTGGGAGTTTCTGTCCAACACTCTTCACGCTGTGCTCTCTTTGGAGTGTTGCCCCCTTTCTTCCTTTTACCTAAACTGGTTCTTAAGCACCACGGAGATGTCCTCCCTACTTATGCTCACTGAACTTGGCTGAGCATTTCTTCATCTGTAACTGCATCAGCAGTTCTCAGACTTTAAGAGCACTGCACACAGCTGGAGAAATGACAAGACCTAGGCTCCCGAGATTCAGGCGCGGTTTTTGAAATAGTCAAGGCTGTGCAAAAAAAAAAAAAAATGCAGTTCTAACACATTCTCTCATTCTAAGACATATGGTGCTGTGCCAATCTGCTGAAAATGGGTACAATTTAGGACCACGGGTCTACTTGGAATGAGAGAGAGGGGGTTTTTCCATCCCGCTTTGCAGTCTGGTAGAGCATGACTCCTGAAACTGAACAGTCATGGGCAAATGACCGGAGCAAAAAGCAGAGCTGAAACCTTCGTCAACACAGTTCTGATCACAAGCATATCAGAGCAGATATAATAACACTATGCCTAGTATAATTTTAAAGAAAAGAAACCTATGTTTTTCATGAATAGGATAGGGCCCAATGAGAGATGGCACAGTGGACGCCACGTCAGAGAAGTCACATTGTACTGTCCCCTGCTTTTTCTAGGCAGAAGGGTCAGTGCACTGTCCACAGCAACTTTAAAGAAAAACTTTGTTTTTTATTTGTTTGTCTCAAATAAAGACAAGCACATGAAGAACAACCCATACGGTGGAAATGAATAAAATTTAGAAGGGTGATCATATGTCACTGCCCTTCCTTCCTTCCTTCCTTCCTTCCTTCCTTCCTTCCTCCCTCCCTCCCTCCCTCCCTCCCTCCTTTCCTTCCTTTCTTCCTTCCTTTCTCCTAAATTATTTCTATCCCTTTGCATTTTGTACTGAGAGAGATCTAGCAGGATATGTATCTTTTGTTTTCAAGCAGTCATAAAGCTAATGTTCTACCTAGAAGGAAACTTAGATTTCTGGAACAATGTCCTCCGATGCACATCAAGATTATGAAGTACCACATTGTTCAAAGTTGTCTTTCTTAAAAACTGAAATATCTAAAGAGATGTGATTTTCTATAGGGACCAGTTAAGCAGTCAGAAGTGGAAAATATTTGTTTCAATAGATCCTCAGGACTTTTCAGAATGTCAATCACTTCACCTCCCAGCTACCTCCTGTCCAGAATAAACGACCAGAATTGGCCCCTTGCAGTGACATGGGGCCCACCTCACCTTGCTGCTACCGTGCTTCTTCTTGCTCACGGAGGGTGACCCTGGCTGCCCAGGGCTGGGAACAGAGCTGGATCCTGCTGACGTGGGACCTGAATGAGCATGAGACCCTTTCTCCACGACTGACGACATGACCAGTGGGGACTGCTGGAGCGAGACCTTCTGCAGCTCCGCCGCCAACTGCTTGGGATCAACCCCTGGGGACTTTGCCTTGTCCACTAAGAGAAAACAAAGGCGTTACGTCTTGGGTCTAAATGTCAGATGCACTGTGATGCTTGTTTGAGTTCTAGGTGATGGATGTCTAAGCACTATTTAAAGATTAAGTTAAAATTTTAAAACTAAATGTACTCAATGAAAGTTTTATGTATCTATTTTTAGGGAAATCGAGACAGCCCAGATAGGAGTGTTATAATGATGAATTACAGGGGATCTGAAGTCCTATTAAGTCTTCAGAAAAATACTTTGAATGTTTTATTGAGTGAACTCTGGGAATAACAAAATACCTACTTTATCTCCCAAGAACTTGCTTGGATGAACACATATTTTTTTCTTTTCTAAGTCTTTCATATTCTTTATAGAAGAAATTTCACAAAGTATATATTTTGAACTGGCTTGTTTATTTCAGTAACTAAGAGTTCCTAGTATCATTATAATAACAATAGCAAAAGGCCAAGTTGTGCTTCAAAAAATAAATAGTAACTGAAAACTATATGATTAAAAATAGCTCCGTGGATTGCCTTCACAAGATGAATTCATATTTTAAGAATTTAAAACATGAACTCAAGCACATATTTAATATAGTTTTCTCGCTTACTCTAACAGCTAAAGATGCATGTTTCCCCAGAATGCTAATATTGTAGCTAAAACACTTTTGGTGTCGTTCATGATCATATTCTTGTATATAAGTTTATAATTTTCTCTGTATCTATGTCAAAACAAACTACATCTGTATCGGCCTCTTCACCCATAGTTGAAATCAGACTCTGGCACCTACCAGCTTTCGGTGGCTCGTGCAGTTCCAGGTGCTGGGGGTTTTCTGAATCGGACAACATATTGAGGTCCCTAAAAATGAAGACAGGTCATTAAGAAAGATATTGAGGAAGATTGCAACCGAAGGTCCCTTTCCCCACCTGTCTTGATTTCCTTTCCAGAAGGTCAATGAGAAGTGGTTCATGGTACAAAGCAGCTCCCGGGCATGCGCACCCTGCTCGCCCAGTCCATATTAGCAATGTCATTAAAAGTCAAAGCTGATAAGAATGATCATTTAAGGTGAAATCTTTATGGATTAAGCGCAAGTCACTTCAAAATATTACACACGTTGGGTTCCGGCCTTTTTTCAAGTGGAACATATTTTAATAAAAGCACGGAAGGGAGAGCTGTGACACCTTAGAGGTAGCTGTTGGATTCTGGCTACATCCTAACCTTTGATTCAGAGCACAAGAAGGCCATCGACTTTGAATTCGCTTTATTTTCTCATTCTGAAACACCTGCTGAGGGGCAAAGGTTCCACCTTAACAATTTAAATCAAAAGAGACATGGCGAGCCAAAAAATGGAAACAGAAAGATGGGGAAAAACTCACAGTCTTACACATATTTCTGCTTCCCCACTTTGTTGATTAATGATGCTCTGTACTTCCTCGTATGTCTTAGAGGTTAAGGGAATCCCGTTCCATTCCAAAACCTGCATGCCTAGAAAGACAAATTTGAGTATGAAATCAAACATGTGTGTTATCTGTAATCTTAGCTCACAGGGCACAAAAGATTTTCTGTGCTTTTCAAAGCCAAATCAGCACACATTTCAGAGAACACGGACACAATGTTCTCCAGAGCATCATGTAGTTGGACACAAACTTACCTGAATGTATAATACATGTTTAAGACAACATGCAAAGTTTGCCTTTAAAAAAAAACCTATTAATTCTTACCAAACACATGCATTCTGTTCACAATTCCGTAAAGAAAATCATATTGAATAAACAAACAGGTAATTGCAACCATTAGCATTAGATTCCTTTTATGGAAAGGAGTGGTAAAAAAAAAAGTCATCAGGATTTCCTGCTGCAGCTCTGCTCTGGTACTTTGTGTCTATTTCAAGGCAGGCAGACGTTTCTGAACAGAACAGCAACAGCGTCCTAGGAAGGTCAGCTTTGTGGGACTGTGACCTGTGCGGTTAGTACAGGTTCTGTGTTCAGAAAGGCTATGTGCTCTGCTGTCATCTTGAAAAATCTGCTTTTTTCATTTTTTTCACTGAATCTAATAAATTATGTATTCTTCCTGCCTGGTCAAGGCATTTCATTTATGCTATCTATCTAAAAAGACAATTTTACGCAAAATAATAATATATTTAATATTTAAACATTTATACCCAGAGTTTTTGGTTCATTTTGTGAGTTGTCAAAAATAACCTAAAAGTGCATGTTTGACCTCATTCACATGGCCATAAGATATAGCTATATGAGATGGATACACATGGCTGAAAATAATCCAACAGGGTACCCAAATATTTGTGAATGCTATCAGCTTCCTTCTAGAGAAAATATCTGTATGCCATTATATAGTAAATTAAAAACAATAATTTCTGAACAGCTTTAATTATACTTCACACTCTGTAATTCCCTATTGCTCACTTCAGCGCTGGCTCAATGGGAAAATGCAAATATGATATGGTTGTGTCTTTAATTTTCATTATATAGCATACATCGGAAGGCATGTTACAAGTTGCAATTAAGTGAAGGAAATGCCTTTAGACTAGAATTGAGTAACAGAAAAATCCATCCAAAGGCTCACAGTTAACACAGAGAAAGACTTTTCTACAACTTACTCCAAGAAAACTTTATCTTCAGAGGAGTCTTAGGTTTATTTCAACAATCCCAGCTGTTGTATACAGAAAATAAGAACATTATAAAAAGATGTTGGCTCTAAGGATAACTCAGTGCAGAGAAAGCAGAAAGTAAAAACATCTTTAAAGCTAGGAGGAAAAACCTACATTTATTCTGAATTGAAAAATTAATGCCATAATAATCTAGATATTATCCCCTCATATTTCTACAGAATCATATTCTGTGAAAATAAGCCCAGGTCTATTTTTTCTATTGTGTTTACCTTCTCAGGTTTTTACATCATGGAACAAAAGGGAACACGGAGAAAACTTAATTATCTAGTGAAATAAAGAACGTGTCTAATCATAATGAAGGAAAACACATTTTATATCGTCAGTAACATTTCCGACCATATTATTGCCACAGCATGCATGTGGTGCTTTTAACTCCAAGCTCGGATCTGCCCCAGGGCAGACACCAGCATTTCTTTTCCACTCATCCTTTCATGCTAGTCAGTGCAGCGGCAAAAGCTAAAAATATTCTCCCAGGTCTTTTGTCCTGGTTTGGTGCCCATGCTGATATACAAGAAAAAGCATCACTACTTTCAACATAGTTTATACTTCCCACTTCAACGCCTCTCAGTTCCTGAAGAAGAATGGAATACAACCTCTACTCATTTCATAAAGCATATTTAGAATTATGAGTTAAATATTACGTGATTTCAAGCCAATGTATTTGATTCATCACAAGAACAAATGAAGGCTAATAACTGTAGAATCATCCCAGTAGATACATAAAGGACACTTGAAAGTATTTTAAGACTTTACAACATGAAGAATAAAGTTGATTTAGAAGAAATATGTATCATCACAGTTTAATACATTTCTAATAAGCCAATGGTTAGTGTTATAATGAGTGAGAAAGACTGAGCAAGTCTCTCCATGATCTGGAATAGAACAAGCATGACCATGCCCATTAGTTACTGAGCATAGGTCTTTAAATGCTACTTAGTCAGTCATGCAACACAAAGACAGGACAGGCACTGGGGCTAGGGGATAGCGGCCAAATTCTCACTGCTTGCACACACAATCTTACAACCAGAGAACCACAAATACATTATCAAATAACCATTTAGCAAGTTGCAATATACAAGGTCAACACATAAAAACTGTATTAACTAAAACATAAATCAAGAAAGCACTCTTTTATAATGTGACAAAATTTAAAAAACAAAGCAGCCAGGAATAACTTTATTCAACTATGTGAAATATCTTTAGAATAAAAATATATAAAGCGGTTATGAAAGGCATTTTTGGGAACACAAAGAAATGGAAATATGATAATATAGCCACAGTCTTCAAGAATCAATCATTTAAAAATGCTTATGTATCCAAATTCTCCTGCAACCCCTATTAAAAATATCAAAGACACTGTTCATAGAATGGATTGAGTTAAACATGTTTGGAAGTCCAAAAGCTCCTAAACGTGGGTATCAAACTTGAGAAAAAAGCTGAAGCAGGAAGCATTGTACTACCACACTTAAAATTACTTGATACTAAAAAAAAACACAAGTTATATAGACTAATATGTACAGAACCTTTTTGAAACTTACCAGTGTTATTTTACTATTTAATAATTTAGATGTATTTTCTGGTTTTTTTTCGAGACATGATTTCTCTGTGTATCTTTGGCTGTGCTGGAACTCATTCTGTAGACCAGGCTGGCCTCGAACTCACTTAGATGTATTTTCAATCTTAAATTACATCTTTTACTGGATTATAGAAAATTTTCTAGAAAATACTATGCATGTTTAATTCTAGGATTAGAAGCAAACAATAATATTTTCATGTATTTAAGTTATATCAAGATATGTTTTAGGTGATCTGTCAAATGGGGAGTGCCCAGTTGACATTCACAGTCGACTGCAATGACATCCACAGACAGTGGCGATCACACCAGTTACCAGTACAGAAACAAAGACAAATTCTTAATTTTGTCAAAATGCACAACAGTCGCAGTTTGCTGTTCAAACCTATAAAGTCTGTAGATGACCAGAGGCTATCAGGGAGTGAGACAGCTTAAGAAAGGAGCAACGTAAAGGACAGACAATGGAGCACATGCGCAGTAAGTGTGGAGGGGCGATCTCGGGATGGAAGGGACCAGTAGGAACGGGAGGAGGAAAACGCGGTACAGGGATGGATTAGGAGAGAGTATAGTGCACATATGTATGCAAGTGCCACAATGAAACCCAGTCATATGGGACCTTAAAATTAATTTGAAAAGTCCTATTAAAGTATTAGGTAAATACATTAGAAACCAGCATGTGGCTTTCGACTAGTTTTATAAAGTGAATAAGTTCCTACAGATGCTCTAACTTAATCTGTTATAAAAAAGAGACACAGAAGAGCTTAAATTATTCGCTTTACACTATACAGTTACTGGCTGTATACAAATATAGTATTTGACAATGTCCTCGGTCAAGGTTGTGTCAATAAATAGAAAATGTTTTCAGTTTGTGCTTACTAACACCAAATTTAGCTCCACTAAATACATCAAGTATTCAAATACGTAAAACTTTGCACAATTGTGTAGGATGCCATTTTAATTTTAATAAAGATAATTTGGAGATTATTACTTATATGACAATATTAATTGACGTTGCAGACATTTAAAAACTTGAAGGTATCAGTGAACAAACAGGAGTCTGACCTGTGCTTCGTAATTTTAGGGTAAGTAATGAAAGGAACGAGGCTAATATAGCTCCTCATTTCTTTTTGTCCCTTCTCTAGGCAGATGCATGTATCACCCACACTGAAAAGATTCATGAAATTAATGTAGGGAATCAGTTTTAGCAAAGAAATTGTGGTTGCTTGTGTGGTCCATGGAAGAAGGTACTGCCTTAAAGAAAAACTGCATCAAGATGTCCTTAAGTTCTATGGCTTCCGTTATATCCAGAATTTCTCTTGTAAACACCAGGGCACAATAAGGAAATCACCTAGAATGGAAGAAGTGCTCTGGCTTTGACAGGCATTTTCAGAATTACGGGTTATTCTCAGTGTTCTAGAATGTACAGTTACTAATCAGACTTTTTTTTTTTTACTGAATATAGGACAAAAAAAAACTATTAATGAAAGCAATTAAATTTACTATCAATAGTTAAAGAGACAATTGGAACTGATTACAATCAACTTGTTGAAACATGTATTTTTTGTACTTCAATATGAATATTACAAATCCATGCTTTCACAGAGAGTATAACAGAATAAAATTTGGTATGATTTGTGTCCCAGCCTTGAGATTGTTGTGATAGGATTTTTCTTTTAGTTCACAGCGATCACTAAAACAATTCACCATTATGGTCCATTATGTCCTGGAAGGACTGATATGCATGTCAAAGCCAATTTATTACTATAATCTATTGTCTTAGATTACTACATATTATTAGAACAAGATAACATCAGAAAGTGACTGAACAGTCAGAAGAAGGTCATGGGTATGTGGGCATAATCTGATGGATCCTCAGGAAATAGTGTAATATGTATAACGCCACGATCTCATTTTAAGTAGATTTCAGTTCAGATATAAATAAATTTCATAATTGAACTTCTTAGTTGATTCTGTTACTATGCCTAGGATGGATGTTTTTAATGACATTCTTATTAAAAGCTCATTATTTAGCATATTAAAACTATCACATCTGAAGAATGGCATGTCTAGTGAATATAAACAGACCATAAGAAAAAGTATTGACTTATGCAGAGATGAGCAGCTAACAGAATGGACAAATAGGGTTAGAGGAAGGGACGAAACACCCAAAAGGCCACTCCTACTTTAGATGTCCAGGTGGAAGCATTAAAGGCCCTAACTATTTTTGTCTTTAATCCTTTTAAGTATTCATTTGAGGGCTGGAGAGATGGCTCAGCGGTTAAGAGCATTGCCTGCTCTTCCAAAGGTCATGAGTTCAATTCCCGGCAACCACATGGTAGCTCACAACCATCTTTAATGAGGTCTGGTGCCCTCTTCTGGCCTGCAGGCATACCCACAGACAGAACATTGTATACATAATAATAAATAAATATTTTAAAAATAAATATTCATTTGATATATTCTTAACTATTTTTAATGCCTTGTAAATGTACTTCACTCAGATAATGGATTTTAACACAGAATATCATCACTTTATTTCAGGAAAACTGTTTCCTAATAAATACAGGTGCTATTAAATGGGTGGCAATGCCATCGTCTCCACTGAGCACACGCAAAAGAAAAACATACTTTTATCTGGTCGATTAAATGCAAAGACTGTTGCAAACATTTCTGAGAAATAATTTTAAAACCCCAAATAAATGAGTCAGGAGAAAAACTGTAATTGAAAAGCCGGTTTTGACAAGGAACCTAGTAATTCATCTTTAGCATTAGATGGAAGATTTTAATATTCTTATAATTCTTTTATTTTATTGTTATTATTATTATTATTTAGTTTTTCAAGACACGGTTTCACTGTGTAACAGCCCTGGCAGTCCTGAAACTCTGTAGACCAGGCTGACCTTGAACTCAGCGAGATCTGTCTGCCTCTGCCTCCTGGGTGCTGGGATTAAATGCGTGCAACACCACTACCTGGCTTCTTATAATTCTTAAAATCAGAAGGAGAATGGGAGTTGGCAGGGGACTGAGACAGAGGGAAACAGGAGAAGATGGTCCATGTGTTGAAATGTCTAGTTACAGGATAAATGATTTGGGAAGCCAACATTCATGGTGAGTGTCATTGGAATCACTCCACTGTGTCCTCCATATTTGCTGAATAAATCTTAAATTTCATCACCAATAAAAAGTTCTATGTAAGGTGCAGTATGTGCTAATTTGTGATAATTCACTTAATTATTAATTAAGTTTATGTACACATATATCAGCTTAAGAATGTAATAAAGCAGGGAGATTTTCTGAGGAAAATTTAAAATGCATTTGGCATGTTGAGTATTGTTCATAACATATATTATATCGATAAACTGCACGTGCTGTTTGAGCTCACCGAGAAGCTGACTCTGGAAGCAGGGTTAAGCACGACCTCAAGCATGCTTGTGTCAAAGTGCCTTTTGATGCCCTTCATCTGAGGACGGGTGGCTCCCCGACCCCAGCTGGGGCAGGGAGGACAAAACACCAAAGAACAAAAACACTGTATTCTTGAAAACAGCAAGAAGGCGAAGCATTTCCAGCAGATGCTCAGACTGTTTGTCTTATGACATAGAAGTCCCTGCTGTGGAAAGAGGAGCTGGAAGTTCAGCGATGGGAATCTCATTCAGGGACAGAAAGCTCGAAGGGACCTCAGCTGAGCTTCCCCAGTTGGTTTCGGCTGGGTATGAGCAACTCATTTGATGTTTTTATCTTTATCTGCGGCTATTTGTTTATTTATTTGGAAGTCTCACCAGGGGGTACATTCTGCTCTGCCTGGTACTCTCCATGGGACTGCACCAGACTCTCCAGCTTCCCGCACTAAGCGGCTTCACCACCATGTTTCTGTGGGGTGTTTGGAGGCCCCTGGAGTTGATGATTCTACCCCTTTTTTTGCTCTCTCAATTTACCTTCACTAGTTTTCTTTACTGGATGTTTGGAATGCACAATTTGATGATATTTTTATATCATCTGCTACTTGCCATTTATTCTTTCACTTTTTGCTTGGTATATGCTTATAAAATCACTCAATTGAACATAAAAGCATGACTCTGTTACCCCAGACCCGATCCCTCCGTCTCATCCATAGCGTTGCAACAGAACACAGGATGCATCCTTCCATCCCAAGTGCCAAGACCTGCAGATTCCACAGACCACCTGCTCCTGTCCTCCCGCTGTATCCTAGTCCCCAACTCAAACAGGAACCTCCTACTCAACCACAGACCGTGTCTGGCAGAAAACCAGCCCCCAGTACTAGCTGGCATTCCATGTCAACACACTAGCTGAGCAGGCCAGTATAAGAGGCAACACACAGCCATCACACTCACTGAAAACATAGACATGAAAGACATGAAAGAGAAACTAAGGAATAAAACACCCACCCAACAGGGACAAAATAAGAAATCACCACCTAGACCAATACTCACCCCGAACCCAGATAACCAGATACCAGCAAAGAACACAATAACAGTCAGGGCAATGTGTCTCCACTGGAGCCCAGCTACCCTACCACAGAAGACCCTGGATATTCCAGCATAGCCGAAGCACAAGACAAGGACCTTAAACCAACTATGTGAAGATGACAGAATCCTTAAAGAGGAAAGGAGTAAATCCCCTAAAGAAATCCAGGAAAACAAGAACAAAAAAGCTGAGGAATTTTAATAACCCACCCAAAGAAAGCAAAGAAAATACAAAGAGTTGAAGAAGACAAAACAAAACAAAATTAAAAAAAAAAAAGCAAAAGCTGTTCAAGACCTGAAAATGGAAATAGAAGGGACAATGAAACCAAAACTGAGGGAATTCTGGAAATGGAAAATTTGGAATTTGAGCAGGAACAACAGAGGCGGGCTATGAATGAAAAGTTTCCTAAAGTTGGAATGCATTTGACTACGGTTCCTCAAGTAGAATAATCCAGATAAAACTTGGATTAAGGTGAGGTCGCTATTGTGATATGAAAAGATTTATTAGCAATGATCTAGGCATAAAGATCCCAAAAGATAGTGGGAACTTCTAGATAAACATTATCAACATTTGATAATGTATTCTACATCTGGAAATTATTCAAATTAGATTAGAGAAAAATATACAGTAGTTAAAACTCCAATCTCTGTGATCATTTCAAACCTCGGCACTGATGGGTCAAAAACCTGTTAAAATTCTGATCTCAAGGAAAATGGTAGGAACAGCAATTCTAAAAATTATAGAGGTGCACAAATACTGCCAAACTTTTCTGAATATAAACTCTGCAGTTGGAAGTGAAAAATTCAGTTTTAAAACACATATTGTGAACAAATTGCACTCATATAACATCTGAAAAATGATATCAATTCTATAGAGGCTCACAATATATACTTTGATATTCAGAAATACAGAGAGTCAAAATATAAAAGAGATGAGCAATTCTTAAGTTTATATAAATAACAAACAAATTAATTACATAAATAAATACAATAAACAAATATGTCGCCTACTACCTATTGAACCATTTTTCACACATACATTGTTTCCTTAGAAATGAAAATTTAAAATGGTTAAAAATTACTCTCATTGCCTTGAACGATGTTTCAACGATGTAATAAAATCTTTTTAAAAAATATTTATTTATTTATTACATATACACTATCCTGTCTGCGTGTATGCCTGCAGGCCAGAAGAGGGCACCAGATCTCATTACAGATGGTTGTGAGCCACCATGGGTTGCTGAGAATTGAACTCAGGACCTTTGGAAGAGCAGGCAATGCTCTTAACCACTGAGCCATCCATAATAAAATCTTTTTAACATTAAATGAGAACAGAACCGCTAATGTTACATGTTTAGTAATATTAGAGTAATGCTTTATACAAACAATAAAAATCAAAGCTGCACTACACCTGCTCCACAATTTTTGAGACCTGGTGTATTCTCAGAGAAGTTTATATAGAAATGCAAGATACCATGTATGAATTAGACATATAGGTATATAACTACTGATGAACAAAATATCAAAACATAGATACACAAAGAGAAAGAGAGAAAGACTAAATAAAGGCCTTATAAAAGCAAGTCAAAAGAGGGAATGAATTAATAACATTTGTCTCTTTCCACATTAAATAACCAGATCATGACCAAAGCATGTCATGAAAGACATGTTGTAAAGTCTGAACTTGGATCTGGAGGGGATGTGCACTGGCTGCTTCACTTAACAGTATCAGTGGCCCAAGCACAAACTTCGGTGGATAAATACTGTGTATGGTCTGTGTAAATTCTATAATAATAACTTATTAAAATACTCAAGACCCACGTGTGTAGGTTCTAACACATTTCACTTAAAATGCCAGAGAATCAGTTCTAAAGGAGCTAAAGACTGCAAGCAATAGCAGGAAGAATTTAAATCAAAAAGTGAAACCATAAAGCAGAAAGGTTGTAAATATTTTGTGATAAACAGATGATTATTATAAAAATATCACTTGAAGATAGTGAGCTATATGTATATATAGCTATATATACATATATGTATATATAGCTCATGAGTATTGCATGTATATGTTACAGAATTTGTATTCAGAATGGTTACATTATCTCAAAGAAAAAACACTATCATAATAAATGGATTTATAATTTACTGTGTAAAGATGGTGAGATACATGTTATCTTAAATTGTCCACAGGGAGGTGAATAGTATCTAAAAGTAAACAGTACCACAAGTGGATACTGCCGATGTCACTTACCATAGAGTCTCTGTCCTCGCCATTGCCGCAGGAAAGCGTGCATGAGCCCCTGTAAGTTAGTAATCCTGGCTGTGCTCCAGGATACATTGTTGATAGAACAGGTGGCAGATGGATGAGGCTTGTGAGCCATCTGTAGCTAGAGACCTGACCTTAGCTTCCTCTGAATTTTGTTTTACATTTTCATAGCCGCTTCCCATCTAATTTTACCTTTTCATCATAAAATACTAAACTAGATTATTAAAGATTTTAAAAATTACACATCAATAAAAATCTTAACTAATTGTGTTTTTAAATAAAGCAACCAGCAGCGAATAAACTGACAAAAGAACAATGTGAGCAAAGTAAAATTATCTTATTGCGAATACATTTTTCCATTATATCGTAGTACAACATTACCATACCAAAATTTCACCAACATTGATTACAAGATTTTTTGATACAAATGTAAACAAATTTGCACAATAATTTTCACACAAATAAAACAATTTAATATGAGTACATTTATTATATTCTATTACCAAATTTCTAATTCTTACCTTCTATAAGTTTTCCTGTGTGTTCTGCACTTCCACCCGGAAGAATCTTAGCAATATAGGCTCCAATTTCTCCACCATGTCCAGGGATTTCTTTACCACCAACAATTCTAATTCCTAGCCCATTACCTGCATTTAAAAAAATAGCAAACGGTTAGTAATCACTAAAGAAGCAAATATCTCTCAAAAGTAGGTTACAGAAAGAATGGATTAAATACCCAGAAGCCAACTCTAAGAGTAGAAACTTGACATCAATAACAAAATTACATTATTCGGATGCCCAAATAGATAATAATAATACGTAAGGTTATTGGCACTTAAGAATAATCTACAGTGATTAGATTATCATTGAATGCTTTCTCAAAGTTTGTTATATTCATTCAAATAGTAAATGTTCCCAAATGAAACCACACACACACACACACACACACACACACACACACACACACACACATATATATATATATATTGGTTAATTTTAAATTACAAAAGAATATGTTAAGAAAAACTCTAGAGTAAACAATTTAACTATGAAACAAATAGTAAATGTTCCCAAATGAAATCACATATATATATATATGTTAATTTTAAATTACAAAAGAATATGTTAAGAAAAACTCTAGCGTAAACAATTTAACTATGAAACAAAGAACAATTAACTACCAGAAATATACTCATGGCTATTGTAAACCGGACAAATATAATCCCAATGCAGATACAACTTCCTGTAGCATTAAGACCATAACCTATGGTTACTCTTCACTTCAAAATTTAACTCCTCACTGAGTATTGTTTGTGGCACAAGAATA
Source organism: Microtus oregoni (assembly GCF_018167655.1). Classification (NCBI taxonomy): domain Eukaryota; kingdom Metazoa; phylum Chordata; class Mammalia; order Rodentia; family Cricetidae; genus Microtus; species Microtus oregoni. The sequence continues at coordinate 14,170,259 of NW_024543218.1, read as the reverse complement.
TTGTTCCAGGTTATGAATAACTTTTTCCTGGTTCTTTACTCCATAACCAGATTGTTCTAGATTACCCATAAATAATTATGATTCTGATATACATGAACTGTTGCAGCCTAAATTGGTGTGCCGTTCCTACATGAACTAAAAACAAGTGAGTACATGTGGTTTTTGTGACAAACATCAAAGGCCTTTGTACAAAATGTAATACGAGAAAGCAGATCTTAATCTCTAATGGAGTCACAATTACCTATTAATTTAACTGAATTTTTATTACTTGATAGTGGAAGTACTATTCCCTGCTCTTTTCACTCTTGAAATCCCGCCCCTTTCTCACATTATTCTTCGAAAGTCACATTTTGGCCAGCATCTGCACAGTTCAAGTGTCATACAACTAATTATACTAAATCAGCGAACCTTTCCGTCATTTCTAAACAAAGGTATATTCTAATATAACACACCCTTCCAGTTCATGTGATAATTATAAACGAACTTCCTTCCTGCTTCCTGTCCTTTTTTCTTCCTTCCCTTCCTTCCTGCCTCTCTCCCTCTTTCTTCTTCCTCCTTTCTCTCCCTTCCTTCCCATCCCCTGCTCTTTCTCCCTCACCCCTACCTTTTTCTCTCTTATTTATGTGGGATTCAGTGGTTTGAAGGGTATCTCCATTCACAACACCACAAATGAGAGATGCTTATACCATCTACTCTGCGTCTTAGTGGCTTAGCTACCGAAAGCTGAACAGAACTAAAAAGCGGCTCTAAAATATCCTAACTAATGAAAAACTTATTTTAATGCAACATTAAGTGGAATTTCAAAGCATAAAATAAACAATATTTTAAGTCATATAAATTTATAGTTTACACTTCAGGTTTAGGACTTTAAAATTCAGTCCATGGCCATAGAAATAGTTAACATGAGCATAAACCAACCCAGGACTAAGGGGGCTGCCATCCACCAAAGACTACAGTACTAACTTTATACAATTTTTATTATTAGAGGAATCATTAAATAATTCATAGAAGTTTTAGAGAAAGTGAAGAAAGGAAGGACTTCTGCTGCAGGATGCATTTAGAATCTTTGTTTTGTTCTCACAAAGTAGGCATTAACTTTCCTTAAGATTCTAAGAATTCCATCCTATTCCCAGGAATTTACTGAGTTCGTTTGAAGGAATAGGGCACTGTGACTTTTCTCCAGCTTTCCGAGTTCTCTGAACACTGCTGTTTCTGGGAGAAAGTGTTATCCAGATACCTGGAACTACTGTTCTGCTACCTCTTGGCTCATTCTACTGGAGTACAGTGAGGATTATTATGTCTGCAGCTTTCTTTTTAGGCATACAAAAATGTATTTCAATAGAACAAAAGATACTATTGCTTATGAGAGTCTTACATCAGGTCAAATTTCTGTAATTTGATCTTTTGTGTTTTATTTAAATATAGCAACACTGTACAGTCAAAACCAATTCTGTAAGTGACTTAAAATCCCAAGGTACTACGGTATTTTAATAGTATGTCGACATATATCATAACTGGAGGGTTTTTTTTTTTTGCTTTTATATTCTGTTCCATCTTGCTGGGTCATTCCTGTTCATCTGAGGAAGAAAAATAATGTATGCTCTGTTTTTTTTAGCTTGTGAGGGTCTGTAGGTTTTTTACGTTTAATTGCTGATTTTGTCCTGTATTTCCTTGGTGGTCATGTTTCTAGTTATTCCGACATTGAAAATGACATATTGAAGTCTTTGACTATTTATTAATTCCGACAATGATTATTTCATATACTTAAGGGCTCTGATTTTTAGCCCAAACATGTTTATAATAATTACATATTCTTGGTGAATTCTCTCACTATATATACAGATTTTGCTTTGTGTTACTTATTATTAATTACTTTTGCCATCTCTTGGTTACTATATGAACTTTTTGCAGTCTTTTTATTTTCAACTTAGTTGGAGCTAATCTAAACACTTAGGGGGCACATTAGCAAACACTCTTTGCTGACGGTGTCTGATTGGTAAGTTTGATCTATTTACTGTCAAGGAAATAGCCTTTAAAAGAACCACATGGCCACTTTGTTGTTTGTTTTCTGCATATTTTATAGGTTTTGACTACTGCTTCCTGTATTTTTACTTTAGTTCACGTTTATTTTATGATGGTGATATAATTTGATTTACTTTTATTTCTACTTATCTATATTCTACTGATATTTCCTTTGTGTTTATTATGAGAGTTTTATATTTGAGCCTACTATTAAAACTGTCAAATATCAAATGATGCCAGTTTATCAGTTACAATGCAAACTCTATGCTCTCTGTTATAACTCACTATCACAAATTATAGCGATATGTATTATATGTCCAACCTCATCAATTCATAATAATTTCATGCTCTTGTCCTTTACATCTAATAGAAAATAAAAAATACTACCACAAATCATATAAAGAAAACTTTTGAATGCTGAAATATTATATAAAGAGCTATAAAACAAAAGCTTCTCTTAATGAGTGAACCATAAACTAAAAAAATTATAAATTATTGGCAACTTCAGCATTTGGAAGTTGAGTAAATCATACATCAAAGAGAGAAGTATACATTCCAGAGAAATTACTGGCCTGAGAGGAAGAACAGCAGAACTCTACTTTGCCTTTCTGGACTACTTCTGTACCAAGCTCAGCTGTCACGTGACTTTAACGGGGCAGAATGAGCCATAAAAATCAGAGGCATTGTTGCTATGGAATGGAGCAAGTAGGAAATCTGAAGATTCTCTAGGTATTGTTAGCCCACTTATAACTAGATCAGTCATAGTTAACAAACTCTCTCCATGCTTTTGGGTAAATAGAGTCTTGGAATATAGAAAGCATAGACCAGGCAGAGTCTAAGCCATCTTGAATATCTAGTCTGAAGAAGATAACCCAGATATATAGCACAGGTAAGAAATCAGAAAATTTAAAACTTACTTGAGCAATTTCTCCTCAATTTATAAACCAATGTGTTTTTTACATCCTTAGAGGTAGCTGAAAGTCACTTGAGGTGAACTTGTGGCCCATCACTGGCAATTTAGATAGAAGTCTTAGACAAATATAAATATAAGGCTATTCAAAGACATTACATGAAAATATATACATAGAACAATCCTGGAACATGACATTAAAATACTTAACAAACAAGCTAAATCATGACATATAAAATAATCACACATTATAACAAATGGGAATTATTCTATGAATGTCATGTATTTTATAATCCAGAAATAAGGTAATATGTGTCTTATGGATAGTAAAGAACAAAGAACACATGCTTGCCTGACTATACCTAGTCAATATCTTGGGCAAAATGCTGAATACATTCATAATAAAGACCTTAACCTAAACTAGAAGTGAAGACTCAGGTATAATTCATATAGGTATGGTGTGTTCCTATTGTCCTAGTACAATAGGGACAGGAGACCATCCTCCAACTACCCAGTAAGTTCAAGGCAAGCCATAGTTACGTAAGATCCTCTCTCATACAACACAAGACAAAACGACAGAAAAACAAATAGGAAACAAACAAAAATCCCAAGGTAAAAATAGGAAGATGCTTGCACATTTTCTATTTGTAACATTGTCATTGTGAAAGAATAAATGTGTTCCTTAGATGTCAGGGTAGAACAAGGATGCCTGCCCTAACTACTGTATTCAGGATCACACAGAAAATTCTGCGTAATGCTACCAAACACTGAACATGCTAATTGAAATAGGAATAGTAAATACTTTATTGGCAGATGGCATAATTTTGCATGAACGAAATCATGAGTATTAAATTAAAATCATAAGAAGAGTAAATGTGTGAGGCCAAATATCAATTTATACATCATGTCAACAGATTTTCAAAATAACAATTAAGAAAACTCTTCACAATTAGCTCAAACAGAATAAAAAATTAAACACATTTAGTAGACGAGAAATTTTATAGACAAGAAATAAAAATAATAGTGAGAAGTTGTATAGGAAATCTAAATAAATGAGATGTTGCATATTCACGGACTGGAAATTTCTGTGTTTTTAGGAAGCAGTTTTATGTTTGATCTGTGTTTTCAGCACAACCCCTATCACACTGAGCAGACATCTGTGAAGGAGGATGTCAAGTCCTTTGGGCATAAGTTAATGAGTGGTATAGCTGTGTCAAATGGTAGATTTATTTTTAGCTTTTTGAGAATTTTCAATACTGATTTCTATAGTAGCTGCCACAGTTTTCAATATTTAGGAATACACATAAACACATATATTCATATATTTATATATGCAGGTGCATAATATTATATATGCACAATATAATATATGTACAGAAATGTATATATGATTGCAATAGCAATTGATGAAAAGAGAAGGCATGAATTTAAATGATGATGGGGAAGGATATATGGAAGGGTTTGGAGGGAGGAAAGGAAAGGAATCAATGTAATGAATTTATAATCTCAAAAAACACAGATGGACAGAAAACAAACCAAAAATAAATGCAAGGAGATACATACTCTACAAAGATGTTGAGATTTAACATATAAAAACTTTTACAACTTAGGTGGCAAACAACCCAATAAGAAACAGCATGCTTGATCCTCAGTTCACCAGGGCTTCTTAGTGGACAGTCACCTGACCAGGTCATCTGTGTGGATAGTCACCTCACCAGGCCATCTGTGTGGATAGTCACCTCACCAGGGCCTCTGTGTGGACAGTCACCTAAACAGGGCCTCTGTGTGGACGGTCACCTGACCAGGGCCTCTGTGTGGACAGTCACCTGACCATGGCCTCTGTGTGGACGGTCACCTGACCAGGGCCTCTGTGTGGATGGTCACCTGACCAGGGCCTCTGTGTGGACAGTCACCTGACCATGGCCTCTGTGTGGACGGTCACATCACCAGGGCCTCTGTGTGGACAGTCACTTCCTATGACAACTGTCAGCAAGGACAATGACAAGGGAACCTATCATTGATTGAGGGAATAAGACAAGATCAATATGAGAAATGACTATATAGTTTCTTGAGAAAATTTTTCAGAGACTGTGCCTTTTCCCTCTACATGGACTCTTATCTGCTCTTCAGGTACATGCTATAACCACTAGGAAGAACAGGGGCCCCTGATGAACCAAAAGCTATTCTAGCTGCAACTCTCATGGAGACTCCCTGCTGAACCAGAGGTCAAACTGGCCAGCAGAAATACAGACAACAAAGACCAGAGGGCCAATCAGGAAAGAGAAAGAAGGAACAAAACACACATCCAACAAACACAAACTGAGAAATCAGCACCTACATCTGCATTCATCCCAAACCCAGAAATCTAGATTGTAGTGTAAGAACACATTCAACTACAGCTAGGTCATTATGGCACCACCAGAGCCCAGATATCCTACTATAGCAATCCACAAATATCCCAAAACAGCTGAAGTACAAGAAAATAGCCTTAAAACCAACTTTAGGAAGCCAGAGAGTACTTGAGAGGGACAACTGGAATTGGGGGGGGGGGTCATTTCACTAAACACAACTGGCAAAAAAAAAGTCAGTGAAAATATTACTAATGACATTCTGCCATACTTGCAGACCAGAATCTAGCATAGTTGTCATCAGAGAGGCTTCATCTAGCAACTGATGGGGGCAGATGCAGAGACCAGCAGCCAAATGTTATGCAGAGCTCAGGGAATCCTGCAGCAGAAGATGAGGACAGACTGTAGGAAACAGAGGGGTCAATGATACTACAAGAACACAGTCCACAGAATCAATTAACCTGGATTCATAGGGGCTCACAGAGACTGAACAAATAACCAGGAATCCTGCATGGGCCTTATCTTGGTCTTCTATATATATAGCTGAGTAGCTTTTTGGTTTTCCCGAACAGTAGGAGTGGGGCTGTCTCGGACTCTTTTGCATGCTCTCGGGACCCTTTTCCTCTTACCGGTTTGCCTGGTCCAGCCTGGATATGATTATGCCATGCTTAGTTGATATCTCTGAGAGCCCATTTATGAAGAGAAATGGAGGAACAACAGTTCTTGGGGAGAAGGGATTTGAGGGAAGAACTGAGAGAAGAGGAGGTGGGGCACACTTCTGTTGGGATGTAAACTATTAGAGAAGAATGAATAAAAAAGCTGAACAGAAAGTGTACAGGGGAGCTGTACATCCAGAAAACGATGCAGCAGAACTATCATAGATATATACTAAAACTTATGTTTAAATATTTCTAAAACCTAAGAAAAACCCAATAAATTAAATGAAATGTAGAGCATTAAAAGAATGGAATATATTTAGGAACATAGAGGAACATATGACTGATGTATGTTTAACAAAGAGTAATCTAAAACTTCGAAAAGTGAAAATTCAGGTACTAAAATAGATTATTTGATTCTGTTCACAAGTAATGCTCTTAAAAGGTAAGCTGACAGAGTCATACAGTAAACGCGGACTTTCTCAACAGTCATAAAAAGTTTAGATGAGCAACTTCTAGGAAAATTTGTGATAGTGGAAAATTTGAAAACAGAACCGTGGAATGGTCATACAATTCTGTAAGTTTATTAAAACTATTGACCTGAACATTAACAAAGGATATTTGTAATATTTAAACTATACCTTGATGAAACAATAATGGTAATTATGATGATGATTATAACTAATAATAATATAATAAAACACACATTTGAAATTTCCACTCGGATCCAGTGCCTCTAAAATGCATTTTATAAGAATGAATTGATGGAAAACAGAGCACTTCGGATTTAAATATTTTCCTTGTATTTTCAATCTGAATAACAATATATATATAAAAACCCTGTCTCGAAAAACCAAAAAAAAAAAAACAATATATATATAAAATTGAAGTATCTTTCTCTGGTACAAGCAAAAATACCCATTTTACCAGGAAAATAATGCTAGATTTCGAAGTGATGCGTATCTGTGGCAACAGAGAGCAGACCATCCCTCAGTGCACAACCATGCTTCCAAATCCCCAACACAATTGCAGCTGAGGAGACCATTGCCTTCCCAAGTCATCATGGAAACAAGCAAAGTGAAAGAGGTGTGTGCACACCCGATCAAACTCTTATACAAAGAGCACAACAATGTCTTTAAAAAAAATTTACCATAATTTTCTGTTTATATGGAGTGGACCTGAAACACAGGTAGTGCACAGTAATTGAGAACGAATACAAGAAATAACCAGGGTATATTTCATCAACTTGAAAATTTATTTTATCTCACACTTCAAATAATGAAAATCTCATTTTTAATGTAAAGATTTCATAAATTTTAAGCCTTTCTGGCTCAGGAAATAAAAGAAATACAAAAACAATTATGCTGGAAGTGACGTAGGAACCATGACAATGAAATAAAAGGTGAGATCTAGATTGTATCTTGACGCAATAGATAAAATAATTGATTAGTGAAGAAACTCACAATCTGAGTAAGACTTACAGCTGTCTTAGTAATATGTGACCATGTTGATTTTTTTTTTGTTTGATGCTAGATTTATGTCAACATTAGGAAAACTGGGCAAAAACCAGACATTGCTTTTTGAGCCATTTTCTTGAGTCTAAAATTATTCCAAATAAGAAGCTTACAAAGTCCATTATCAGCTTTGATCTATAAATAGACACAAGCAATCTGATGGCTTAGCACGATTGTCAGTGTTCACCTTGGACAAATACAGAAAAATCTGATCCTAAGATCCTAAGCCTCTATTTTCTCTATCCTCAGCAGCCATTGCATTCAAGAGAGCAAACCACACCATAATGCGGTGACCATGATACTTCCTGAAGCAGTAATTATGAGCACTGCCAAATCACGCACTGTTAGGAAAGCAGAAAATGAACATAGGATCTGTACCACTCGAGTGACTCTTCATGCACAAACCATGTCATTAATGCTTTTTGTATTCAAATGAATAGTCTGCTATTTTTGGAAATGCGCTATAAAACAGATATAAATGGTTGCTTTCTAAAATTGAACGAGTCATTCAAGCTGAAAAATAAATATGTATGTCAATATGACATTAGAATTAGAAATAACCAGAGAGTTCAGTTTGCTTTACCTGAAACTGTGTGATCCTTCGAGTCTCTGGCTATTTTTACTCTTGCATGAGGAAAGATGTAGTGCATCGTCTTGCCATTCATTTGCAGAATCTAGGCCATAGAAGGGATTTGGTAAAAATAAGTTATAAAAACCCTTGAAATACATTATGCAGACGTACACTTGTTCAATTCAAAGCATACCAATTAAATCAATGAGAATATACCAGATGATTCTTGACTGATGGCAACTGAAGTCTTTACACTCACACTGCATACTGCTTAAGTTAGTTTCTGAGTTCACTATGGTGTTTCATTTACAACCCATCTCTCCCGAGGACTGACTTGTCTTATTTGGGAAATCAATGAGCATGTATATCTGTTTTTGAAGGATGTTTCAGACAACAGTGATATGTACTTATTATCGATGACAATGAATAATTTATATTTGAGAAATTCCAGCTCTTGATTTCACACTTGAAAGTCAGGAAATGGAAAGGCATTGTTAACTTTAAGTAATTAAATGAAGCTAGTGGAGAAATCTCAGAGACTATCCCTCCCTTCCCGTCAGATCCCTGACACCATACCTGGATCTGTGACATATTTAAGGTGCTGAAATTTATTGTGAAAATTTTACTGAAGAGATCTATTACATCCATGTTCAGAATAGTTCTGTTGAAATGAACAAAGACTTTGTTCATTCAAATGCTCCCTGGCTCTGTCCTTCTATTCGAAAGTTATGTGACTGCTGGGGACATTTCCTGTTGCTACAGGAGCCCCTCCTGAAGCAGGGGCAGCACTGAAGCTGCTGTTGTGTCTGTGGTTCCCAAACTATCACACGACTGGACTTTCCTTTTAAATGGTTTTAGGTTTAACTGTTTGTTTTTCAATTTATCCTGTGTGTCTGTTACATCATATATTTTGATCCCATTCATTACCCATCCTTTCATATCCACCCTCAGCTCCTGCATCCCCAACAAAATAAAAAAAAATTAAGAGGAAAAGGAGAAAAATAGAGAAAAAGAAAAAAAATCTCGACATGGAGGCTGTAATGTGACATAGTGGGTCACAGTAAAGTCCCTTTGCCCATTTATCTTTACTTGCAAGTGCTCATTGCAAAGAGTTGATTGAGGCCTCTGGTTTCTACTACACTGTCAATGCTGGGCACTCATGGGGACTCCTCTTGGGTATCCTGTTGTTGAGATTATTCCTTAAAATTAGTGTATGCCACCTCAACCTTATTTTGGCGATTTTATGACTTTATAAAGATTTAAAGACAATTTAAGGCATTTATTCAAAAATAAACTAAGGCGACACTATTTTGCATTTAGGGTTTCTTTCTGTTTTCTATGTTTATTCTCTAGATAAAATTTCACAATGCATAAACTGCAGTTCTCAAGAACAGGCAGGGTTTTAGTGTGTTCATGATAGTTTTATCAGTGAATTATTATCACATTTTAACCGGTATCTGTGATGTTGGGATTCTGAACATCTTCATTTCCACGGTTGTTTCCTTAGAATATCTCCACACAATTCTACAAATTTTAAGACTTTGCAACCAGCATCATGAGTTCACTTAGTAAAATATTAAATTTTATAGTTATGATGGCTATATACGAGTCAATAGAGAGCAGAATCACAATTGCAGGCAAATATTGACAGAGCCTCTGACAAATAGGCTTACAGGGCAGCTGTTTGTTGTTCTTGTACCAATATTATCAAGAGCATGCCCAGGGAAACCGGAGGGTAAGTGATCCACCAAGGTGCTGGACTTTGCCACCACCATCTCCTGATGATTCTACATCATCAAGATTATCACCTGCATAGATACCAGAAAATGCATTGTTCTTTCCTAACCACAAATATTTTTATGGGATGAGTCTACATATTTATGAAGTAATTACATTTGCATTAGTATAATTTTTATTTACACGTCCACTTTGAATAGCATAAATGCTTGCTATAGAGAACAGATGTCTGCCTGTTTCCCCACACTGTACTGTACACTGCACACCTCCATGTCAGGGTATGTAGGGCAGACAGCTAGTGTTGTATCATAATCAAAGACATAAGACACAGTTATACCAAAGCACTAGGAAAAGAGACTTTCTCCAGCTTTGTAGCAAGATAGCACTGGTAGTTTCATAGATGGCCTATGGCAGGAGGGGGCTTATTGATGACAATCTGAATGAACAGTATGCTTACCGAAGTGACTGGAGTCTAGGGAAAGAAAACAGAGTGTTTACCTACAAATGAAAGAAAAGGTATGGTCCCTTCAGAAGAGGTTAATATACCTAAGGCAGGAGCTCCATGGGGTTTGCCAATGACATGAGCTTTACTGGGACAGAGGGGGCATATTGTTAGAGACAACAAATGGTGAATTATTTTAGCAACCATCATCAAAGAATATCAATCCTCTTTATATAGAAAAACCTTAAAAATAAATAGGATTGTATGATCTGTTTGTTTCACAAAGAACATTTTGATTTCCCTTGAATAGTACAAGTATTAAAATGTACATATTTGGAAGGAAACAAATGCTGCATTGGTGAATTTGTAGTTAATATGATTATAAATCTAATACTTTTTTTCCAGAAATAGTTCTGTATCTATGTAGGGTTTTGTATACAAATTTTTATAGAAGACAAATTCATGTTTGAATTAGTCAGTTGGATTTTATCCTCTTTCCCCCAGAGCATTTTGTGAGAATAAATTCATGTTGTGCATGCTTCAAGTAATAGCATCTTTGTTTATTGGTATCAAGAGCTCAGTATTACCTTTTATTACCAGACATGCAAAGAAGAAAATAAAATGAGAATGCTTCTAGACCAAAATAAAGTTCTTGATTTAAAGGAGAAAACAGTATTTGGAGACAAATATCAACGCAGGAAAGCATGAACTTAACATGTAATTAAACTTTGAATGCTATATATTTAAGGCACATGTTATCTCCTATATAGAATCCACTTAGAAAATGTATAAAGAAAAGCAAATAAATTATTAACATAAAATAAATATGTCCGCTACCTGTTGAAGGAGAGGCTGTGATTCACAAGGGGCGTGCAGGTTTCTGCGGCCGTGCTCTGTGTCTCAGCTATTGGGGTACTCATATGGCTGTTCACTTTACAGTAGCTTATAACTTTATGATTCCATCATTACATAATGTTTTATAGTTTAATTGATACTAATTCAAATTCATTTTTGCGAATGTAAGACTTCTATCAGCAATAAATTACATTATGATTGTTATGTTCATTTAACATGGACCTTCATCCTTCTGTTTGTTGAACTAGCTAGAATTTGATGAAATGATCTTCAATAAACCTCTTCTTTATTTTCTTACATTACACTAGTCTGTAAGTACATATTTAAAATGGTACTATGTCCTCAAAGTTACTCAGCTACACATGTCAGTATCAGAAAACTAAAAACAAAATGTTATTTGCAATACATGTATTTTGTCTTTCTAAATAGAATAGAACAGATTTTCAAATTCATTGGAATAGATACAGATTACCTCCATGTATTCTTCTCAGACAACATTATGTAACAATTTAGTTAAAGAACTCTTGAGTATTCATAGAAGAGTGTTTGATTGCAAGGTGAATTTAGATTTGTGGTTTCTATAGCAGCTGTTATCATTTTCTTAACATATTTAACATTCCATTGACTTTGTCCAGGCTTGTAGAGAGCACTAAGCTACAGAGACCCAGAAGGGCAATAAATGATAACTATATTGGTTTCATTATGGTGGAAATTCCTAGCCAGACCTTTATGATGAGAATCAAAGCATAAATACAATGTTAAGAGCAACAAAAAATACAATTCAATATAATGACATTTTAAGATGCAAAAGACCCAAAAGTATGTAAAGATTTAGTCAATATTGTCCTAAACAACAATATGTTAAAAAAAAGAGAAGAGAATCTTTACAATATTTTTATTACACATATGTATATTGCACAATGTTCTTGCAATCTCTTTAAGTAGCTCCATGTATTTCCTTTTCATTCATTACCAAAGATGGTATATCCATAAAATAATCATCTATTGCATGAATGAATCATTTAAGTTGTCTGGTAGAAACATCACAATGTGCAACAAACTGATAAAACAAAGTACTATTTTCATGAAATTACCAAAAGGAAACACTCTTGAACTTGACTGATAATTATTTTGGTTAACAGACTCGCCTGTTTTGGGATTTTGACTCTTGTTGTTAACAATTCCAGGAGACTGTAAAACTGCTCACTTACCTGCTCTTGATGTTGACTGAGGGGTCTAGAGTGAACCAATCTTTCCGGCAATTTCCGGTCCAGACCATGGCTATTTTCCAAGCGAGACTCCCTGGGTTTATCAAACCAATCCGTTTCCTCCCGACGCAAGTGGTAGGCTTTGGAGACCAAGGAAACATCATACATTGCGACTGCAACTGATACAGGTCATAGAGGGAAGCAAGTGTCTGCAGCATTAGCATGCACTGGGCTTGTGGAGCACAGCATGCATCTCAGACATAACCTGCGTCAGAACTAGACCCGTTTCCTAGAGTATCTACAAAGTTTCGGGAAACAGAATAATCTAAAGAAAATGAGGCACACATAGGCACAACATCTCACAGTAAATAAAACAATACAAAGTTACATTTATAAGTCAGTATAAATGAAATTTAGACGACAATAAAAAACAAAAGTATATGAGGATAATTTCATTCAACTGAAGTCCACCAGTTCCTACATAGATACCTTACCCTGCAACCCACCATGCATGACCAGATGTCAACAGGAAATGCACTGTGTGCATATGCAAGTGGCTCTTAACTTTCCACTTTTGTGTAAGTCAAGCAGTAGCATATGGCTTCTGGCTACAACACTGAGTGAATATATTTTTGAAAAATATGACATTTCTTTGACAATCATAAGTGAGCAAAAGCATTTAAAGCTAAGATCCTCTATGTGTTATTATGAGAAACATGTATACTACAAGAAGTTTAGAGCTTAATAATAAAAATATATCTAAAATACATATATATGAGGATCTTTAATATAAATAAAATTATGATTATCTGAATTTTAGCACTGACTTAGGAATTTGACAACTACTTTTTACTAACTTACCACTGTGATAAAATTTGATAGTATATTTTGAAATTTTAATCACATTTAAAACATTCAAATATAAATTTAAAATTTTCACCTAGTAAAATCAGAACTTTCCGAGTTTCTTTAGCATATTCCAAAGGGTCAATTGTACTGAACAGCTAACACTGAATAGGCATATATTACTTCTTGGCATTCCTTGGCTATATTCTTGTCCCCTCAGCAATTAAAAGCCTTTGGAAACAATTGTTGCTTCTCAAGTGACAATGAAATGGCCTGTTCCCTTGCTCAACCTGGTATGAGTTGCTTTCAATATTATTTTCTTTAAATGGTAGCTTCTAAAATGCCACAGACTGAGCTCTCTTGTCCATGTTGTTGAAGGTGGCTTCCTGGGTCTACTTTAAAAACCTCTCCAGGGACTGCCATTTCCAGCATCTACTGGCTGGTAGAACAAGACAGCCAGTGTGTGCATCTGTGTTCAGCTGCACATCTGTAGCCTTGCACACCAGCAGTCCTCAGCCACACCACCTCTCCCAAGTACACATGGAATGGGGAGTGGCATAGCATGGTTCCACCAATTTTAGAGTTGATGCCTGGGTTGTGGCTACATATACTCTTGGCTGATTTTTCCCATTGGACTAGCAGCTGCTTGAAGAGGAAATTTATGATTCTTTTGTTATTTTCTCCTCTTTCAATTTTCTCCTCCCACTTATTGGAGCATAGTGTTTAATAAAGTATCACAGAATGAGTGAAACATAGACTTACTTGTCATCATCTAAAGAAGAAGTTAAACGTCATAGTTAGGATAGTTTTAGATAAACAACTTCTCTTTATACCTTTTTATAGCTATCCAATATTCTTTTCATAATCTACTTGATAATTATTGTTCTAAACCACAGTAGTAATTCGAAGCTGAGTGAATAAATTTACAAAATTATTCAGTATAACCAATGCTTGATAAATAAAACAATAAACCAGATAGTCATCAGTCAGTGAACTTACTAGATTATAGTTCACTTCACTTAGGAGAAAATAATTTTGTATAGGTATTAAATATGTTTATCATTCAGTTTTAAGGGTTTGCTTTTTCCTAAATAAAGGATGGGCAGGGATGGTGGTACATGCCTTTAATCCCAGCACTCAGGAGGCAGAGTAAGGTGGAACTCTGTGAGTTTAGGACTAGCTGAGTCTATAAGAGCTAATTCTAGGACAGCTAGGACTGTCACACAGAGAAACCCTGACTTGAAAAACCAAAAATAAATAAAATAAAATAGAAAATAAAGTAAATTTAATCATGCTTTCAACACGTGGTTATCCTGAAAAATACAGGCTTCCATTTGAACATGTAACTTCTCTCATTGCATTTTAAATACAACAGTTTAAATGTGTTTTAGGGGTCTCTGGATTTTACAAATATGACAGAACCTCAACCTGATCCAATTTTTATCAGTTTGTCTCCAATTCTGATAACTTATTTTGATTTATGTTATTTCTAATAACAGTCTCCTATGTAACTGAGCAAAAAAGGTATCTGCCGCCTTTGATAGGACTATAGACTCAATCTAAGCCACCTGACAGAGTGACTCTTCTCCTGGGTCACATCTGTCTTCCTCATGGAGCACCAGGTCTGCAGAGTCAGCTGCTCCTAATTGCTTGTGTTTGATCTGCTGCGGTGGAACTATATTACAAACGAATCTTAGAAAATGTAAAATGTATGTTCCATGCTGATTCAAGTAGTTTTATTTGTTTTCCTATCACTACAAAAACTTCAAGTATTTGCATGATATACAAACAATGAAAACCATTTTACATTTTACTTTGCACGTATTCTAAAGATACCCAGTATAATGCAATAACAAAGTTACTGATGAAATTCAATTTGTTATAGCCTTTCACCTAGTTATGCATCGATAGTCTTTATGAATGAATTTTGTCTGCTTCATTTTAAAATATATTTTAGTTCTCAAATTTCCATCCAATTGTACATTTTTTTTGCTTTGGCACAATCTTTATTTGCCTCAAAACTGTATAGGATGTGTGCTATCTTATCATGTTATCATTAAACAAAAGTTCAGTCAGTGATTACTTCTATAAACAAAATCTAGAAATAAAAATACTTAGTTAATTTTATACGTATGGAATCAAATAAATATCACATTTTGGGCTAGTTACAAACATTCACATGTCCAACATCAAGTTACAAATCTACCACATTTCTGAGGAATAATACTATTTGTCAAATTCTTTCCAGATAATTGTCACCTTTGTGTACATATCCTTTAGGTATTGAGTTGCTCCATAATTCCAAGAGAGTTTATTTTTATAGATAAGGCCATTGATGGCTTCTCATTCCTTTTCTCAGTCATTCTACTTGTGTACAATGAGAATAAGATGTGTACTAGACTAAAACAATAACTGTTTCCACATAATGTCATAATGCCAGGTAAGTTAATTGGATTATTTCAAATACTGGCCTAGGACAGACAGAAATGTTTTACTTAAATAATAAATCATCAATAAAAATGGTCAACCAATCAGCCTGCAATGAGAAAAACCAGGTTTGAAAGAAACTTGGTGATCAGAACTTCATAAGCAACATAAACGGTTTTTACCTCAGGCCTACAGACCACCCCCCCTTCAGTTCAGCCAACAGTCTCTAAATCAAATCTGTGTCTACATCAGAATAAAAAAAATTTTCTTCATAAAAACATGTTTTGATGTGAGTTTTTACTGAGAAAGATTCAAATGGGAGAATATTTGCTGTGGGATGTCTTTCTATACACTCTGAATATATGTTGCTCTCATTGGTTGATAAATAAAGCTGCTTTGGCCTATAAGCAAGGCAGAATAGAGCCAAGCAGGAAATCCAGACAGAGGAAGAGGAGAGGAAAGATGGAGTCTGGAGATGCCAGTCAGCCTGCCTCTGAGGAAGCAAGACATGTAGAATATGAGCTACCAAGCCATGAATTGTGTGGCAAAGCATAAATAAAAGATATTGTTTAATTTACTTGTAAGTGTTAGATAATAATTATCCTGAGCCATCGACCAAACATTTATAAATAATGCTAAGTCAGGAACCGGTGGGCAGGAGAGAAACCTCTGATTATAAATATTCATATCATTTTAGTATTTTTTAGTATCCAAATGAAGTGATATTTGCATTTGTTTAGACATGGTTTATTTCCAGGGCTTCAGCCCTGTATCTATTCAAATATAAACCAATATACAAGACGGGTACAGTGGCTCATGTCTTTGATACAAGCATTTCTGGGCCTGAAATTGGGGGATCACCATCAATTCAGCTAGTGTGACCTGAATAGTGATTTCCAGGTCCGTGTGAGCTACAGAATAGGATCTATCTTAAAAAAAAAACTTAGTAAAAATGTTAGATAAATAAGTCAAATTATTTATCTAACATTATAGGCTTTACATAATAATTTAAAATCTCTATATTTCTCTCTATATTTCTATAAGAATTTCCAAATTAAAACAACTCTAGTGTCATATGTACTTGTTCAACCAAAAAAGTAGCAAGACGCCTTTGGACAAAAAGGAAAAGCAATGAAATTCCAAAGGGTTGCAGGAAGGATTCAATGCCCAGGCCTAGACTCCAGACAGTTACATCTAAAAAAGCAGTGTAATATTTTTCAGTTTTAAATAGAATTTTTATATAAAAATTTCATACTAAAATTATTTTTAATATCATGATTAGAGTTAAACTTTCTAATGCATAATAGTAAATGTACAAATTTGTCAGCAATAATCTTCATAATAAAGGAAGATGAAACACATCTATTCAATGAGAATGATAAAATTTTGTGTTATGCTAACATCAAGCAGTTGCAAAAGCTCTCGGCAAGAGAATCATAATGTCTGATGTTCAAACACTCATCTCCATTACAAAGTGGAACCAAATATTACTCAATGGCTCCAATTCTTAGTGATTTTATTAAAATTTATTAAATACGTCAAAATATAGTTTTAAAGTGCAAAGAACCATACAATGAAAATCTTCCCAGTTATGTATATTAAGGATGACCATATTTTATTGATATAATTATGTAATACTTGTTTAAAAAAATCAGACACAAAACAAATCAAGCCAACACTCATGAAACAGAAGAAAACAAGAAACTTAAAATAATCAAAGAGAACCATGCCACCAAGTCTAGACACAGGAAGTACACATACAGGAAATAAAACTGAAATAAACATGCACAAGGTGCACCAAGAAAGATGGACTACATTTTTGAAGAGAGAAAATTAAACATGCAGAGAGAACCACGTTGGAGTTTGGAGAGTAACAGGGTAGGCTGAGGCCCCATTTACCTTCGCTGTCAGACATAGCGTGTTGGAAATCATCCATGATGAACGCTATGTCACGGTCATACCCTCTTGTCCGTGACTCTTCTCTCATGTGTTGCTGAACTTCGGGCAGTGAATGACTTGATCCAAACTGATCCCTGGTGTCTGCGGATATCGGGGGCAGTGGTCCAGCGGCAGCCCTGGCCATTCCCATTGGCTGGCCAACAGGACTGAGGGGACTTTCTTCCTCCGAGTTCTGAGCCACAATTGGTATTCTTCCTCGGCTCTGGCTGATTGGTAAACTGGTGGGCTTAGTTCTGGAAGAAGATGCCGAGTGGCCGAAGGAGACATCGAGAGCTTCGGCCTCTTGAGCTTTCAGTCTTAACGATGAGCTGGAAGAATCCCTCTTAATCGATAAATCAAGCCCATAGACAGAAGACGGTCTCGAGGAAGGCCTGGACCTGCTTCCGCTGCTGTATGGTTTATCTGCTTCATCCTGTAGAGCTGACCTGATGGTGTTTCCTAATGTGCCCAGTCCTGACCCAAGTGATGAGCCCATAAATTTTTGTTGATCTGTAATATTTTTTCTGAGACCAAATGTGATATCATCTTGAAGAAGCCTTGCCCTAGAAGAAATACCACCAATAGATGAAGTGCTAGAACTCATATAACTTGGATAGTCGGGTTCAAGATCTCTGCTTTCTTGAATAGGTGAAAACTTTGACATTTTAGGGTCAATTAACGATTTCTTATGCTTTGACTGCTTTTGGTAGAGTATGGCTGCTGGTAATTGTTTGGCTGCTTGCTTTTCAAGGGTGAGTCTACTGATGCTATACTTTTCAGACTTGGGGAAATGTCTATAGCTAGTATCTGCGTGGTAATAATGTGAAAGACCAGCAAGGTGGTCGAGGCTCTCGGTGCCTCTGCGGAATTCTTGCTTAATCTGGTGTTTCAGAAGCTTTAACTCGTAAGGATCCTCCATCGGGTCCTCCTCTGCCTTCACATAGCTGTGCAGTCTGGAGGAAGTCTGCAAAGGCGCTAGGAAATCGGTCACTTCCTGAGACCTACGGGTCTCGGTGGTTCTAAGGAGACGGTCTGTTTTGGACAGATCTTTTTCATGGAGGCTAAATGCTGTGCTTAGTGCCGCTGTTCCTTTGGTAATCTCTCCAATGTCATCTATTAGGACGTAATTCCTTGAAGTGTGGTGGTCCATATCTGCATAGAAAGAGTCTGCAGAAATGCTTGATATTGGACTGCTCACCATGCTGCTTCTTTCTTCCAGTCCTATTCTCAAATCTAAGCTATTGTACTTACTCCCGAGGTGGGAAACAGCGTACGTATTATCAGTCGAAACAGGAGCGATCATCAGGGGCTGGTTGCGAATCACTTCATAGTTGGACGTTATCTTGGGTTCCAAATACAATGTCGTTTGCCGAGGCTTCTGCTGTATCACCATCATCTGGGACGGTAACTGGTAAGACGGTTGTGGGCTTGGAGTGGGCTGAGCTTGGGGTGTGAAGGACATGGTTGCCACCGCTTGGAAGGTTGGTTGAGTCTGATAAGGTGAGACTTGCTGATGGTACAATGTCTGCTGTTGAAAATGAGATTGTTGAGTATACGGGGTGGGTGCTTGGGTGGGAAGAGCAGGCGAGGAGTACTGGTATTGTGTGTAAGGACTCGTTGGAGGAACCAGTTGAGCTTCCGTTTGGGTTTGGGGTGGTATGAACTGGCTGAATTCAGTTTGAGGAGCTGTCCTCGGCCGCTCAATGCCGTGCTGACTTTCTATTCGGCTTGGTCTGGTGCTGCTGACCTCACTGTCCGACATGTAATCCCGGTCCTCGGCTACCCCCTGCAGGTAGGCACGTTCTCTCTTTTCTCGCTCCTTCAGCAATGCTTCTTTTCTCCTGTTAATCCCCATCTCTAAATACCGTAGCTTGGCATCAATCTCCTTTTCTTCTTCATCAAGTTCTGCTTGCTTCTTTCTAAGCTTGGCAGACTCCCTTTCTACGAGGTCGAGCTCTCGGTCTATGTCCTGGAGAATCTTGGCTCGAGCCATGGTGTTAGTTCTGCACATTCTTCTCCTGGACGCAGTGCCCATTGTACTGTAAGCGGACTGTGTTCCCGTAGTAGCCTCCTCGGGAGGGGGGTTTGGCAGTGTTCTCTTGACTTTTTTCTGGGTTCCAGAGGCTGTCATGGTTTGAGAACCTTTGGTCTACAATCAAGTAAACAAAACATTGTATTTTACTCTCAAATAAGAAAATAAAGGCCAGAAGTAAACTACATAAATTCTACTCGAATAAGTGAGTTCACATACATTGTGGTATTATAGCAGAGTAAAATTAAAATTTCAAAAGTTGATCGCAAATAAAATCAGTAAAAATTTTTCTTTGTAAATTAGTTTTTTATAATCATAATGTCTGCAACATTTCAGGGGAGTATTTAACTCAGGGCAAACTCTTATTTTAGGCAAGCTAACATTTTAGTTTTGTTCCTAGAGGAACTCTTTGCACACTCATTTTCAATCCCACTTATTAAATATAAGGTTATTTATTTAAAATAGATGATCACTGTAGCTGTGTTGCTTGTCTGAAATGCAATATACATTTGTTGGAGATGTTTGTCTTCCTTCCCCATTTTACATTGTACTATCTTGCAATTTTCAGTGTCTCCGTGATTACTTGGATTCCCACGCCCTTTAAATTTTGCTATTTTTTCCGAGTGTTTTCACAAATTTGTAAGAGCAAAGATAGTTTACTTCATAAAAGATTGTTGTAGCTAGTTTCAGTCAAGTAAAACAATAACTGTTTTTTTTTGTTTGTTTGTTTTTTAGACAGGGTTTCTCTGTAGCTTTGGAGTCTGTCCTGGAAACTATCTCTTGTAGACCAGACTGACTTCGAAATCACAGAGATCCGCCCGCCACTGCCTCCACTCCCGAGTGCTGGGATTAAAGGCGTGCGCCACCAAGCTGCTAACAATGGCCTTCTAAAATAGCCTGTGAAGTACTTTGTGGTTATTTCACTAATTTGACATATTTAATAGGCAGAAGTCTTGAGAGTCATAAAATCAGAATAGCTAGAGACACCACGAGAGATCATTTATAGCTAAACATGCTGATGTTCTCAAAACTGTCTGTGTGTCAGTAGCATGCTAAAGTTGGAGCCTAGTCTTCTCTGTACTCATCCATGGTTTTTTAGAAGATGCCATATTCCTTTCTCTTTAGCAATCCAAAGAAATAATTCCTACCCACCCTTCAGTCATCACACATATATGACAAAAATGGGTGATACTTGCCTATATGAGTTTTGGAAATAGAATCTCATTTCCTTATTGTTCCTTATTTTGTTATTATAACAACATTATTCCTTATTAATTAGATCATATTTGTGTAGGCCTCTATACTTTTGTTACTTTCGAACATCCTTTCATAGTTCACTTCCTTCATGTTTCTCGTCTGCTCTCCTGCATAGGTTTTATGAAATATGGATAAGGCACATTTCCAATGCAGCTGTTGCACACCTTACTAATCCTTATCCCCATTCTGTCCATTTTATATGCAAAATTAATTCAGGAAGTTGATATGAAAGTCAAACGAGACAGCTGTTTTAGTACTATAGGTATCCATTAACTACTATTCCAAAAATATTATTTCTTCTGGACTTTGCAGCTTTCTGATAAATTTGCACTTAATATATTTTAGACTGCTACGTTGTCAAAGAATGCCTCACTGTTGCTTAGCCGGACTACACAACAGGTCATGAATGTGGAAACTCACTTGCCAACACATTAGCTGGTGTGAGGCAGGGTGTGAGATGGGGGAGATTTTAGTCTCTCAGGTCAAGAGAGACTATCATGATAAGTGATGCTATTTTGGGGAAGATTTATTTTATGTGAATGTGTGAGTGCTTACATGTACAGGTACTATGTGCATGCCTGGTGCCCACAGGGCCCAGAAGTATGAATGCCAGATCTAAAGTTAACTTTCACCAATTCTAAAGCTATTCAAATCCCTTATTAAATGACAACAAGCTGTCTCCATGGGAGTGTACCTTGACAGCACAGGATTTGTCATGATCTTCCAGTTAGGTGTTTATAGCTTTCTGTGGTAAAATGAAAACACTGAAACAAACTATACTTTAAAGTATGCATTGACCACATTTTATTTCTGTAGGTACCCATTAACTATTATTTCAAAAGAACAAAAAAAAAATCAAGAAGAATTATGACTGAGATAACTGTCACAAAAAAATAGCACAACAAAGCAAATGCAATCTCACATTTAATTTCTAGATTTATAATTCTAAAAAGTAAATGGTATAAAAGTTAGTAAATCAAGACATTTAGGACAAGAATCAATCAAGTCCATTCATTCATTTATTCATTCATTCATTCATTCATCCATTTAGGGGAAAGAGTTAGTTATCAATGTTCTGACTTGACATAAATGTAATGGTCAGTATAGTTCTCATTCTTTTATCCACTGGAATATTAAGATATAAGTTGTATTTTAAACATTTTATGAAGACTTCTACAAACATGAGTATATTTCCCTTCAAGTAAGCAACAATTGAGTCTAATGTTCTGATTCTAGGCTGCCACATTCTAATATATCAGATAGCAATAATCTTGATCTTGTTTCCAAGACAGCAGGTCATATTCTGAATGTATTAGGTTAGGGGAGGTGAGCACTGAAGGTTTTACTGTCTAACAGAAGAAGCTTCCCGGAACAACTTTTTCTAGTATACTGGTTTTGCAGCACTGAGTAAGAGCGAGTCATCTCTTCTACCTTGTAGACAGACAATAGCAGTGGACAGGTCAGTGTTTATCCACTTTTCATTCCTTACACAAAAGATTGGGTTATCTGCTTTGAATATAACTACCTTCAGTGTGTAATCTAAAAAGAACTAGCTGTCATTTGCAACCACAGCCTTGGCAAGGACTTCTTGAGCTTTTCACCGGTGTCACGTTCTTTATAAAATACAGTTACCACTGATTACATTGAAATTGTTGGGAGAATAAAAAGTAAGTCCTGTAGGAAAGTTACACTGGGGATGAAAATGAGAGATCATCTTGAAAAGAGACAGGATCATGAACTCTATCCAGGGCACAACATCATGTGGGTGAGGCAGTTTAATGAGTGGAGGAAATGAAGGTGGAAGAAACATTGTGCTAAGTGAATCAGTCCTGCCTGTTCAGCTTTAGGTTTATTTTAGAAAATATGGAGCTTCAGTGTTAAGACATCTGTTTGTTTTTCAGCAGGAATAAGAATGTCCATTAAATTTTCAGTCTTCATTTTAAAAAGATTCATGACATTGTCAATATCTGAGAAACTAAGGTTTTGAGGTACAGTTTTGAGTCAGTGCTATAAAGAAGACTGTTCTACCTTGTACCCACTGAGATGCCATTCTAGGGTGGGGAAAACATAACCATAGCCAGTTGTACAAAGGCCAGAAGACCATAGACTTTTAAACAATGAAAGAAGATGTGGGGGAGAGTAAAAAGGTCTTCAAGATAAGCTCCAAAGCTAGTCCTTGGGGATGCCTTTAATCTCAGCACTTGGGAGACAGAGGAAGGTGGATCTCTGTGAGTTCAATGCCAGCCTGGTCTACAAGAGCTAGTTCTAGGACAGGTCTCCAAAGCTACAGAGAAACCCTGTCTTGAAAAAAAAAACAAAAAAAGTAAACACAAATCAGGTTACAGGGCAGAGGAGAAGCATTGCTGTGTAAAGTATTTGAGGGTCTGAACTTGATCTCCAAGGAACCACATAAAAAGCTGCTCACGAGCAAGAGTTTATGACCTAAGCACTATGGAAGCAGAAACAAGTGGACCCCTGGACTTCTGGACCCCTGGGACTCTATGGTAAACAACTCTGTCTGGGCCAGTGGGCTCTAGGTTCTGCAATGGAGCTTGTCTTAAAAATAAGATGAAGAGCGACTGGAAGGACACCCAGTACTGACTTCTTACATACACACACACACACACACACACACACACACACACACGTGCACACACACACACACACATGCACACACATGCATGCACACACACATGCACACACATGCATGCACACACACGCACACACATGCACACACATGCATGCACACACACATGCACACACATGCATGCACACACATACACACATGCACACACACATACACACATGCACACACATACACACATGCACACACATGCATGCACACACACATACACACATGCACACACACATGCACACACATGCATGCACACACACACGCACACACATGCACACACATGCATGCACACACACACATACACACATGCACACACATGCACACACATGCATGCACACACACAGATACACACATGCACACACATGCATGCACACACACACATGCACACACATGCATGCACACACACATGTGCACACACACACACATACAAACACAACTATACTATTGCACTACTACTTTCTTAGGTAGCTCTTGGTGTCAATCTCTAAGATACAGTAGGAAACTATCATTATATCACTTGAAAGACATGGCAATGCATTTCTCATTTTATCAACATATAAATAAATCCAATCATGAAAATTATCCTGTATCTTGACTTTGCAGTTTTATTTTCCTGTTAAAGTGGAAAGATTTCTATGAACTGCTTTTTTTCTTTTAAAAGACAGAGAGGATTTATTTTAAACAGTGTGAGTCAACCCAAACTGCTGATGAATAAGACATTCTGGTAATGTAATGGCACAGTTTTCTAGAGGAAAATGTATTCTCTTTTGTGTTAGTCTATGCAGTATCCTAGGAGGTGAGTTAGAAGAACATATAGAGTATTGGACCTCAAAATCAATCTTTGCTTTCAGTTTGAGAAAGGAAAAAGTAACAGATATTTCTGTGGGACAATACTCTTGTATCCTGTAAAGATTGTCACTTGTATTTGTTGAGTAAAACACTGATTGGCCAGTAGCCAGGCAGGAAGTATAGGCAGGGCAACTAGACTAGGAGAATTCTGGGAAGAGGAAAGGCTCAGTCTACAGTCACCACATAGACACAGAGGATGCAAGATGAAAATGCTGCAGTAATAAAAGGTACCAAGCCATGTGGCTAAACAGGGATAAGAATTATGGGTCAATTTAAGTTGTAAGAGCTACCTAGAAATACACCTGAGTCGTATGTCAAGTGGTGTTATAATTAATACAGTTTCTGTGTGATTATTTGGGTCTGAGTGGCCGGGAAATAAAAGCGCAGTCTCTGTCTACAAGATACAGCAAATTTAGGGCCAAAACAAATGGATGGGTTTTAAGCAAGTGTTTCTGGAGGGAAATGTATAACATGTAAGTTTTCAGGGAAATTCAATGATCATCTGGCTTCATTATCAGCAGATAATGCAACAGTGCCTATGAGTAAGATCAGATTCAGGGCCTTTTTGATACAAGCTTGGAGAGGAAAACTAGAAAAAGAGGCAAATATATGGGAACTTATAATACAAAATTTTGAAATCTGTGTTTATACTAAAGTCTCAAACCCTCTGTGCCATTCTCTCACAGACTGCAAAAGCAACCCTGGTTCTTACATCAAGGTCAAATTATCCAGGAGCACATGAAATGCAGAAGAAACCATCAGAGTGTCAGTATTCAGTCCCTGGCTCTCGCTTGTGATACTGTCCACTGGGCAGTAATCAGTCTGACTTTGTCTAGGAGAAAAGAGTTGAATCTAATTTCTTCCAGCGACCAGGCAGCTGTCACAGGAGGTAACACAAAGGCGACAGACATCATCCATCTTCTCAAGGAGGTCAACAAAATAGTTCTGGTCATAGGGATGGAAATGTAGCTCATGGCCTTTCATGGTGTGCACACATACCACACACACGTACATGTGTGTGTAATCAGCCAATGTTTCCTAACCTTCTTATTTATCTATTGGAAACAGGTGTTTCTCTTCATGGTGTGCACACATACACCACACACACGTATGTGTGTGTAATTAGCCAGTGTTTCTTAACCTTCCTATCAATCTATTAAAAACAGGTGTTTCTCTGCACTGGGCAACTGTTTTGAACTTTGGAGGATATTTATCTATACCTATGACCTTTATCTACCACACATAATATAAAAATCAATGTTGTCATGTATTACCTACCAATCATCTCCTTAAGTAGCCTTTAGCTAATACTCACAGATATTAGAAAATGTTCTCAGGAAGAGATCTTTGCTCTTTTTGATTGATTCTATCTCCTGATGTGGAAACAGCTACACTTTTATGTCTCTCTTTCCACTTTATTCTGAGTGGGAAAACATATTTAAAATAAAAAAAAAAACAAGCAAAAACCTGTTCCTACGGTGCCTTGGAAAGACAGGAGTGGGATAAACTAATAAATAAAAAAGAGAGTCTGTGTTACAGTAATGATCTGATAAAATAAATGAAGCAAGAATGTACTAGATGATTTTGCCTCATTATCAATTTGCCCCATGATAGTAAAACACGTTCACCTCTTCTGACTAATTTTTC
Organism: Microtus oregoni; assembly: GCF_018167655.1. Taxonomy (NCBI): domain Eukaryota; kingdom Metazoa; phylum Chordata; class Mammalia; order Rodentia; family Cricetidae; genus Microtus; species Microtus oregoni. The sequence goes on along the minus strand of NW_024543218.1, from coordinate 14,144,365 downwards.
CATGAGCAGGTTGCTAAACTGTAAGATCACCTACCTGCTTAGGCCTTTTGGAAGGAAGCTGTTTTGCCCCCCCCCCCACCCAATCTTTCTCCTCTTCTTCACCTTGTTTTGGCTGCAATGTTGACTTGTGAGGCCCTCATCAGAGTTCAAACTGACATGGGGGCTGATCTTTCAGCAACCAACATTGTCAGATAAATTAAGGCTTTTGTTCTTTATAATATACTTAGCATTGATTACCTTGTCACAGAAACGAGATGCCTCATCAAATTCCTGGGAAACCTTCCACTGTTGCTGTAGCTATGAAAACTAGCATGGATGAAACTGTCAGTCTGACTGGAACCTTCATAGATTTGAGACTTCACTAAAGGCTATCTATGACTAGGTTTAAAATAAAAATTAATTACGCAATTAAATACACATGAAAACCTTAACCATGTACTTATTTACTTTGCAGATCAATACTGGAATTACTCAGTGAGATCAGCTGTCTAGTTAAACTTAATTTTAAAATCAGAAAATCCCAGCCTTCAAACAAAATCATTTAAGAAACAAAGAGGTCGAACAAAAATGCATCTGAAATCTAAGGGCAATTAAAAACACAGCTGGGAACATCGTAACAAACACTATACACTTGCGTGTTCCTCACTATGCTGAAGGCTGAGACGGTAATGATAAGATGTGATCTGTACCCTTTACTTCTGGAAACCGTACAGAATCTAAGAACAGAAATCACTCTGAGGTAACTTTCAAATTTGGAAATTCTGTTCCCTTTGAATATGGGAATAGGCCTTTTTCTTCTTGCTAAAAAGAATAATTAACATATTCTTCTAATCTCTGACCTTATTTCCCTCAGGTCTGGATACAAAAAAAATAATTATAAGCCCTTATGCCTCTAAATTATTATTCAGAAAGTGGAAATGTGTAGGGATTTTGCCTCCTCCAAGCAAGGCAACTGTATAAAACATAAACCTGGACGCCAAGTTCATTTAGCTTTGAGAGGTTCGGTGAGGAGATGATGATGAAGTTGTAGGTGAGCCTAGGAACAATAGAAGGAAACTCATGCTTCACTTCTTTCCAGTGAGACTGAGGGCAAGCGGAATTAACTCTGAAGTCACGATAGAAACACTAAGAGGCTTTCCTGTCTCCACTGAGGGCAAGTGGAATTAACCCTGAAGTCACAATAGAAGCACTAAGATGCTTTCCTGTCTCCACACCTGTCCATCTACAGGAAGACTTGTCAGTTTTGAGACAAGATAGCAGTTGAGTATAGAGTCAAGAGCAAGTCCTCCAGAGTGTGCCTTTAGTCAAGCGGTCACAGAAAATCTTTATCTTCCTCGCTCTCCTCCAGTTCCACAGGTTTAAAGGAAAGAAAACGCTAAAATTCTACATTATAGAAAATTGGGCTGCAGCCCAATATGAATGAATGCTTTCATGATTAAAATACTAGAAAAACAGTACTAACATAATGGGAATATCTTCAAATTATGGGAAAAGTCAGATACTTAATAAAATCTTGACTGTGTACTACGGACAGGGAGAATTTATCCTTTGTGAATGGAACTGAAATTGACCAGAGGATAGTTTAATTGTAAAAATCTAGAAACAATAACAAAAGTAAAATAATAATAATAATAATAAAGTGTGAGAAGCTAAATTACACTCTTCTGGCAACAGAAGAATACAAACAAAGCAACAGGACACACTTAGAGGTCCCAGAACAAGTTCTCTATGTTGCCAGCAGACTGAAACGCACTCAGTATTCCATCAGACATCCTTAAGCTTTCCCTTACTGCACCTTGTGTCCCAGTTTGCTTTGTTTTGTTGCTGAGATCCGTTGTTCTTGGGCTGAGCAGCCAAGCAGAAAACGAGTTTCTACCTCACTGGACAGAGTATGAGAGACGCCAGTCTGTGTCACCTTCATTGCCTTATATATTCTGGAAAGTCCCAAAGAGATTAATTTCTTCTTTTTCCAAATATTTATGAAGTATTTTTTAAAGAACTCTTAGAACTTTTTAAAGGTGATATATCCATGTACATCTATGTTTCTATCTTCTCCTTCTCTCCCTTCTTTTCTATTGATTCAGATGTCTTTATCGCAAGGAAGGAAACAATATATATGCTGTTTCTAAGGATTTCTGTGCAGTTCAATGACCACATTAAGTTTCTTATTCCTTTGATTTTCTTCTCAATGACTTTGTTCTATTATCACAGCCATAAGCTGGGTTCCATGGAAACTGTGTATTTTAAAACAGACATTGGAATGGTATTTTATTATGAGTGCTTTAGTAGAAGGTAATATCCTTCTTAACTCATGATGGTCAATGATAAAACTTTCAAGAAGATAAGGACAGAGCACCTACTGCCTGTTTTAAACTGTCATTTAAAACAACAGCAAAAAATGCACAACAAAATTGCGTGAAGTTGTTACCATATACACAATCCTCAAGACTAATTCTTTATTGAACATGAAATAATTAGTTGCCTTTGTATTGGTATGTTAATTTAAAAGAAGAAAGTAATCTACAATGCAAATGTAAACATCAGGATATATGATAAATAGTATTTATATATTAAGACAACGTAGTTACATATATACATAAAATAAATGCTGTATTTAATAATTCAGAAGAACTCAATCCTAAATAGGAAAGGAATGTTTTGATAAGTGATCATTAGTGTCTTTTAATTTCAACTTTCTAGTACACTGAAAGTGTCAACTATTAAATTCAACAAAAATATTGATTGAAATGGAATTTCCCATGTAGTGTTATAACAAAACCATGACCATCAAGAACAACAACAACAAATGTTCAATTCGTCTTTTTTTTTGGCCGCATAGCGCCTCCCTGCTCAGCCTGCTTGGGCGCTGGGACTGAACCCAAACCAGGAGGACAAAGGGGTGGCCGGTAGCTCCTTTGTTCCCATAGCCTGCCCGCAGCGAGCAGGGTGGGCCCTTTGTTTGAGAGCTAACCAAGCAGCGTGGAGTTTCGATCTGGGCACCAAGTGAAACATCATTGTGTTGAGTGAGTGCTGCAGCAGCTGGGAACGTACCTCAGCCCGCCCACACTTCCTGGCCATCCTACAGGGGCTATACTGCCCATACCTCCACTCTCTTCCTATCCCATTCAGCTTACATCCAGATTCCCCCACCCCCTGTCTCCCTCCCTCCCTCCCTTCTTTGGCCGCATAGCGCCTCCCTCCTCAGCCTGCTGGGGCGCTGGGACCGAACCCGAACCAGGAGGACAAAGGGGTGGCCGGTAGCTCCTTTGTTCCCATAGCCTGCCCGCAGTGAGCAGGGTGGGCCCTTTGTTCGCGAGCTAACCAAGCAGCGCGGAGTTTCGATCTGGGCACCGAGTGAAACATCATTGTGCTTACATCCAGATCCCCCCACCCCCTGTCTCCCTCCCTCCCTCCCTTCTTTGGCGGCATAGCACCTCCCTGCTCAGCCTGCTATGGCGCTGGGACCGAACCCGAACCGGGAGGACAAAGGGGTGGCCTGTAGCTCCTTTGTTCCCATAGCCTGCCCGCAGCGAGCAGGGTGGGCCCTTTGTTCACAAGCTAACCAAGCAGCGGAGTTTCGATCTGGGCCCCAAGTGAAACATCATTGTGGAGAAACATCTCTGGGGAGTGACATCACTGGGAAGGTACATCAGTGGGCAAGAAGACCTGATCCTGTAAAAGAAGATCCAAAGGGGAGTATTGGGAGGAAGAGATGGGCAGACGCCAATGCAGGAATTCTCCCAACAATCTGAAAAACAACACGAAACCACCAGAAGCCAGTGACCTCACAACAGGAGGACATGAACAGCTTAATCAAGAAGAAGTAGAAAAAACTGACTTCATGAAAGTGATTGACCCCCTTAAACAGCATATAAAAAACGCCCTTATAGAAATGGATGAGAAGTATAACAGAAAGTTCGAGGAACTGAGTAAATCAGTGAATGATACCCTAGGAAACCAAGGAAAAACAATCAAGCAGATAATGGAAACAGTTCATGACTTGAAAACTGAAATGGAGGCAAAGAAGAAAACACAAACAGAGGGCAGGCTGGACATGGAAAATCTAGGTAAACGAATAGAGACTACAGAATCAAGCATAACCAGCCGAATACAACAGATAGAAGAAAGAATCTCAGATTCTGAGGATAACATAGAGAAAATAAACGCTCTGATCAAAGAAAACAGCAAGTCCAACAAACTCTCATCACAAAACATTCAGGAAATATGGGACACAATAAAAAGACCAAACCTAAGAATAATTGGAGTAGAAGAAGGAGAAGAAGTGCAGCTCAACGGTCCAGAAAATATACTTAATAAAATTATAAAAGAAAACTTTCCCAACCTGAAGACAGATGTACCTATGAAGGTTCAAGAAGTATACAGAACACCAAATAGGCTGGATCAAAAGAAAACATCCCCTCGCCATATAATAATCAAAACACAAAATATACAGAATAAAGAAAGAATATTAAGAGCCGCAAAGGAAAAAGGCCAAGTTACTTATAAAGGTAAACCTATCAGACTTACACCTGACTTCTCTATGGAAACCATGAAAGACAGAAGGTCCTGGATAGATGTACTCCAAAAACTAAGAGACCACGGATGCAAGCCCAGACTACTATATCCAGCCAAACTTTCGTTCACTATAAATGGAGAAAACAAAATTTTCCAGGATAAAAACAAATTTAAACAATACGTAGCCACAAATCCAGCCTTACGGAAAATAATAGAAGGAAAATCACTAACCAAGGAGTCCAACAATGACCACAATAACTCAGACATCTAGAGACCCTTCACCAGCGCAAATCAAAGACGGAAAACACACAAACCCTACTACTAAAAAAGTGACCAGAGTTAACAACCACTGGTCATTAATATCACTTAATATCAATGGGCTCAACTCACCTATAAAAAGGCACAGGCTAAGAGATTGGATACGAAAACAGGATCCAACATTCTGCTGTCTACAAGAAACACACCTCAACCACAAAGACAGGCACCTACTCAGAGTAAAGGGCTGGGAAAAGGCTTATCAAGCAAATGGACCTAAGAAACAAGCAGGTGTGGCCATACTAATTTCTAACAAAGTTGACTTCAAACTTAAATCAATCAGAAGAGATGGAGAGGGACATTTTATACTCATAACAGGAACAATTCATCAGGAAGAAGTCTCAATCCTGAATATCTATGCCCCTAATATAAAAGCACCCATGTACGTAAAAGAAACATTACTAAAACTCAAGGCAGCCATCAAACCGCACACACTAATAGTAGGAGACTTCAACACTCCTCTCTCACCAATGGACAGGTCAATCAGACAGAAACCTAACAGAGAAATTAGAGAATTAATGGGGGTAATGAAGCAAATGGACTTAACAGAATCTATAGATTATTCCACCCAAAGAGGAAAGAATATACCTTCTTCTCTGCAGCTCATGGAACCTTCTCGAAAATTGACCACATACTCGGTAACAAAGCTAACTTACACAGTTACAAAAAAATATTAGTAACCACCTGTGTCTTATCAGATCACCATGGATTAAAGTTGGAATTCAACAACAATGCTACCCCCAGAAAGCCTACAAACTCATGGAAACTGAACAGTCAACTACTGAACCATACCTGCAATAAGGAAGAAATAAAGAAAGAAATTAAAGTCTTCCTTGAATTCAATGAAAATAAAGAAACAACATACTCGAACTTATGGGACACTATGAAAGCAGTCCTTAGAGGAATGTTTATAGCACTAAGTGCCCACCTAAAGAAAACAGAGAAAGCACATATTGGAGACTTAACAGCCCACTTGAAAGCTCTAGAAAAAAAAGAAGCAGACTCATCTAGGAGGAGTAGAAGACTGGAAATAATCAAACTGAGGGCTGAAATCAACAAAATAGAAACACAGAAAACAATCCAAAGAATCAATGAAACAAAAAGCTGGTTCCTGGAGAAAATCAACAAGATTGATAAACCCCTATCCAAACTAATCAAACGGCAGAGAGAGAACACGCAAATTAATAAGATCAGAAATGAAAAGGGGGGCATAACCACAGACACAGAGGAAATTCAGAGAGTCATTAGATCTTACTACAAAAGCCTGTATGCCACAAAACTGGAAAATGTAAAAGAAATGGACACGTTTTTAGATAAATACCATTTACCAATACTAAACCAGGACCAGGTGAACAATCTAAACAGATCTGTCAGTCGCGAAGAATTAGAAGCTGTTATCAAAAACCTCCCTACCAAAAAAACCCCAGGACGAGATGGTTTCAATGCGGAATTCTACCAGAACTTCCAAGAAGACCTAATACCTATACTCCTTAATGTATTACACAATATAGAAACAGAAGGTTCATTACCAAATTCCTTTTATGAAGCCACAATTACTCTGATACCAAAACCACACAAAGACTCAACCAGGAAAGAGAACTACAGGCCAATCTCACTCATGAATACCGACGCAAAAATCCTCAACAAAATACTGGCAAATCGAATCCAAGAACACATCCGAAAAATTATCCATTATGATCAAGTAGGCTTCATTCCTGAGATGCAGGGCTGGTTCAACATACGAAAATCTATCAATGTAATCCAGCATATAAATAAACTGAAAGAAAAAAACCATATGATCATTTCATTAGTTGCTGAAAAAGCATTTGACAAAATTCAACATCCATTTATGTTAAAAGTCTTGGAGAGATTAGGGATACAAGGGTCATACCTAAATATAATAAAAGCTATATACAGCAAGCCGACAGCTAACATCAAATTAAACGGAGAGAAACTCAAAGCCATCCCACTTAACTCAGGAACACGACAAGGCTGTCCACTCTCGCCATACCTCTTCAATATAGTGCTTGAAGTTCTAGCAATAGCAATAAGACAACATAATGGGATCAAGGGGATTCGAATTGGAAAGGAAGAAGTTAAACTTTCGTTATTTGCAGATGATATGATAGTGTACATAAGCGACCCCCACAACTCCACCAAAGAACTTTTACAGCTGATAAACAGCTTTAGTAATGTGGCAGCATACAAGATCAACTCCAAAAAATCAGTCGCCCTCTTATACACAAAGGATAGGGAAGCAGAGAGGGAAATCAGAGAAGCTTCACCATTCACAATAGCCACAAACAGCATAAAATATCTTGGGGTAAATCTAACCAAGGAAGTGAAAGATCTATTTGACAAGAACTTTAAGGTATTGAAGAAAGAAATTGAAGAGGATACCAAAAAATGGATGGACCTCCCTTGCTCTTGGATTGGGAGGATCAACATAGTAAAAATGGCAATTCTACCTAAGGCAATTTATAGATTCAATGCAATCCCCATCAAGATCCCATCAAAATTCTTCACAGATCTGGAGAGGACAATAATCAACTTTATATGGAAAAACAAAAAAACCCAGGATAGCCAAAACAATCCTATACAATAAAGGATCTTCTGGAGGCATTACCATCCCTGACTTCAAACTCTATTACAGAGCTACAGTAATGAAAACAGTGTGGTACTGGCATAAAAACAGAGAAGTCGACCAATGGAATCGTATAGAAGACCCGGATTTTATCCCACAAACCTATGAACACCTCATTTTTGATAAAGGAGCTAAAAGTATACAATGGAAGAAAGAAAGCATCTTCAACAAATGGTGCTGGCACAACTGGATGTCATCCTGTAGAAGAATGAAAATAGACCCATATCTATCACCGTGCACAAAACTCAAGTCCAAATGGATTAAAGACCTCAAGATCAGCCCGAACACAGTGAACCTGATAGAAGAGAATGTGGGAAATACCCTACAACAGATGGGCACAGGAGATCGCTTCCTATGTATAACCCTAGAAGCACAGACATTAAGGGCAACATTGAATAAATGGGACCTACTTAAACTGAGAAGCTTCTGTAAAGCAAAGGACATTGTCACTAAGACACAAAGGCAACCTACTGACTGGGAGAAGATCTTCACCAACCCCGCAACAGACAAAGGTCTGATCTCCAAAATATATAGAGAACTCAAGAAACTAGACTTTAAAATGCTAATTAACCCAATTAAAAAATGGGGCACTGATCTGAACAGAGAATTCTCAACAGAAGAAGTTCAAATGGCCAAAAGACACTTAAGATCATGCTCAACTTCCTTAGCAATCAGGGAAATGCAAATCAAAACAACTTTGAGATATCATCTTACACCTGTCAGAATGGCTAAAGTCAAAAACACCAAGGATAACCTTTGCTGGAGAGGCTGTGGAGGAACGGGTACCCTCATCCATTGCTGGTGGGAATGCAATCTTGTGCAACCACTGTGGATGTCAGTGTTTTGGTTTCTCAGGAAATTCGGGATCAACTTACCCCTGGACCCAGCAATACCACTCCTGGGAATATACCCAAGAGATGCTCTATCATATGACAAAAGCATTTGTTCAACTATGTTCATAGCAGTATTATTTGTAATAGCCAGAACCTGGAAACAACCTAGATGCCCTTCAATGGAAGAATGGATGAAGAAAGTATGGAATATATACACGCTAGAGTACTACGCTGCGGTAAAAAACAATGACTTCTCGAATTTTGCATGCAAATGGATGGAAATAGAAAACACTATCCTGAGTGAGGTGTCCCAGACCCAAAAAGATGAACATGGGATGTACTCGCTCATAATTGGTTTCTAGCCATAAATAAGGGTCACGGAGTCTACAATAGGTGAACCTAAAGAAGCTAAGTAAGAAGGAGAACGCAAGGAAAAACATATAGTTATCCTCTTGGCTAAGGGAAGTAGACCAAATTGCCGGGGAGAAAATTGGGATCTTGGGGATGGGGTGGGATGGGGGTAAGGGGAGATGGGGAGAGAAAAGGTAGAAGGGAAGGAGGGGGGACTTGGGGAAACAGGAGAATTGGGATAAAGGAAAGGTGGATAGGTGAGCACAGAACCACAATTCTTAGTTAAGGGAGCCACTTTAGGGTGGGCAAGAGACTTGTCCCTAGAGGGGCTCCCAAGTGTCCAAGATGAGGTTCCCAGTTAGTTCCTTGGGCTGCTGAGGATTGGGAACCTGAAATGACCCTATCCTAGGGCAATACTGACGAATATCTTGCATATCATCATAGAACCTTAATCTGGTGATGGATAGAGATAGAGACAGAGACCCACACAGGAGCACTGGACTGAACTCCCAAGGTCCTAATGAGGACCAGAAGGAGGGAGAACATGAGCAAAGAAGTCGGGACCACGAGGCGTGCACTCACCCACTGAGACAGTGGAGCTGATCTACTGGGAGCTCACCAAGGCCAGCTGGATTGTGACCGAAAAAGCATGGGATAAAACCGGACTCTCTGAACATGGCGAAGAATGAGGGCTGATGAGACGCCAAGGACAGTGGCACGGGGTTTTGATCCTACTTAATGTGCTGGCTTTGTGGGAGCCTAGCCAGTTTGGATGTTCACCTTCCTAGATATGGTCGGAGGGGGGAGGACCTAGGACTTACCACAGGGCAGGGAACCGTGACTGCTCTGTGGACTGGAGAGGGAAGGGGAGAGGAGTGGGGGGAGGGGGAGAAGAGTGGGAGAAGGGTGGGAGGAGGGGGAGGGAAATGGGAGGCTGGGAGGAGGTGGAAACTCGTTTTTTGTTTATGGTTTTTTTTCTTCTTTTCTCAATAAAAAAAACCCCAAATGTTCAATTCATTACTACAAAAGTAAAAACTAATGCTTCTTAAGCATTAAAGTGCATAAACTTTGACTTCTGTGATACATAGATTTTTACTTGAAAACTTCTAACTTTGGTTTCTGGCCAAGATAATACCTTTCCTAAAACTAGTTATTAGATTATGTGCTCTCTTCTTCTGCTGGGAAATATTATTTTAAGCGGTGTGACTTTTGCTTATGCTACATTTGTTCAACTCTGTGAAGCTGGGTTACTTTGCTTGTCTGAAACACCTGACTGGCCTAATAAAGAGTTGAACAGCCAAAAGCAAGACAGGAGCAAAGACAGGTGGGGCTGGCAGGCAGAGAGTATAAATGAAGGAGAAATGAGGAAGAAGAGGAGCAATGAGAGAATAAGGAAAGGAGGACACTAGGGGCCAGTCACCCAACCACCCAGCCACCCAGCCACCCAGCCACCCAGCCAGCCACAGAGAAATAGTGAAAGTCAGATATACAGAAGTAAGAGAAAGGTAAAAGCCCAGAGGTCAAAAGTAGATGGGTTAATTCAGGAAAAGCTGGCAAGAAACAAGCCAAGCTAAGGTTTGGCATTCATAACTAAGAATAAGCCTCTGACTGTGATTTATTTAGGAGCTGGGTGATGGGCTCCCCCAAAATCAAAAGAGTAAAAAAGTAAAATATCACACAACATATCTCACCTAAAATTTAAGGCTATTTCACAAATATTTTGGTTCCTTTTACCATTTCCTTGATGGAATTTCAACCTCATGGTCCTTTAAATGTTTTTTACTTATATAATTCCTAGAGTGTGTTTCCTGAGCAGACAGACACTATACTAGGTTCATATGGTAGAACAGATGTCAAGAAGACAAACCATATGGAAATTTTAGTTATGACACAGTGGAAAAATGAGGTCTGACTTAAAAATAAGAGATGAAGATGAAAAATAAGAAATACTGTTTCAGATGTTGAAATATTATCACAGAAAATGAGGCCAATCCAACAGTATTGAGCTGTAGGTGTTGGCAATCACTTTTTTCAGTTCCCGAAGTAGTAGTTATTCTTAACACTTCTGTTTTTTCACACTATTTCTGACGTTTGTATACATTATGTTAAAATTCATTTGGTTATACAAACATCTGTTATTGAAGGGGTGCTATGCACATACAGATACAGAGTGAGCTGAACATGTTGTTCAGTAGACTAACTCCAGTTCTGGGGCACAAGGAAAGACACAAGATAGCAGGTGATATGTCTTGAAGGTCAGGGGGCTTCCTCTTGTTTTTCATATTACTTGCTTGAAGAGTACTGACTGGAATATTATCACTTACACATGAAAAACATTGCACTTGAAGTGCAGAATGGGACGGAAATATAGATAAGATTTGAGAACATCCCATAGTTTATCAAATGGTACAGGAACAAAAGATGATCTGCTTTTGAAAAAGTGGTAATAAGTGGTTAGATGTAGGACATATATGTGATATTAAGAATTTCATGTTATATCTACTGTTTTACTTATGTTGACTTATTTCAATTTATAATTTTTATGGTAATTTCTAACATCTTCACCCCATGCATGAGAAAAATCAGGCAGAGAAAGGTTTACCAGCTTCCTTTAGTTTCCAGTGCCGGCTTCTAACAAAATTTGAATCAAGAAAGTGCAGAGTCAGGTAGCAAAGCTAACTTACACAGTTACAAAAAAATATTAGTAACCACCTGTGTCTTATCAGATCATCATGGATTAAAGTTAGAATTCAACAACAATGCTACCCCCACAAAGCCTACAAACTCATGGAAACTGAACAGTCAACTACTGAACCATACCCGCATTAAGGAAGAAATAAAGAAAGAAATTAAAGTCTTCCTTGAATTCAATGAAAATAAAGAAACAACATACTCGAACTTATGGGACACTATGAAAGCAGTGCTAAGAGAAAAGTTCATTGCACTAAGTGCCCACCTAAAGAAAACAGAGAAAGCACATATTGGAGACTTAACAGCCCACCTGAAAGCTCTAGAAAAAAAAGAAGCAGACTCACCTAGGAGGAGTAGAAGACTGGAAATAATCAAACTGAGGGCAGAAATCAACAAAATAGAAACACAGAAAACAATCCAAAGAATCAATGAAACAAAAAGCTGGTTCCTGGAGAAATTCAACAAGATTGATAAACCCCTATCCAAACTAATAAAACGGCAGACAGAGAATACGCAAATTAATAAGATCAGAAATGAAAAGGGGGACATAACCACAGACACAGAGGAAATTCAGAGAATCATTAGATCTTATTACAAAAGCCTGTATAACACAAAACTGGAAAATGTAAAAGAAATGGACACGTTTTTAGATAAATACCATATACCAAAGTTACACCAGGACCAGGTGAACAATTTAAACAGACCTGTTGGTCGCGAAGAATTAGAAGCTGTTATCAAAAACCTCCCTACCAAAAAAAGCCCAGGACCAGATGGTTTCAATGCGGAATTCTACCAGAACTTCCAAGAAGAGCTAATACCTATACTCCTTAATGTATTCCACAATATAGAAACAGAAGGGTCATTACCTAATTCCTTTTATGAAGCTACAGTTACTCTGATACCAAAACCACACAAAGACTCAACCAGGAAAGAGAATTACAGGCCAATCTCACTCATGAACATGGATGCAAAAATCCTCAACAAAATACTGGCAAACCGAATCCAAGAACACATCCGAAAAATTATCCATTATGATCAAGTAGGCTTCATTCCTGAGATGCAGGGCTGGTTCAACATACGAAAATCTATCAATGTAATCCAGCATATAAATAAACTGAAAGAAAAAAACCATATGATCATTTCATTAGATGCTGAAAAAGCATTTGACAAAATTCAACATCCATTTATGTTAAAAGTCTTGGAGAGATTAGGGATACAAGGGTCATACCTAAATATAATAAAAGCTATATACAGCAAGCCGACAGCTAACATCAAATTAAATGGAGAGAAACTCAAAGCCATCCCACTTAACTCAGGAACACGACAAGGCTGTCCACTCTCGCCATACCTCTTCAATATAGTGCTTGAAGTTCTAGCAATAGCAATAAGACAACATAATGGGATCAAGGGGCTTCGAATTGGAAAGGAAGAAGTTAAACTTTCGTTATTTGCAGATGATATGATAGTGTACATAAGCGACCCCCCCAACTCCACCAAAGAACTTTTACAGCTGATAAACAGCTTTAATAATGTGGCAGGATACAAGATCAACTCCAAAAAATCAGTCGCCCTCTTATACACAAAGGATATGGAAGCAGAGAGGGAAATCAGAGAAGCTTCACCATTCACAATAGCCACAAACAGCATAAAATATCTTGGGGTAAATCTAACCAAGGAAGTGAAAGATCTATTTGACAAGAACTTTAAGGCATTGAAGAAAGAAATTGAAGAGGATACCAAAAAATGGATGGACCTCCCTTGCTCTTGGATTGGGAGGATCAACATAGTAAAAATGGCAATTTTACCTAAGGCAATTTATAGATTCAATGCAATCCCCATCAAGATCCCATCAAAATTCTTCACAGATCTGGAGAGGACAATAATCAACTTTATATGGAAAAACAAAACACCCAGGATAGCCAAAACAATCCTATACAATAAAGGATCTTCTGGAGGCATTACCATCCCTGACTTCAAACTCTATTACAGAGCTACAGTAATGAAAACAGTGTGGTACTGGCATAAAAACAGAGAAGTCGACCAATGGAATCGTATAGAAGACCCGGATTTTAACCCACAAACCTATGAACACCTCATTTTTGATAAAGGAGCTAAAAGTATACAATGGAAGAAAGAAAGCATCTTCAACAAATGGTGCTGGCACAACTGGATGTCATCCTGTAGAAGAATGAAAATAGACCCATATCTATCACCGTGCACAAAACTCAAGTCCAAATGGATTAAAGACCTCAATATCAGCCCGAACACACTGAAAATGATAGAATAGAAAGTGGAAAATACCCTACAACAGATGGGCACAGGAGATCGCTTCCTATGTATAACCCCAGAAGCACAGACATTAAGGGCAACATTGAACAAATGGGACCTACTAAAACTGAGAAGCTTCTGTAAAGCAAAGGACACTGTCACTAAGACACAAAGGCAACCTACTGACTGGGAGAAGATCTTCACCAACCCCGCAACAGACAAAGGTCTGATCTCCAAAATATATAGAGAACTCAAGAAACTAGACTTTAAAATGCTAATCAACCCAATTAAAAAATGGCGCACTGAACTGAACAGAGAATTCTCAACAGAAGAAGCTCAAATGGCCAAAAGACACTTAAGGTTGTGCTCAACTTCCTTAGCAATCAGGGAAATGCAAATCAAAACAACTTTGAGATATCATCTTACACCTGTCAGAATGGCTAAAGTCAAAAACACCAAGGATGCCTATGTGTTTGTCTTTGGATTCACCTTATTTAGCTTCTCTAGGAACATGAATTATAAGCTCAATGTCCTTTATTTATGGCTAGAAACCAAATATGAGTGAGTACATCCCATGTTCCTCTTTTTGGGTCTGGCTTACCTCACTCAGGATAGTGTTTTCTATTTCCATCCATTTGTATGCAAAATTCAAGAAGTCCTTGTTTTTTACTGCTGAGTAATACTCTAATATGTATATATTCCATACTTTCTTCATCCATTCTTCCATTGAAGGGCATCTAGGTTGTTTCCAGGTTCTGGCTATTACAAACAATGCTGCCATGAACATAGTTGAGCATATACTTTTGTTGTATGATAGGGCCTCTCTCAGGAATATTAACCTTCATCAGGCGATGAAAGGAGACAGAGACAGAGACCCACACAGGAGCACCGGACAGAAATCTCAAGGTCCAAATCAGGAGCAGAAGGAGACGGAGCACGAGCAAGGAACTCAGGACCACGAGGGGTGCACCCACACACTAAGACAATGGGGATGTTCTATTGGGATCTCACCAAGGCCAGCTGGCCTAGGTCTGAAAAAGCATGGGATAAATCCGGACTAGCTGAACATAGCGGACAATGAGGAATACTGAGAATTCAAGAACAATTGCAGTGGGTTTTTGATCCTACTGCACGACTGGCTTTGTGGGAGCCTAGGCAGTTTGAATGCTCACCTTACGAGACCTGGATAGAGGTGGGCAGTCCTTGGGCTTCCCACAGGTCAGGGAACCCTGATTGCTCTTCGAGCAGATGAGGGAGGGGGACTTGATCGGGTAGGGGGAGGGAAATGGGAAGCGGTTGTGGGGACGAGGCAGAAATCCTTAATAAATAAATAAATTTAAAAAAAAACACCAAGGATAACCTTTGCTGGAGAGGCTGTGGAGGAACGGGTACCCTCATCCATTGCTGGTGGGAATGCAATCTTGTGCAACCACTGTGGAAGTCAGTGTTTCGGTTACTCAGGAAATTTGGGATCAACCTACCCCTGGACCCAGCAATACCACTCTTGGGAATATACCCAAGAGATGCCCTATCATATGACAAAAGCATTTGTTCAGCTATGTTCTTAGCAGTATTATTTGTAATAGCCAGAACCTGGAAACAACCTAGATGCTTTTCAATGGAAGAATGGATGAAGAAAGTGTGGAATATATACACATTAGAGTACTACGCTGCGGTAAAAAACAATGACTTCTCGAATTTTGCATGCAAATGGATGGAAATAGAAAACACTATCCTGAGTGAGGTATCCCAGACCCAAAAAGATGAACATGGGATGTACTCACTCATAATTGGTTTCTAGCCATAAATAAGGGTCACGGAGTCTACAATAGGTGAATCTAAAGAAGCTAAGTAAGAAGGGGAACTCAAGGAAATACATATAGTTATCCTCTTGGCTAAGGGAAGTAGACAAAATTGCCGGGGAGAAAATTGGGATCTTGGGGGTGGGGTGGGATGGGGGTAAGGGGAGATGGGGAGAGAAAAGTTAGAAGGGAAGGAGGTTGGGCCTCGGGGAAACAGGAGGATTGGGATAAAGGAAGGTTGGACAGGGGAGCACGGAACCACAATTCTTAGTTAAGGGAGCCACTTTAGGTTTGGCAAGAGACCTGACCCTAGAGGGGCTCCCAGGTGCCCAAGCCGAGGTCCCCAGTTAGTTCCTTGGGCAGTTGAGGATAGGGAACCTGAAATGACCCTATCCTAGAGCAATACTGACGAATATCTTGCATATCATCATAGAACCTTCATCTGGTGATGGATGGAGATAGAGACAGAGACCCACACTGGAGCACTGGACTGAGCTCCCAAGGTCCCAATGAGGAGCAGGAGGGAGAACACGAGCAAAGAAGTCGGGACCACGAGGCGTGCACCCACCCACTGAGACAGTGGAGCTGATATATTGGGAGCTCACCAAGGCCAGCTGGACTGTGACTGAAAAAGTATGGGATAAAACTGGACTCTCTGAACATGGCGAACAATGAGGGCTGATGAGACACCAAGGACAATGGCACAGGCTTTTGATCCTACTTAATGTGCTGGCTTTGTGGGAGCCTAGCCAGTTTGGATGTTCACCTTCCTAGATATGGACAGAGTGGGGAGGACCTAGGACTTACCACAGGGCAGAAAACCCTGAGTGCTCTTTGGACTGGAGAGGGAGGGGGAAAGGAGTGGGGGGAAGGGGAGAAGGGTGGGAGGAGGGTGGGAGGAGGGGGAGGGAAATGGGAGGCTGGGAGGAGGTGGAAACTTGTTTTTTTTTCTCTCCTTTTCTCAATAAAATAAAAAAGAAAGAAAAAAAAAGAAAGTGCAGAGTTATAGAGAAAACCATTCCAAGAGCCATGGTCTTAAGTAGAAGACACAAAACAAAGGTAGTTTTCTATTGCCTTGGAATAGTTCACCTCAAAATGTAATGACTTAAAGAAACACTATTTGTTATTATTAAAAATTTCCACCTTCTCTCCTCCCATTAATAATAATAAAAAATGAAAAAAAAATCTACTTTCTAACTAAAATTTTGTTTCTGAAAGAAAAAATATATTTCAAATTTAACCCTTTAAAAAAAAGAAACACTATTTGATTTTAACTTATTCAATGTCTTTTCCCTGAGGTTCAGAGATGGAACAAAATCAGGGGAATGATCTTGTAGTGAAACTTGGCTTAGTAGTACAGGGGCAGCTTTGTCAGTTAACAGGACATTTAAGTTGACTAGAATACGAACAACCCTGAACGACTAACATGAGCAAATGCATATGTGATCAATGAAGCATTGAGAAAATGTGTTTACATGTGAGAGGTCAGAAAACAATGTGGGAATGAAAGGACAACATGGATGAAAAGTAGAGATCATGAGTGAGCTTCAAGATGACAAAGGAACAGAGTCTCTGGTGTTAGATTATCCTCACAGATGCAAACTCATCCAGGATACTAAGCCTTGATTGTGAAATGCTCTCTGTCTAGAGGAAGGTGGTGTCATAGAGCATGTGTGAATGCTGATGCACCCAACAAGACTGATTTGCTAATGCAAGGATATTCTTGGAAAGCAAGACAAGCACTTGAGTGGTCTTGGTGCTGTTTTATATATTTTGACTCTATGTTTTAATTTTTCATGCCATGTATTTTGTTCATGCTGTTTCTCTTCCCCTAACTCCTCTCAGATACACCACCAATCCAGCTTCATGTACTCTCTCACAAACAAACAGAACAAATACCAACTAAACTAAAACAACCTCATCAAGAGCAAGCACATAGGGTAGATGAAATCCATTGTGTTGGCCAACCAGTCTTAACCCCGCCTGTAGTGTGGCCAATATACCCTATGTTACTCATTGAAGAAAACTGAGGCTTCCTTCCCCAGCAGGTATTAATTACAAATAGCTTCTTGTTCCAAAGTAACCAATTCTTGTCTCTCTCTATATTTTTAAGGTGAGGTATGGACTAATTTTTATAAGGATATAAATACAAAAATTATACTCATTGTATTAACAAACTTCTAAGTATATTATATGCCTAGAGTTTACCTTGCTAATAATTTTGCCTTAAGTTATTCTGACAAGCAGACCATCTATTTCTGCCCATATAGACTCCTGCCTGCTGTTTGCTTTATGAGGTTATCCTGGGTGGCAAAGCTTGACTCAAAAAATAGAAGTGATTTCCTCTAGATTAAGTGATAAGTTCTCCAGATCGCCGAATCTATCTCCTTATCTGACAGGTGAGACTGAACCAGGTTTAGAGCTGCTTCAAAGAAAGAACAGCCATGCCTTGTTGTTAATTAAACATCTAGGGCCATCTCAGAAGGCACTGAACCTTTAGAACATAGGACTCAGATGATGTAAACTGGACTTGATCTGAAAACCTCTTTCCTGCAGTCTAGCTTCCTGGGTTTCAGAAAATATAATGAAGCTTCCAAGACAAAGAGGCAATTTAAACTGTCCTATTCAACTGCAACACCTATGAACCACAACCAGCAGCATGGCAATAATGATGCTCTAAGTACCAGTCACATACTGATGGAAACTAAGAGCTGTTGGACTGG
Organism: Microtus oregoni; assembly: GCF_018167655.1. Classification (NCBI taxonomy): domain Eukaryota; kingdom Metazoa; phylum Chordata; class Mammalia; order Rodentia; family Cricetidae; genus Microtus; species Microtus oregoni. The sequence goes on along the minus strand of NW_024543218.1, from coordinate 14,126,223 downwards.
ATTTAAGGCCCACTCAACAGGAGGAAAAAAATCTTGCATGGTACTGGAATCTTAGCTTTCTGTGGCTAGTGAGGTCAGAGACCTAAGCAAAAAGAATCTAGTACTTTGTAGACTGGTGAGTTCCTTACTACATTCTAAACCTCATCCTTATACCCACAGACCATGAAAGAAGTTCTCTTTAGTGAAGCAAATGAGACCATCACAGGAAACCACAACTGGACTCAAAGCAGAAATCAACAGATTTGGGGGAGACAACCCCCCACAGGTGCAGTTAAACAACAAGTTTCATAACATCAAGGAAGAAATGGGGAAAGAGTGTAGGAGCCAGAATATCAAGGAGGCAGCTGTGAAACAGTGTATATATAAAGAACAAAAGGTTATCAATTTGAGATTAGGGGCACGGAAGGGTTTAGGGGTAAGGGAGGATAGTTGGGGGTTGGGGAGAGAAAGGAAGGAGTAAAAGTGACATAATTCTACTTCAATTCAAAACATATTTTTAAAAATAGAACACAATTCTGAAGTTCTCTAGCAAAGGACTGTTCTTTAAGAAGATGAAAATTGTTTCAGAGCATTTACAGTCCGTGGAACAAAGGCAGCAGTGACTCACGACTCCTGTTCCTGCAGTCAGGATGTGAGTACCGCCATTCAACCAATACCCATTTAACACATTCAATACTCATTATCTGGTATTACATCAAGTACTTGCCAAACAATGGCAAGGTGGTATTTATTTATCAGCATCATCATTGACATCATCGTACTAAACCCAAAACCAGAAAATTTTAATATATATAAGTCAAGAAAAGGCATAGCAAGTACTAGAATTCCAAACTGGTCAATCCTAAGGCTACTTTTTAATCTCAAAGCTACAGATATGACTTGCATCAAGAAGTAGTTTAGAAATAGCATAAAAATACATTGGAGAAAGTGGATTATTTAAGGATTTCTGATGCCTCTTTTCTTTTTAACAAAGCAAAAATTTTCCTATTGGAACTACTTTTTCAAAGCTGGATATTACAACAACTTACTTGTCTGGCGGCTGGGGAAATGGATCAGCAGGCAAAGACACACACCTGAAAACCCGAATTTCACACCTGGATCCCACATGTTATTGTTCTCAATGTATGTCAAGATTTCAGTTGAATCCTCAGTACTTTTCTTTATTAAAATTGCCTCGGGATTCTTTTATTTTCTAGGTTAGAGCTTTCAGAGAAATGTTTCAAATGCCCTCAGCTTTGGATACTCTCAAGAAGAGCAGGGATTTGAGAAAAGAACTTGGTCTGGGGAGAAATGTAAGTCTTAGGTCATCTTCCATTTCCTGGCCAGACTCCAGTGGTGCGGGAAGTCCTTCTGTATATGTGTTTCTTTTATTACTCAATGAATAGAGAAGTTGTTTTTGGCCAATGGTTTAACAGAATATATGTACATATATATGTATGTATATTAAAAAGAGAGAGAGAGAATAAGTGTAGGTAGGTGGGGTCAATAAGAAGTCATGGAGCTGCCACAGGGCACAGACACGCCCAAACCATGCCCTTAAGCCACAGCCTCATGACAATACACAGATTAATGGAGATGGGTTAGTTTAGGATATAGAGTTAGCCAGAAATATACTTAAGCTATTGGCCAAACAGTATTGCAGATAATATGGTTATATGGTTTCTGTTGGGCAGCTGGGAAAAGAACAAGCAGCCTTCCCCAACACTCCAGTTTCATCATAGGCCCCTGGGAGCATGGCTGAGTTCACAGCTTCTTAACCTTTGAGAAAAACTAAGGTTAGGTCCACATTTTAAAATTATCCCTGCTCTATAAGTAAATACCCCCTATATGATCAGAAAGCATTACCTGTTATGTTAGTGGTCTTACCCCATTAATATTAAAATATGTTTTTAAAAAGCTATTATCATTAAATGATACAATTAAAAACTATTCAAAACTCTTGAAGAATTTCTCCAAATGAGAATTCAAATACAAATGTCAAGGAACATTTCAACTAATGTTCAACAGCATTAGTTACTAGAGAATCCCAAATCACAACTATATACTAGTTCATATTCACTAAGATGGCTATTATTTTTTATTATAGCAAATAAGTATTAGAAAGGAGATAGGAAAATAGCAATGCTTACATTACTGATAGGAATATAAAAGTTTTAAGTGCTCTGGAAGAGTTTGATAATTCCAGAGCAAAATGTGGAATTACTGTAAGGTTATCATGTGTACTCCTAAGTACATACTCAAAGAATAAGAGTAGGCACTTTAACAAATACATATGCATTCATACTCATTCTGATATAATTCAAATAACCAATATGTCCATCAACAAACGTAGAGATAAGCAAATTGGAGAGTGTATTATACAACAAATTTCTAGAGTACAAAGGAAAAAACAAAGTGTACAAGGATGTTGGAAATATTATTTAAAATAAAAGTAATTAGGAACACAAGGTCACATATTTCTTTTTCTTTTTTTTTTTTTTTTTGATTTTCGAGACAGGGTTTCTCTGTAGCTTTTTGGTTCCTGTACTGGAACGAGCTCTTGTAGACCAGGCTGGCCTCGAACTCACTGCGAAAAACAAAACTTCATCTGAGTCTATTTTGGTATGTAAAATAATCATCTCTATCAGCCATAACTTAAAAATTTGCTTAATTGCTGGGCGGTGGTGGCATAAGCCTTTAATCCCAGCACTCGTGAGGCAGAGGCAGGAGGATCTCTGTGAGTTCAAGGCCAGCTTGGTCTACAAGAGCTAGTTCCAGAACAGCTAGGGCTATTACATGGAGAAACCTTGTCTCAAAAATCCAAAAGAAAAAAATTGCTTAAACATCTGTATATAAACCTTATATCTAGAATTCCCTTGACTACTGAAAGTACTTACAGCGCTAAGAATATGGTATAAATGTTTCTCCTATGAGTGATTATGCTTGATGTGATTTGGAAACTATCTCACTTCGGCAATAGCATCCCACTGCATATTTTACATAACCAACTGCAAGAGCATGAGAAACACGATTTTCCTATTTTATAAATTTTATGATTGTAGACACTTGTGGGATCTATTTCAGGTGCTATTTAGGGACAGCATTGTCTCATGTAATTAACCAAAGCCGCTCAAATTTTACTTCTATATTTTACAGCCCGGCATGTATTCATTGAAGAATATATCGCAGTACGAATGGGAATCAACTGGAATGAAAGGGCTTTGTTCTATGAGCTTAAAACAAAGAAACACTCTGTCCCTACGATATTATATTTTTATATACTTATTTATTTATATATATATTATAAACTATGGTAGTAGTTTATAAAAATCCATGTCTTAATCACATGACTACAGGATCTTACTGGGTAGTGAACCTCCACCCCCCAAGCTTATTCTTTTCTCCGTGAACACACATGTTCAGGGTGTGGTTGTTTTCAGGGTCTAGAGTTTGAAGAGCTGTGGCCTTGGAGAGCACATAAGCCACCATGAGGCAAAGTTTGCACACACAAAAGTAAGACTTGCTCTCTTTGAAGTACTATGAATATTGGGAATAGAATAATGTATCAAGGAACATACATACATACAGAAACGATCAATTTCCTTTCAATATTATAATTAACCTGCGGTTCCCACACCCCGTGGCAGAGGTGGTAGGATTACTCAGGAGTTTGAGGCCTGTGTGGGATTGACAGTGAGTTCCAGGACAACAAGAGCTCTATGGCAAAATATTTCGCTTTATTTATTTTAATATTTAAGCAACGTTTTAATTTATGTGCTTGTGTGTGAGTGAATGTGTTCCCTACCATGATGAACTGACTGTATTCTGGAAATGTGAACTGAATTAAAGCCGCCTCTCTAAGTCGCAGAAAATAACTATTTCCCCTTTCCAAACAACTTAACTTTTACAGGGTTCCGCTTACCTAGAGACACTGAATACCACTTACTAGCGTCTAATGATACTTTCTGTAAGGTAAAAAACTAGTATATGCCAGCTGACTGTATTCATTTATTGGAAAATGGGCTAAACCATTTGTGTGGGAAATCCGAAGAGAGCATGAAACTAATAAAATTTCTAAAAATTAAAGCAATAACCTGTATGAAGACATAAATGCAAATATAAAAATTAAAGCGCCTCTTGCTTCTTCTTAGCAAGCGATCTTTCACGCTCTGGGGTGTTAACTGTAGCATGGCTTGCCGGGGATTTAGTCAGCTTGAGAACAAATCTCTTCTCCAGAGAGAGCCGCTGCTGTGACTCCAATGTTTTCATGAAATATCGACTTACTGTCATTTTCATCCGGATATTATTAACTCTGTTTTATAGACAATAACATGTAATTCCTTACTGAGCATGAACTATTCTTTCAGTTCTTTCTGAACGTGAAGTATTAAATCTGTGGCTGCTGCAAATTGCTTCCCAAGCATCAGGTCATGAGCAATGTGAAGAATGAGGCCGCTACTGAGTATCAAAAGCTCTGAGAACTTTGACGACAATTCTCAAAGTGGCATTGAACTATACAGGAGTGAGAAAGACAGTCTGTGTTCATGCTGTTATAATGGCTAACCACAAAGCCATAGAGGGATCTCTATTATTTGGTGTTTATATCTCTCTGATTATTCCTTGTCCTAAAACAACCTTGAAATGACATTGAAATAAATGTGAGATGGGGGTTTGTTTGCTAGCGTATTTGTTAATTTATTTTGTGTCTGTGAGTGTGCATGGCACACGCATCACAGTGGACGTGTGGAGGTCAAGTGACAACGTGTGGGAACTGGTTTGCTCGTCTGTTGTGTATGTCCAGAAGCATCTTATCCCATGAGCTGTCTCACTAGCTCCAAGAGATGTTTGCAATTGATGAAACATTTCTTCTCCATAAATTGAAATCCTGTGAAACAGTGCTCATAAAACTTCAGTCCTGCCGTAAAGTCATGGTGATAGATCGGATTTCAAATGTTCTTTGGATCATTTGGTTCCCTGTGAGACAATACTATTTACAATCGATTAGGGACTGTACATTTAATCCAGTTAGTGTCAACAAGCATTCTATAGATTAGAAGATAAAGTTCACAGGCTTGTAAAATCATGTCTTTTTTTCTGTTATTTTAACTTCTTAAATTTGCTTTCAATTCCTAGTTCTACACAGACACAGAAAGAAGCAAGCCAATGGCTTTTCGATAGCCAAGCCATGAAATATGAGCCTATTGTGCATTTCTGTAAATATTTGTTGGCAAGTAATCCCTGCCACACATGAAAAACTGGTTGAAATTTTCAATAAAGATGACTCCTGCAAACAACATCGGGGTGATTTTTGTTAGAACAATTTTGAGCACCGATAACTATATCACACCGGAGAAACTCATACACATTTTTTTCAGGTACTAAGGGACAGCAAATTGTCACGCTAGGTTATTTAGGAAACTAACAGTCCACATGGTTTCCTATCACATGAATCAGTGTTTTCAGGTCAAGTTTCAAATGAGGAAACAACTACCCAAGCAGCCTCTAGGCACAGAGCACAAACCCTGCAATTAGGACTTGTCGGGCAGGAACCCACTGCCTAGCAGAAATTAAATGGATTTTTAATCCAACCTCAAAAGAGTGATTTAGTCCTGTGGTTAAAATAACAAACCAGAAAGAATTTCTATTTCTTCAAATAATAAATAATAAACAAGTAATTAGCCATTCTGTTGGGAAGAGGAATGGCAACAACAAGCGTAATCACCTTCAGCCTCAAGGCTCCTTATGTTATCCTGAATTCAGTCTGTGCTCTTTACTGTTAACCACAATATTAAGCTTTTATTTGACATCACATCTAATTAAATGTGATATTATGAGTCCAAGAATAAGAATACAGAAATGTAGATTCCAAGAATAAGAATATAGGAATAGAGAATACAAAGTTGTAAGCCTAGGAGAATGAGAGCAGACTGTCAGCAGCTTTCTCAGCAGCTTAAGGATTAACTATTTAATTTTTCAGTTTTTTTTTTTTTTGGTTTTTCGAGACTATTAACAGAGCTTACAACCCAGAGATCTGCCTGCAAGGTTGAAGCAGCCCCTGCAAACTGAGAGGCAGATTTTAGACAATCACCCCCTTCGCCTCCCCCCATCACTCATGACCAGCTATTGATATGAGCTGAGTTAACTCTGAAATGATGGGATGTATGTGACTTTGCTGTTGTTCGTTGTCCCATACTCTTTCCAGCTTCATGAAACTGTAGTATCAGGGGGAGTGCAGAGCTTTGGTAAACACCATCAGAAAGTGCAAGAGAGAAACAATGGGCTAAATAAATAAATGGACAAACCCTGTCAATGGAAATTCTAATAACAGGCAATTTGTATCTGAGTTTCACCTCGATATTGTAAAAACTGCTTTGTTCATGTCTTAATGCTTATTGCTTCTTGCTATAAAAAGAGGGAGCTCAGAAACCGTCCTTTGCTACAGGCTTACAAATCCATCTCTGGCTGTGATCTCAGCTAGCTGATAAGCTTTTTGTGCCCCATGGAGATTGATTTTTTAATTTCTTTTATTTTTTCCTAAAATAAAGTTTGCTTCTGGTTTAATAGACTTTGGTGTTTTGTCCCTGATCTTGGTGTGACCCCCGAAGCCCAAATAGGCATTCATTTCTCAAAGCAAATAAGTTCTTAAATTGTGGGGCTATAATCGGGATTAATCATTTCTTGTATTATTTTCAAGAATTTTCCTGGCTTGGTGGTGCACACCTTTAGCTCCGGCATTTTGGAGGCAGGGGCAGGTAGATCTTTGTGAGCACGAGGCCAGCCTGGTCTACATAATGAGTTACACAAGACAACCAGGGCTACACAGTAAAATTGTTTTTTTTTTTAATCAACTGTTTTAATATGAATCCTTCACAACTTGTTCTTAGTATGAAATTAAGATAAATAAAAGCTCTTCTGTTATTTAACTTTGCACTAACCTACTTCAACTTATTTAGTCAGTTCCTTTGAGACTCTGTGTAGCTTACAAATTTAGTCCCATCATTCCGTCACTCAGACATTAATTATAACCCTAGACGCACACACATCATCAAAAAGAAAGCCTGTTATACAGTAACAAAATCCTACTATAGTAAAATTGACGTTGGGTAGGTGTAGTAATTAAAAGGACATACACCTTAATTTCAGATTATTCACCTTGAAATCATTGAATAAAATAAATTTAGCTCCTACAAAAGTAAAGTGATTTGTATATTTTAGCTATGCAACAGCATATGAAACACTGTGCAAAGCCACAGGTTTATGTGTGCATATTCTCCATATGTATGAATACTAAAATAATATATGATATTAATGTATATTATATTGAATATGAGAAGAAAATATCAGAAAATTAATGGGACATATTGTTCCTTAACTGTAACTTATGTCTTGAAATATATTCTTGTTTTTTTCCAATTTTTAACATTATTATCAGTTTAATTGCTATTTTGTTCTTAATAATAGCTAATGCCGTATTTTTTAAGACCTAATAACTAGCATTTTTTAAAAAATATAAATAGATACAAAAACATGTGCATTTGTTTGTATCTGAGTTTTGGAGGAAGTATATCTGGGGGAACGTGTGTGTAGCTTTATTGAAGAGGTGATTATTAGCCTCACAATTGTTTAAATAGAATAACATGAGCTGTTGAGAAAATTGTATTATAAAACACTTTGGAAGCTAAATAATGTTAAGTAATGCTGTACATTAGTAAATTCCATTAATCACAGTCAGATCTCAGTCGAGAAGGGTCCCTCATATCTGTTAAGCTGGCATGTCAAAATATCCACTGTTACATTTTAGTAGAGGGTCTTCACTAGCAAGAATATAAAACTGTTTCTTAGAAGCATGCTAACTTTTATATTTTGAAATATGGACTTCTGGAGAAGATAAGAAAAAATGGACTTTCAGTATTCTGAATTAATCCTTCAATATTGATTAAAATAAATTGCAATATTATTGAACAAACAATAAACTGACATTTGTATTTATGCTGATTTTATCACAAGACTTGATAACACTTTGCTAACTATTAATGACTCTAAGTCACTTCACTGTTATATTTTAAAAAACACTAATTTTATTTATTTATTTATTTATTTTGGTTTTTCGAGACAGGGTTTCTCTGTGGTTTTGGAGCCTGTCCTGGAACTAGCTCTTGTAGACCAGGCTGGCCTTGAATTCACAGAGATCTGCCTGCCTCTGCCTCCCAAGTGCTGGGATTAAAGGCGTGCGCCACCACAGCCCGGCCTATTTTAATTTTAACATAGTTGGACTTCGCAATATAAGATTAAATCCCAACAAATATGTGAACAAGATAGAAAATGAAGAAAGATCAGACCTAGAAAAGATGATGTTTCTAGGATTTACAAATATATCTTTAATATGTAAGTACATTTTCTTACATAATATTATTATAAATATGATTTTATCAAAATCAGTTTTAATAAACTAACATTTATCTTGCTTTTTCTTAAAAGATAGGGCAATAACCCCAGTCAAAAATCTTTCCTTAAATCCCACTTAGCCATTGCTTCTTAAATCTTCATACTTTGGAAGAATACAAAAAAACTGGTAAAAACAAAAATTCTAAGTATTTGACTATGGAAATCACTCTTAGAAATAGACATTAAAGGCATCCAAAAATTCAAAAGTAGCTATTGAAACAGCAATCATGAAGGCAAAATGTATTCTTGCAACATTCAGCTCATAATTTGCATCTGTTTTCCTAAAGGATCTGGCTTATTATAGATAAAAATAATTTTAATAGAGATTACATCTTAAAGGCTGGGAATAGGATCAAACAGTTTTAACAAATACTTTGTGTTCCTATGGCGAAATCATTAAAGATTTTTTATTCTCCAGGACATATGAATCTTTGAATGGATTCAGGTATTTCTAGCTGCGGGGGGGGGGGGGGGGGATGTTCTTAGAATTTACATTGCTTTCTTGCAGTGGCTAAGGTCACCTTGTCTCCTGACATGCTCAATTACCATTCCTTCCTGAGGCTGTGGATCACCTGGGTCAGTGACACTCTCCTGCAGTGGAAGAGAAAGGTCGCAGAGAGCGCAGCTTCTTTCCTCTATCTATGCGATTCTCCTGCCCTGCAGCTACAGATACTCCACAAATGCGTTTTTAAAAAGTGGGTTGAAAAAAATTCTGACGAAGTCCAGTGTTGCATACCCAGGAGGTAGAAAAACAAGCAGGATAAACCAGAATGAAACAATATAACACCAAGTTTGGCAAGTTTGGTAAGTGGGTGAATCTTTTATTACAGGCTTAACTTTCACTTTTTGTTTTACTGGACATTAAAAAAAATTTGTGAAACTGTAAAAATGGAAACAGTTTGATAAGAAGTCCATTAAACATTTGTTTGGTCAGGCATTTTTCTGTGCTTTCTATAAAGTTGTGTGAACTCAGTAAACAAAATCTTTACCCACGAATAAAATCTGAGCTTATATTCTTCTCGATAAGAAAGAATATTATGTATTATGTATATTCTACTAGATAATGAAGATAATATTTCACATGTGTTACGTGTAAATGTAGGGGCGGAAGTGAGACTTAATGTCATACATGCATATAAGAAAATTAGGAAAGAGGGCCTCTGTTCAATATCATCTGAGCAAAAGTCCATCAAGTAAGAGTGAATTTTACAAGGATCTGGGAGGAATCCAGAAGAGGAACCTGTACTGGGATAGTAAACATGTGGGCACATCCAAGCATCAGAGAGCTCCTGGTGTGAGCAGGGCAAGCAGTGGGAAGTAGGCAGGAACAACAGACAGAAAGCGTTTAGGCAGCAAAGGGCCGTCTGAAGAAATGCAAATGAAAACTACTTAGAGACTGTATCTTACACCAGCCAGAATGGCAAAGATGAGTAGAACAAATGAGACCTCTTGCTGGTGAGAAGGTGGGTAAGGGAAACACTCCTGCATTGCTGGTGAGATTGCAAACTGTTTTCCCTGTGGAAATCAGTGTGGCAGATCTTCGGGAAGCTGGGAGGAGATTTGCCTCAAGATCCAGCTGTGACACCCTGGGTCACATATCCAAAGGACTCTGTCTGTACTCTACTACAGTGACACTTGTTCATTCACATCCGCTGCTCCTGCCGAGACTGGAAGCTGCCGAGATGCCCATCAACAGATGAATGGATTATTAAAATGTGGTGGATTTGCACAATGGAATATTGTCTACTTGTCTAAAAAAGTGAAATCATGTGTTGTGTACCAGCACATTTGAATTAGGATTCTCACATCCACAAAGACAATCCTAGGAACCTTCTAGGCATGGAGAATGTGAGTCATTTAGACAAGTCACTTGCTCTGGGATGCTACTTGAGATTAGAATGAAGTTCTTAGGTCTGGTATGATGGCCTGTGACTGTAACCTCAGTGCTCGAGAAGTTGAGGAAGGGGGATTTCTGCAAAATTGAGACTAGTCAAGGCTACACAGTGAGTTCCAGGCCTAGGCCACATAGAAGGACAAATGTAATATATATATAGGTATATATATATGTATATATATACATATATATATATATACCTATATATATATATTAATCACAGAATATAATAAAAAAACTAACCCCTTCCCAATGGTCCCTTTTCTTAAATCCCAACATGACTGACATTAGATTATCTTTTCTTATATCTCCTTAAGCTCAGCATTCAACTCAATTTTACTGAAGTAAAGGACCCTCATATAGAGAAGAAACTCTTTTCTCTTTCTTTTTTCTTCCTTCCTTTCTTTTTCTTTTCTTTTTTAAAAGAAAACAGTCTTTTTTCATTTTACATACCAATCCCAGTTTCCATTCACTCCACCTACCGGCACCCCAACCACTACTCAGAGAGCATAAGGCACATTGCTTTGGGGAAGATCCAAGGCTCTCCCTACTATATCTAGGCTGATCAAGGTATCCAACCAAAGAGAATAGCTTCCAGAAAGCCAGTACAAGTAGTAGGGACAAATCCTGGTGTCACTGCCAGTGGCCCCACAGTCTGCTCCAGCCAGACAACTGTCACCCACATTTAGAAGGACTAGTTTGGACTTATGCTGGTTCCTTCCAGGTACAGGTGGAGTTGGTGAGCTCCCATTAGCTCAGGTAAACTGTTTCAGTGGGTATCCCCATCTTGGTCTTGACCTCTTTGCTCATATTCTCATTCCTCCCACTCTTCAGCTGGGCTTTGGGAGCTCTCAGCTCATTGCTCCACTGTGGATCTCTGCCTCTGTTTCCATCAGTTGCTGGATGAAGGTTCTATAGTGACATCTATACATCTATGATATTCATCAATCTAAATACAGGTCAAGGCCATTTCGGGCACCCTCTCCTCTGTTGCTTAGGTTTTTAGCTGGCGTCATCGTTAGGCAGAGGTGGGGAGATTGGCAATTTGAGGCCAGCAAAGCCATGCACTAGATGTAAACAAAAAAGGGAAGAGACATCTTGTCTACATAAGGATTCTCTCTACATCACTGACACTTCTGCCAGGGTTCAGTTGAATCCTGTTGTGGGTCTATCATTGAGGACAGGGAGACTGTTCCTCAGAGGCTGGCTCTCATAGATCCATTGGGGATTTTGAGCTGCCCTGGACATGAAGGTTATTCCAGAAGCCTTCTGATCTAGCCCAGCTGTGGTAACACCTCCCTTATTTTCCTCAGCAGCTGGTAGTACCATGCCTCATCTTAAAACCAAGAGGGGGTACCCACCCCAAAGTCTCCCCTCTCTGTGTCAAAAAAAAGTGAAATCATGAAATGGATGAAACCTACATACAATGAAAGCTTGTTAACATATAAACATAAAATATAAACGCAAATGAATGGGGAGATAACAGGGCTGCTACTAGACATCTTTTGCCACCAACCTATATCTCCAGAGCAAGGAATTGGTTTCATTTAATTAAGTTTTTGAACAAAGGAGCCCTATTGAAACCCCTAGAATACGCAGGCTATTGTGATAGCTATGGCTTGTTCTCCACAAACTGATGGGACGGCCCTATTGCTGAAGATCACACTTACATCTCTCATAGACCATGGAGAAGTCAACCCGGTGTCTGCCTAGAGCCCTTTTCATCCCTGTTGTTAAAAGTTAATAGTGCTGGAAGGTGCTTTGCACACTTCCGGGGGATTGTTAACCACCAGTCCAGCTACAAGTCCTGAGGTCTACAGTGATGACCTGCCTGCATGATAAACTGCAAAATGCATAAACTTGTTAAAGTAACCATAAGGTCTACTCAGTGAGATGGAGCCCATACCTGATACATCCAAGAACCTGACAGTAGATAGGGCTTGGGTCTAGGGCAAAACCCAGTAGAACCCACTCTTCTGCTAAAGGAACATAGCAATAAAATGACTGCAAACAACCTTCTTCTACACCATTTGACCAGTGTCTGAGTTATCATCGGAGAAACTTCCTTCTACAGTAGATGCGAACTAATACAGACACCCACAACTGGAAAATGTGCAGACACTGAAAGACTGTGGAAAACTCAGCCCTAACTGGGATGTCTCTAACAAATATCTCTCCTCAGAGCACAAGAAAGACAAGGTGGGAAGATTGTGAAAGCCGGCGGGGATGGAGGACTCCAAGGAAATAGTGTCTTCCAGACACAGTGGGGCTGATGCACACTTGCAGAGACTGTGGCAGTGTGCACAGGTCTATGCTAGATGGGGTCACAATGCTGGGAGTAGAAGGGGACATAAGCTCCTATCACTAACCACTGACAGCTGTTCGCAAAGGAACAACCTGTGCTCTTCGGTGCAGTTTCACTGGGTACATGAACCAACAGCAGATTGATGGCATATAACCAACTCAATATTAATTTTAGAGAATTTTTTTCAATTCATATTTATGTGTTTGGGCATTTTAAAACCTTATTTGTCTTTTGTTCATATATTATGTTTTCTTATTTTATTTTTTCATGGATTTTATTTTCTTTGTGTCTCTCTGTGTATGTGTTTTTTCATGCTTTTTATTATTTTTCTGTTCTTTTCTGCCTGCTTATTTTCTAAAGAGAGAGAGACAGAGAGAGAATGCCTGGAGTTGGATGGGTGGGGATGTGGAGAGGATCTGAGAGGAGATGAGAGAATGGAAGCCACAATCAGAATAATATACTGTAGGAAAAAAATAACTTCAATAAAAAGTAAATTCCTAGTATTGACTGAACTTTGTAAGATTCTACTAATGAGTTCAAATTGTGAAGCAAGTAGTGTATTTGCTTACATCGATTTTAATCAAAAGCTACTTTACTTGCTCCTTTAAAGAACTCCGTAGGAAGGAGCAGAACAGCGGAGTCCAAAGGCTAAACACAAAATGATGGTGACTTTGATCCAGCTTGGCACAAAGGAAACAAAGATAGGTTCTCTAATTCGGACATTAGATTCCGTGTAATTGACCCCTCACTAACCACTCCAGTTTTATTTAACGTAAACCTTGTTTGCCCCTTTTTTGATGTATAACTGGCTATTAATCTGAACACATGGATATGTTTTATCCTCTATTTGGAATGACCTTCATCTTTCTCTCCATGACCCAGCAGAGAGTTCAGCCTTCATGTCTAAGAGTCTCCTCCCTGGAAACGTTTCTGACCTATTGGAAGCAGAGATGCTAGTCCAGACTTTTATATACTATAAAACTTACCTTCTGCTGCTTATGAAGGGTCCTACCAATAGCAATATCAATAACATGTATGCAATTATCCCATATTTAGTATATATTGAAGTTGACCAACTAGAAGAAGTTGGAATTGTGCTCTGAGACTCAATGAACCTAGGATGTTTCAGACTTAGTTATTATTTGGTAATTATACTTAATAAACTCATGACACCCATTATATCCTTCTATGTACATTTGCAAATGCAAAGGGAACAATGTGAGGAAAATTCTGATAGCTTGAATCTCTGCCACAACTGAATTAAAAGTTTAAAGCCACAATTTGAGTAGACAATCAACGCATCAATTGGCAAATCTACTCTTTCTAATGACCATATCCTGAAACACCATTTTAAAAGTTCAAAACATAATGTTTTCCCATTTTATTATTTATGTGAATTTATAGGTCAGAGGTGTAAAAAAATAAATACACATTGAAATTACTTAAATGTCACTTTCACGTGACATTTAAAGGATTTCAGAAGCAAAGCTATCTCAATGCACAAGTGTCTACCTGATTGCAGTCCTGGCCTCTGTGCCCAGTCTTACTTGTATCTTTAGCATTCACCTCACAATACTCTTTAAGAAGGAAATATAGAAGATAATAAAATTCTGTTATAAATGTGGAAAATTTAGTTGTGAAATTTTAATTAATATTATTGTAAATATGTCTATATAACTACAAACAGACTTAAAGGTGTATATTTTATAATATACATTTAAATATATAATAGTAAATTTTAAAAATTATATTTTATAGACCACGGCTGTTGTTGAACCCGTGGGGATCAGTGGAAGAGTGGTATTTCAGACTATTGTATTCAGAAGCTTCAGAGTTTGCAGGTCCAGAGGTAAGAAACTACTGCACCAGGGCAAATTTGCACTTGAAAAGATTTGTTCCAAACTGAACTGATAGTTAAACCATATATAAATGATTTTATTAATTACAATATGCCTGCTATTGTGGTTAATCAACATTTCTCATCTCCATTTATGTCTATATGTACAACATATTTATCTGTTTCTTCCCTTGAGACACAATTATACCTCATAAGATGATCTCTATTGAAACAAACATACACATTAGTTATGCTTCTATTAGCATTTGTAGTAAGGCTCATCTGAGGTTAGTTTAAGAAAGTAAACAAAGTAAACTTGGATGAACTGGGCCTTACTTTCATCTGTTCACATCTTGGGCAATAAGTTTATGCTAAGCTTTTAAGGCCAATATCCTGACTGGGAAAAGAGACTGACTACACACGTTTATGTGACCAGCACTCCAGTCATGAGTTCTAACACTCCTGGTCTCAATGCATGGTCATGCTTCATCCTTTGCCTTGTTTATTTATATTCAATATTTTATCCCATCAGGTGGGGAAATGAACGTTAGTTGAACACACTAAAATTGGTCTATGAGTCAGAGATCTGTATTTTAGAATCAACCTTTTTTTTCCTGTAGGCATTTTTAAGAGAATGAGGTCCTCCCCACACCTGACACATTTATAATGCAATAGTCCTCCCTCAATTTTAGTCTTTCACTTTCTACGCGCTAGCTTTGTTACCTTCTAAGTCTGCAAACACATGATTAACATCCACGCATCCATTGTCTTCTAACTGAAAGGAACCCCTCTTACCGTGAAGCCCTCGGAATACTGAAAAGGAGCCCTGGAACGCTCGTCTGCTGTAGGACTCAGAGGCTTGGGGTCAGACAGAGAACGCTGCATCATCTTGGCTGTCTTAGGACTTGCTGGGGGCACTTTAGCCATGTCTGGATGGAGCACTTTCTGTGGACTTACGTCATCAGGGAGGGGTTTTTCGTAAGGTACAAAGGCTGATTCTAATGCTTTGCCTGGTGACAGTGGGGATATGGGTGAGTAGAGGACCTTGGGAGATTTGGGTGGGGAAGGAGCCAGCTGGACTGTGGTGTCTGCCCGAAGGTGAGCTGATGAGTACCCAATCTCTAAAGGTGTTGGGCGTTTCTTGTCTTTGGGTGGAGAGGAGGCACCCAGATAAGGAGGGCTCTGTGTGTCTGAATCTGTTTCTGTTTGACATCCTAAACTGCCCCCTTTGTAAGTCTTTTCAGGTGCTGAAATGTGTTTAATTATTTCTACCTTGGCATCCACCCGCGCTCGTATGGAAGGTGTCCTTATGGTTCCCACTGGTTCAGTTTGCACAGATATCTCTGCGACTGTCTGAACCGCTACACTGGAGACTTTGGAGAGGGGTTTGGTCTTGTCACCCTCTGTGGTGCTCTCTCCGTACTTCCCCGGACGGGCTTTTCTCCTTGACCTAGAAGGCACATCCCATTCATCCTGGTCTTCGTCATCAGTCTGGACGCTGGTATCAACGCTCTTTTTAGTTCTCCTCCTTCTACTGGCATAGCTCCGGTCAGCAGTTTCTTCGTCGTCGGTTTGGACGCCACTGTCCACTATCTTTTTCAAGTTCCGCGGATCGTCTGCCAGACTTTCCCCCATCTCTTCATACTGCCCCCGAACTTTAGCTCCAGAACTTCTCTTTTTTGGTTGTTTCTCCTCTTTTACCACAACATCTGTCAGAGGTATCTCTGAAACAGTACTCAGGATGCCGGGTGGAGCGATGTACTGAGTCACCCCATCGGATTGAACAGTGTACCATCCTTGGCTCTGAGGGATTTCAATGGCCATCACAGTAGAAGCTGTGGTGGTGGCATCTTCGGTGGCCCAAAACTGACTGCCCTCTGGAGCAGCATACTGACCCTCCAACATGGCCTGCTCAGTGGTGGTTTGCGGAGAGGCGTTTCCAGAGGGGTCATAGTTGTACTGGTAGATCTGGCGGAGCTTCTGCTCCTCAAGCTGCTGGTGTAGCTGCTGTTGCAGCTGCTGAATCTGCTCAAGCTGTAACTGCTGCTGAGCTAGCGTCTCCTGCCTCATCATGAACTGGGCCTGCCGCTCTTCTTCTTGCTGGTATAGGAGGTGCTGTTTCATAGACTGCAGCTCCTCCAGCTTCTTTTGAACCATGATCTTTTCCTGCTCTCGGAACCTCTGAATCTCCTGACGTTCCCACTCCAACTCCTCAGCAAAGCGCTGTTGCTTAATTTTCTCCAGCTCCAGGAGCTCTCGCTCCAAGTCAAGCTGCTGCTGCTGCTTATCTTCGTCAGAGACCATTAAAAGAGTGCTTTCCTCTCCTACCACCTCAGAGAACCCTTCCGATGCTGTGGTTAAAGCAGGGACAGAGTCCATTGTCTGAGCAGGGAGAGTTTCCATAGTCATCGTTTGCAGACTGGCATTGATGTCAATGCCGGTTACTGAGATGTCTGTTTCTGATGCACCCGTTGTTAGGAAATATGACCGAGGCATTGGCTGGCTTTGATGCAGGGCTGAGAGTGAAGTCAGTGCATCTGTTGTATGAATGCCAGACAAATCCCTGACCGTGGTGCTGAAAATGGAGCCGGGCTGAGTGGTGATAGCAAACGTGGCTGGGATTGGAGTTGCTACTGAAGAATAGACAACACCATTAGATGACCTCAAAACACTTCCCGCTCCATACTGCGGTCCTGGGGGAGGAGTCATTCTCGCTGTGGAATACTGTGGGGTACTAATCCCAACTCCTGAAATGACTTGGCGTGTTTCTGGGTATGGACCTGTAGTCTTGCTTGAATAATCCATTACCTCACCTGAAATACAGGGTAGAGTTATAGTCCAGTTCTCAGAATGAATGATGCTGTTTGGGTCTGAAAGCCCTTTTATCTCGGTGGACGCAATGAATGGGACGGCATGCAAATCCACAGGTTAACCTAGTTAGGTGCGGAGAAAAAGCAATGTTGGACATGCAGGCACATGCAGACAACGACAACAGCAAGAACCATGAAGAAACAAAAATGCGCGTGTACTGTAAAATATAATTGCCAAGACATCCAAAGAAAGCAAAAATGTAAAGGAAACCAGAGTAGGGGTATTTTTCTCATCCTGAAACGAGATGCAGAACACCGTAATGGCATTTCAAGGCAGCGTCTATGGCTATATCATACTGACCTGTAGATACTCTCCCTGAAGTTAGATCTACTGCTGCATCAGCGCCTCCAGAATAATCAAAAGCATTCTTACTTTTATAGAAAAAATGTCCAGCTTCTGCCAAATTAGTATCAGACATGGAAGGTTTCATTCCACCAACCCCTCTGTAACCGTACGGCCCTGATCTATCATACTGATAGTGATCGTCCCTGTAACCGAAGCGGTCTTCAGGAAGGGTAGTGGCAGGCTGCTGCGCTGTGCAGCTCCTTCCAAAAGGCAACTTATAAACCATGTCACAACACACAGCCCTTCTTCCCGCGGTCAGATCAACAGGCTTCTCGTCGTCTTCTATTATTTTGGTCACCACATTGGAAGTAGACTCATCCATTGTTACAACAGTCCTGTGAGACTTGGATGTGCTGAGATCTACCGCTTCTCCGTCTGTGATCCCCTGAGATGCGATGCCCTCAGTCCAGCCATTGGTGACACCAACAGGGGGCACAGTGACAGGCTTCGTAACCGCCAACGTCACTGACTGAGCGGAGGGACCTAGCGATAAGTTGATTGGTGCTTCGTCTCTGATCGTGGGAAATGTCTGGCCGCCTGCTATCCTATAGGGTGACTCAGTATGTTTCGATACGGTAAGCTGGAGGGGTGCTGCCCCTGCGCGCTCTCCGCTCACTTGGCTTCCCGTGACTGTTGCGTAAGTTGTAGTATCGGTGCATGTGACAACCGCCACTGTCTCGGAGTCTAGGCCGACTGGGGTGATTAACGAGGCAGCCGCGCTGAGATTGATGATAGAAGGTTGGATGGCGCTAATTTGTCGCCCATAAACTTCATTTGCCGTGGTCTGCCTTTTCACCTCCACTGCAGAGGCAGAAAGATCCATACATTTTTCAGCTGCTTTAGCTTCTGTTTTTGGTATCGTACGTAAATCAATGGCATCACCAGGAAGTGGCAACTTTCCATTTTCCTTGTACGGACGCCTGTCTAGAGCAAGAGGCTCTGGCGGAATGGGTATGGAAACACTTCTGGGAGCGATGCTGGGGGCTGTGCTTCCAGTCGCAGAAACCTGGTTTTTTGATCCTTCTGTTGGAAGGAACTGTGTAAGTGATGTTGGAGCTCCTTGAAATAGAGACGGTGTCACAACAGGGGCAGAAGAAAATGTCTCCAAAGCTCCTGGTGCATACAGGGCTGGCTGTGAAGAACTTGGAATTTCTGTAGTTGTCATAGGAGGAACTACAGAAAACACTGTTTCAAGGGAAACGAGATCTTTTGGGGGTGATCCCAAGGGCCAGCTAGTAATGGCTTGGGCAGCAGAAGAATCTGTTGGAGTCCCAGGTTCAGAGGGCAATGTGATAACCACGTAGGTCTCCATTAGGGACTTAGAGTACCTTGGTGAGGATTTACTAGAGTGTGGGGAAAGAGGAGAGGTAGGGGAAGGCAGTTTGTAATCTGCTGAAGTCACTAAATTCAGGGACATACTTGAAGTTAAAGACAGACCTGTTGGTTTGGGGCATGTGTCTGTTGTTTTTGGTGTAGTCACCGGAATCTGAGGAACTACTGGCTTGGGGGCAATTGGAGGTTTGATTGGTTCTGGCCGATGTGTAAACACAAGTCCAGTTGGAATTGAAGCAGGCTTTGGAGGGACAGGAGGCGGTGCGGCGGCACATACTTTGGTTGCAGGTAGCCCATTACTCCTCCGAGCGGCTGTGACCTCCACTGTAGTAACAACATCAACGTGGGTTGTAGCGATAGTTGTTGGAGTCACTGGAGCTTGAGCGGCCAACTTTTTTTTAGGATAAATAGTTGGCTTAGGTGAAGTTGCTGGGGGCAATGGTGGAGGTGGGGGAGGAGGAGGTGGTGGAGGAGGAGGAGGAGGTGGAGGGGGAGGAGGGGGTGGCTGGGCTGATATGTCCAAAGAAGAACTTCGGAAAAATGGATGAGATTTAGGTGGGTGGGTAGAAACAGGAGGACCGGCTGATGGTAACCTATATGTGGGCTTTTCCTGACTGGAGACCTTTCCAGATACAGAATATGGAGATACAGGCTGTTCTTTCATCTGAGGGGCTATTACGGAAGGAGGTGTTTGGACCAACCCAGTTTCAGGTAAGCTGATTTTTGCGAATTCAGCCTCAGACTCTTCCCTTTTGTCTTTGTAAGCATCCAAAACCTCTAGAATAATTCCATCCCCAGTTTCTGTCTTGCCTTTTGTGGCATCTTTTTCAGATGTAGGTAAGTCCATGGACACAGTGTCAGCGTGTGGTCTGTCAGCTTTAGGTCCTACAGTTTCTGTGACAGAACGGGCCATACTAGAGAAGGAAACCACAGCACGCTCACCATCAGTTCTACTTTCAGGCATGATGGTCCGATCTAAGGACACACCTATGTCTTCTGGGTAGTCTATGACACTGCCTGGAAAATAAGTCGAGGAAGAAATTTCCTCAGAGTCTTCAAATTTAGTTCTTCCTCCCGCTGGCTCTGTATAAGCAGCGGTTACGCTGTCCAGGGGAGCGACGGGTGAGGAGCTGTCAGTGGTACAGACTGAAGAAATTGATGAAGTAAGAGAAGGTGTTTCCGACGGGGGGACAGACGCAGCACTTTCTGAAGGCTCGGAGTAGGTCAATATCAGTGACTCATGGGCAATTATTTCTTGAATTTCTCTGGTATAATCAGTTACATATTCCTCTTCAAGTTCTTCTGTTGAAAAATGTTGGGTTATCTTAACATCTGGGATAGAGAGAGTGGCGCTGCTGGTTGAGTCTGTAAGAGATGCTCCGGAAAGGATGCTTGATGTCAAAGATGCATCTTGCACCCTGTCAAAATCCATAGTGGACTCTGTCATGTCCTCCCCAATGGTGGACTGCAGAGGACTGGATCCATCTGTTACCTGCATCTGTTGCCGCCTCATAAGTTCTTCATAGGCAGCGTCAGCATCTAATAATTTCTTTTCCTCACTGGTAGAAGTTACCATGGTGCCCAGGTCCACTATCTCGTGGCTTTCTGGAATGATATACGAGCTTGAAACTATGTCTTCTTGAGGCACAATGGAATGTAAGCTTTCTAACTCATAAAACTCTTTCTGGAGGTCTGTAATTTTCTGCATAGGATCATCATAAATCTGTTCGGGGAGTCTTATCTTTTGCTCTCTCCCCCTCTGCTGCAGAAATCCATTTTGTTCTTCTTGCCTGGTGAGCAGGCTGCTATCTACAGATCCATCGTATGTGTCCTCTACTAAAGATTCATAAATGTAGTCCTCTATTAGCATGCCCCCATACAGCGGCTCTTTTTCAAACACTTCGTCTCGCTCGCTTGCAGCTGGGAATGACTTGTATTTGTGGGTTTTTTGCATCATTTCTTCATACATCTCCTCGGCACTCCTCAGGGCCTTCTGAACACCTTCTTTCTGCATCACAGATTGCTCATCTGTGGGTGAGTACAAAGACACAGCTGTTGGCAATTTATAAACTTTCTGAACTTCTATTATTTTCTCAGGGCTTATTTCAAATGCTTCCGGGTCGGATTCTATGCTGGGTGAGTATTCAGAACAAGAGGACCTATGGAGCTCCTCCATTTCTGCCGCCTGGCGCAGTTCTTCTGTGGGAGATGCATCCTCAATGGGAGAGAGATTACTGGGTGGCGTCTTGGGTCTTTCTCTCCTTCTCTGAGCTCGAAGTTCATCTTTGTCTTTCTTCGATTTCTTACTAGAACTCTTCCTTTGTTGCTGCTCCAATTCCCGCTGCTTCTCCTGCTCTTTGAGCAATTCTTCTTCCTCTCTCAATTCTTCTTCCTCCGAAGAATCTTCGATGGTGGGCAAGAGAGGGCCATGTGTCCGGTGCCGCGCTTTGCGCTGCTGTTTGCTCTCCCCTTTCTTGTGGCTGGGGCTGCTGTCGCTGTCCTCATCAAGTGACGACACCGATGTAGGGGACGTGCCAGGAGTGAAGCTGGACGCATGGAGACTAGAGGACCCCTCTCCCCTAGATCTGTCCTCAGGTGAGTCTGTCAGGCTTTCCATTTCTAATTCTGGCTCTTCGCCAAAATACAAAGTTGTTTTTTTCTGAGAGGATTCCGCTGAGTATTTATCTGCTGTCGTGCTGTTGAGTTCGATCGTCTTAAAACGACGTAACCCTCCGCCTCCAGCAATGACAAGTTCTTCGCTCTCCTGACTTTTAGTTTCTCGGAATTTGAGCTCAGGACTGTCATCAAATGTTTCATCGTCCTCGTCATGCCAGGAATGACGTCTCCCTGCGTCATCATCAAAGCTAGTGGTACTCTTGCGAGTCAGTCGTCTGTGCTTCCCCACTGTGCTTTTCCCTTTGCCTTTGGCTTCTTCCCTTTTCTGGCTCTCAGGAAGACCGCCAATCTCTTTGAGCTGACTCCTGATGAACTCATCGTCTTCAGAGCCAGAAGCATCCTCATCCGCACTCATTTCGAGAATCTGTTTTCGTATGAAGTCCTCTTCTTCCCCAGAACCTTGACTGTCTTCCTGTTTATACTCATCGCTGCTTGAGGAGCCAACACTAGTTCTCCGCTTTCGACGTACAACAGGGGAGTTTTCACTTTCGCTGCTGTCTTCCACGGAATCATAGGATGCTCTTCTTGGACTCAGGTCATCAACCAGCTCAGGCTTTTCTTTATGGTCCTTCCTGGAAGGAAAGCTTTGTTGGCTATCCCTTTTGGAACTGTCTTTCTTTTCTTGGCTCTCTTTGACCTCTTCTTCCGAAATAGTAATATCCAGCATTTCAGACTGGATCTGAGGCTTTTGTTGGTCCTGAGGCTGCTCAGGAGAAACCTTCTGGGGCTGTGCTTTCTTTTCTGATTTATCACCCAGTGTACTCGCCTGAGCTTCCAATATGGATAGTACTGTGCTCTCCAGCTTCGCTAGGTCCGAGGGGCTGGAAGGGCTGCTTTCTTGTGAGAAAGAGTCCTTTTTGAGTGCTTTGAGCAAATCTTTGTCATCGCTTGGTATAAGACTTGGGATTTCACCAAGAGAACCTGATATTCCATCAGAAGAGTAGCCCGTGTCACTCAGACCTTGTGGGCTCTTGGGCTGCTGAGAACTGGAGGTGTCGGATTTGTCCTCTTCCTTTTCCTAGTGGAGGGGAAAAAAATCACAGGCAAATGTATTAGAGTTGAACTAATCACGTGGCTTCACCATTCACCATTATTATTAAATAAGCATCAATCATTGAGGAATAAATATGGAAAAATTCAGCTATGTGATGATAGTTTTTGTTTGTTTGGTATCATTGTTGTTGTTGTTTTCTGACACAGGGTTTTTTTTTTTTTTTTGTAGCTTTGGAGCCCATTCTGGAACTTGCTTTATACCCCAGGCTGGCCTCGAACTCACCAAGACCTGCCTGCCTCTGCCTCTGGAGTGCTGAGGTTAAATGTGTTTTCCACCACCACCTGGCATAAGATGGTATTTTCAAAAAAAAAATCTCTGTATGGGAACAAAATTGAGAACAGTTGATATTCACTAACTTAGGTTAGTTTTCGTTTAAACTAAATTTAAATTACATATTAATTCTCAATTTCACTTGATTTTCTTTCATTAATTTCACGAGGCCCCTTTACATTTTAATTTCACTTTCCTTCAAATACATTCTCTGTATCAATACATTTATTTTGTGATGAAGTTCGAATGGTTAAAAGAAAAGGTCAGTCTCTGTGTCTTTCTCTCATGTGTGTGTCTCTTGTCTGGCCATCCTTGGAAGGCAGAGGAGAACACTGGGTGTTCTATCACTCTTTGTCTAGTTCCCTTAAGACAGGGTCATTCACTGGACCTGGAGCTTGCTGGTTTTCGCTATGCTAGATGACCAGTGAGCCCAAGAAATCTTCCTGTCCCTGCAGTCCTGTCCCAAGTCCCTACCCCAGGACTGATGTTACAGGTGTACAAGGCCACACTTATTTCTTACATGGGTGCTGCAGTCTGAACATGGATTCTTGTCATGATCATACAGCAAGTAATCTTTCTTTCTCCCTCCCCCTTTTCCTCTCTTGTGTGTGTGTTTTTTTTTCTCTAATTGAAAAGTTTTTCATAAATATTTGATTACGGATTTTCCTCTTCCAGCTCCTCTGTGCTGAATAGCTTTATTTCAACTTGACACAAGCTTGAGTTATCTGAAAGGAGGGAACCTCAACTGAGGAAATGCCTCCATAAGACCCAGCTGTAAGGCTTAACTCGTGATTGATGGGGGAAGGCCAGCCCATTGTGGGTGGTGCCATCCCTAAACTAGTGGTTCTGGGCTGAGCAAGCCATGGGGAGCAAACCAGTAAGCAGATCCCTCCATGGCTTCTGCATCAGCTCCTGCTTCTAGGTTCCTGCCCTGTGTGAGTTCCTGTCCTGACTTCCTTTAGTGATAAAGCTCTTAGAAGTGTAAGCTGAAATAAACCCTTCCCTCCCCAAGTTTCTTGGTGTTTCATCACAGCAACAGTAATTCTGACTCGGAATCCTCCCAGGTCCCTCCTGCCTCCTCGCCCACCCACATCTCCTTCCTCTCTCTCCTTATAGAACAACAGAGACAAAACAAACAGGTTGCCATCACAGCAGTCCGCTAATACACGGTCTTCCTGAGTGGACAGCACTACCTCACCGCATCCCACAAGATGACACAGAGCAGGGTTGGGAAGCACAAGAGAGTCTCAATGGATGACTTCATTAGTTAATGCTGCCTCCCATCATTCACAGCAAACACCACGGTTATGGAGGAAAATCAGCCAAAATATGATCTTCCGTAAGTTAATTTTGATAGTTTATAATACAGATTTTTGAAGTCCATCCTGACATCTTTATAAAAAAAAGGTTAAGACTAGATACATAGAACGTAACAAAGAAAAACAAAAGGGAATTCATGAAGTTCTAACACAAAACATTAAAATCCTTTCTCTGCTCCTGCCGGTGTGTGGCTTTCTGGAATTGTGCCTACGCATCTTTCACTCCTTTGCACTATGTTCTCCCTTCTCAGACCTTCTGGTCCTGTCTGCCCCACGTGCTTCTCGGGCTTCCCTCACCAAGTCTGGTGAAGCTGCTTCTGTGCTGCTCTCCCTATCGTGTATTAAACGGTAGCAAGTGTGCAAAGGCTCATTCTGTAGACAATATGCTAGGAGTGACCGATGGCGAATCAATGAGTTGTTTCTAATGCCCATCACTGGAAGGTTCAAAGGAGAGTCGTGCTCACCAGGGTACACTTTGGAATGTTCATTTTTACCCCATTAACTAGATTTAGGTCTATACAATCTCACATAATAATGTGTTCTAATTAACTACATAGTTTAGCTGTGAAACATCAGATCACCCAGTGATCAGGTTCTTTGCTTCATTGATTAAAGGCACCTACAAATTAATCTTTATTACTGCTATTAATCATTTCAAAAAGGAATTGGACATATCAGGACTTGGCAACCATTTGTCTTTCTTGTAGCTAACTGGTCCTTGACACTGCTTCATTAATAACATTTATAAACAAGGGGAAATTAGATGTAGATTACAGTCTGTAAGACGTATCCTGTTTTTTCTAATTATTGAACTTTAAAATGGGTGTTTGAAGTACCACAGACTAGAATATGGTCAAAAGATTCATGTGAAGGCAACATAATGTGGGCCATTTTACCACCAATTTCTCATTACATCAGACTAAAAGATTGGAGACTTTTTCTCATGTGCTTCAAAAATTTGTAACAGTATACTTATTTCAAGAAAAGTATTAATCTATTTAGTGAATTAATATTTATATATAAGACTATAACAAACATACTTTTGAATAACGTAGAATACACACATATATAATGTTATAAAATATCTAAAATATAAACTGTTACTGACTTTTAAAAATTCACTCCTTTTCATTTGAACCATCAGGAAATTGATATCTGTATTTTCTGTTTCACTTTTAACACTTAATACTGTTTAGAATCACCTCCGAAATTCTAAAATGAGAATACCATTTCAGTTAAATTACTTCTGTATGCAAGTTTTATCACCTTTGATAAAGTCAGGAAGGCTGCAGGGTCAGCTTTAAAATCACAGTGTTACTTTCATTCCCCGAAAGAGAGCGCTGTCTATCTGTTCCTAGCGATCCGCATGCAGTCCATCACACTGCCCTATAGCGTACGGCATGATTTCCATGCATAGAGTTTTAGTTACTCGAGCTTTGCTAATCTATGTACTGAAAATAACCACTCAAAAATTTCAGGGGCTAAGCTTCAGTTTTTAAATGTACTAACAAATAGTAGGGATTGGAGCATCCCCTTTCCTGAGAGCCTCCCATAGCCATTACTGGACAGTAGACATGTCAGAGAGAAAGCAGTCACGAGTCAGCGCCATCTGAAACTCTTGACCGTGCTGTACCTTGTGGGGAGCCTAGTAGGAGAAAATGCACAAAAATACATATGTTCTTTCGAGCGTGTCTGTGCTCTTTCCTCAAGACTTGACTTGAAGCCAGAGGCACTCCACACTGGAGAAGAACAAAAGTTTCTGAAGATAGAAGCGTTAGGAATTGAGTTCTAGGATTCGTATAAAAATGTGCAAAGACAGATAACTGTAAGTGCTTGGTTGGTTTTTCTAGACTTTATTTTAAATGAGCTGATCGAGCACAGGGCCTAGCTTCAATCCTGTATAGAAAGCTTATGTTAGGATGGAGGGCAAATAGGAGTAACATTTATTTATTTATTTATTTATTTATTTATTTATTTAAGATTTCTGTCTCTTCCCCGCCACCGCCTCCCATTTCCCTCCCCCTCCCCCAATCCAGTCGGACAGAAATATGAGAAACTAAAGCGCTCCAATTGCATACAAGGCAGGCACTGCATTCTATGCTGAGAGATAGCTTGACTATTAGCCCTTCAGCTATTTTAACAGAAATCAAAGCCCACATTAAAATCTACGCTAACTCCAGTTTCCATCTGGAGGACAGCAGGTTCTCAGTAGAGAATATGGAACAAAGACGGAAAGTTTCCTGCGTGGATATATAGGTGAAAATACAGAATATTATAGTGACATGACTTAAAAATATGAAACTGAAAAGTTTAAAGAGGTATACTTTTAAATATATATCATATTTAAATAGATTCTCATTTTAATATATATTCATTTAATTTTGCTTAATAAACACAGTTTGGAAATTTGAATAAAGAAACTGAATGATGTAGCAATGAAGAAATAAAAACAACACAATATTAAAACAACTTACAAACTGATAAATGAATATAAAATAGTGCAGATATACAAGCTGTGAAAATTGCCCAAAAGAGTGTGCCAAAAGGTAGAAAGAGAGATGGATACTAAGGAAAGAACTTATGTCAGAAGTGAGAAAGAGAGATGGATACTAAGGAAGGAACGTATGTCAGAAGTGCCACAGGAGAAAAGTCCTCACAGGTAGGGGCTGTGAATCGAGGCTTTATAATCAGAACCGCACGAAAATCCTCATTCTGCTATTTTCCTCCAAGTATACTTGTATTTGGAGTATAAAATCCAATTTCCCTATTTTTTAAAACAACCACCATGATGGTTACGTTATCAATATTTGTGTAGGTTAGATGGAAGGAAATGGGATTTATAAAAAGAACCTTGAATGTGATAAGAGGCAAATGAGGAGGATGACTTGGATTTTTAAATGGCAATATAAAAAGGAGTCAATATAGGGAGCTCTGCAGCAGGGGAGGTTGACTTTCAGTCGTGGGGGGAGGGGATGGCATCAAAAGCACAGCAACTCAGGTGGGGTTTCGGTGTTGCCACTGCAGAGACACACAGAGAAGTCCAGACAGCTACAGAGGGGAGAAACAGATTGAAAATAAGAATCACATTGAAGTGTTTGTGGTTTTGATTTCTCACTGGTAGAAGGTGATGAGCCTTGCAGGGGAGTTCTATTGCAGACAGATATCACAGGGTGAAAAACCCTAGCTAATCTGTTTAGCCAGGACTACATACTGTGGGTACGGGCAGCCCGACCACTATGCAAATGTCTCAAGGTGGGAAAACAGAACATTAGAATGTTTATGATAGCATTTAAATGCAAGACAGAAAGTTTTAGTTTGATTTTGGAAATAGACCGAGAGTACTGGTGTTCTTTAATTTCCTGTTGCTTGTTCACACGGTCTATAAAACCCTCAAGTAAAACTAGAAGTTCTGCTGTAAGAGACAGTATAGTAAAGCAATCACTTCATTTGTTCACTGTCGATTTAAAGCTTATTGTTTGACAAAGAAGAAATATGACTTATATAGTGTCAGCCAAACCCTTTCCTATAGTAGGCTAGTGGCAGATAAATCAATAACACACACACACAAACACACACATACACACACACAGGTCATGTGCTAATAAAACTTACAATGCAAAGAACTCACAAGTGTATCACTAGGGAACCGACCCTTCCTGTATTGCTAAGGCATTTGTCTAGCAGCAAACCGAGGTAAAACAATGATTAAATGAGATCCCACAAGGAGTAAGCAAAATGTGCCAGGAAAACCGATGGAGTCTGCATTTATAACCATTATGAGAATAACAAACTCTGGAGCTCAAGGGAAGCATCATGTAGAGATGTCCTCTTGATCAGTAATGGTATGGAGGACCAAGTCCCGAGAAATTGAAACCTAGCTGGCCTCAGATTAGTGTCTGCAAGACAAGAGGCAAGTAAATGATGGTGTCACATTACAGAAAGCCAAAAGGAGAGGTGGGTTCTAAAGAAAAATGAGCAATTAGTCAAACATGTTGAGCTTGAATTTACAGTGAGGTCTAAAGGGAAACTGTCTACTTAAATACGTGAAAACACAGTTCTGAAACTCAAAACTAGAGACACATATGCACATGTGATTTTAAGGGTTAATCATGTGACTTCTCTGTATAGAAAAGAAGGAAACTCCAGGGGGAAAACTGGAGACTGGCAAAGAAAAATAAGATAAAAAATGGCAAATGCGGGACCCACAAAAAATGATCAGAATGAGAAAGAAAAATGGTGGAGATGGGTCAGCAGGCATGTGTCACGGTGAACACAAAATAGTAGACGCCCATAAACTAATTATGCAATTGTAATTTCTGCTTGCTGTTATAATAGATGTACAATAAGTAATTTTTCTGTGAATCATCAGTGTCCTCTATGAATTAAATTATTTAATTAGATAGAAGATACTTTATGGATCTCTAAGTAGCTTATATTTTAATTCTTATGTATGTATACACACAAATATACATAATAAAATTGGCTTTTAATTAAAATTAATATACTTTGAAAGAACAGCGTTCCTTTAAAATGGCAGAATTGCTTATGCAAATATTACTTAAAACGGGGCATTCTTGAAACTTTTAACTAAAGGAAGAGTATACAAAGTACGTAGTACTCTATACTATATGCAGATAATAACCAATCCTCCATATTAGACAAATGACACTAAATCATGAGAAAAATCTAGAATAGCTAAGAATATGTAAATTTACTTTCACTCTGGATTTTAACCATCAACTTTTTTTAACCATGAATTTTGTGGCTGACCACAGACTAGAAATCTATCAAAAAGGAAATCAAAACGAAGCAACAACAAAAACAACAACTTGCCTCTTACAAAATCGTAATAGATTATTTTAGGTACAGAGAAAAACTGACTTATACTCCCATTGTGTATTTAAAAAACTAACATGGAGCTATAGGAAATCTTTTCATTTTTCTATATGATTTAGAGAATTTTGTCTCTATGCTTTATGGAAGTTGACTAAGGCAAAACGCCATTGCTTTTCACTTAAGTGCCCCCCCCCCCCCCAAAAAAAAAGTAGAGTTCTCTGAAACGTAATTCACGGTTTAAAGGTTTTCACATCCATCCTATCTGTGGCTGGCTGAGGCACTAAGCAAACCTAGAGAACTGCGCGCACGCAAGGCTTTGATGGTAGGAAATACAACTTACCGCTTTTTCTTTGCCAGGCCCCACCAGGTCAGACTTGGCGCTGCCTTCTGCCGGTGGCGGTTTCTCTGCACCGCTTTCCCTCCCTCCTTCCTTGGGCAAAGTCTGAGGTGTGTCCCTTGGCAGATCTTCAGTCCTGGCCTCGGGCTGCCCCTCTCCTGCCACTGCCTTGGCGGCCACCCCTGCTGTGGGCTCTTCAGGAATTTGTGCTTGAGCTTTAAGTATTTCAGGTTTCTCTTCCCCCTCCAAGGCCAGTGGCTTTACTTCTGGGGGTAATTCCTTATCTTCCGGGGTTGGCTTCTTTCCTTCAAGGGGTGGTTTTTCTTCAGCAGGTGGCTTCTTTCTCGTTTTATCTTCGGGGAGTGGTTTTTCCTCTTCAGAGGGTGATTTCTTTTCTTTCCAGGCCGAAATTTTGGCTTTCTCTACTTTACTCTCTTCTGGTTTTTGATCTATGGTGACCGTTGCAGGGGTTTTCTCAATTAGTGGTGTCTCTTTTTCTGG
Source organism: Microtus oregoni (assembly GCF_018167655.1). NCBI lineage: Eukaryota > Metazoa > Chordata > Mammalia > Rodentia > Cricetidae > Microtus > Microtus oregoni. The sequence goes on along the minus strand of NW_024543218.1, from coordinate 14,096,222 downwards.
AATAAGTTTTTCAGTTTCAGTTTTGACTTCTGTTTCCTTCTTTTTATCTTTTACAGGGGCCCTCGGTGTTTTCTGAGACGGTGGTTCGGCAGGGGCAGGCACAGGAGATGCCTTGGGTCCTGACGATAAAGGAGGCATTTTGCCTGTATCTCCAAGTTGTCCTGAAATTGCTCTCTGCGTCTGGCAACTTAAACAAAGCCATTCTTGAATCTGTAAAATGGACAGCAATGAACAGATTAGGATTACAGCAGACTTTCTATTTTAGCGCATTAGTCAAGATGAAAATTGAAAATGTCTAGTTATTCTGTTGATTGTTGATAGGCACAGGGAAAGATATTCCGTTCTAAATCAGAAAAAGCATCATGGAAAAAATGTAAAGAAGATTATTTAAAATATAAACATGGGCAAAATCTATAACGACTACCAATTTCTATGTTCACCACCACTTGGAAAAATCAAGGGGCAGAAGAATGAACTTTAGGACGACCCAGAGAAATACTTATTTAGAGTTTGGCACTGGAAAGAAAGAAATTTGAAAGAAAATTTTTTTTTAAGCCTAGTATCTTAAAACTTAGCATTTCCATCATAACTTTGCTTAAATACAATTACATTACATAATATGTTTCATTTTTGTTTAAAACTAAAAAAAGGTTATTTGAATTTAGTTTAGCAAGTCTTTATCTCTTTGGCATCAACCAAATAAATTTCCACCGAGTTGCATGGAGTTTTCCAGAGTCACTCGTGTGTAATTCTCTATCTTCTTTCTAATTAATAAAATGATTCCATTTTTAATACTAGTTACATTATTCACCAGTTAAGCAGAATAGAGTCATAGATCAAATTGTTTGCCATGTTTGTTTTGTTTTTTTTTTTTTTTTTTAAGTATTTTGTTTTTCTGACTGAAATGCCTCCTTCTGGGACTGCTGCTCAAGGCCCAGGAGACTGGAACACTCTTCAGCAGATCACCTGATCAACTACAGTTTCCTTGAGGGCTATTTTAGCAGAGCACCAAGTAAAGGAAAGAGGACCCACCACCAGCCAGCTCACTGTTTTTGCAATCTAAGTCATGAAAACTACTTTCTGAAAAGAGCACAAGGCAAAACGATCCCACGGGAGGCAGATGCAAGGTTCGGGGCAGACATTCTCCTTGACTTTTGTGTTTTGTATTTTGTCTTCCATGATATGTATTTTCATATAAAAGACAAAGGCTGTACATGTTGCTTCTTTCTAATCATTACCATATAATGCGTATTTGTTATGCAAGGAACAAGGTGGGAGGGTCCTATAAATAAGCCTGCCTGCTGTCTCATGTGTCATTGTCTCCAGATAAATTCAGTTTCAAATTGCCCTTCATCCTGGCTGCTCTCTCCAGGTGCTCGGCTTAAATCCCTTGCAGAAAAATCACTTACTGCAGTGGAATACTATCAGAGAAAAGTCTCATTTGTTCCCCGCTTTTTATTTTTCAATTCTTTATAGACGTTACAAATGGTGTTTAATATATTTGACTATTTTGTAATCTGTTAGGGGTTATAGATCCTTAGTTTCTCCTCTAAAGTACAAAGATAAAAAGACAACCCTTACTTTCAGTAAGCCCTGACTTAAAACAGTAGGATGCATGTGGGCGCCTTTGCTGTTGGTGTGTATGGCCCCTCAATATCAATCCTTTCTTAAATTCCGTGAAAGCATCTCTGGTGTGAACTACAGTGTTATGTAACAATCTGGCTCACAAGTCATGGGAAAGAAAGTGACTTGGTCACTTGTCAAACAGGGCCGAGTAAAAGAGAAAACCTTCAGAGCACCGGTCTTGATCTGTGCTACGGCTCAGAAGTCATTACTTGATTGAAGCCCATCTGAAGATATCATCATTATTCATATTGTGAACTTGATGTTTCAAAAAAAAAAACTCAAAACAGACAAAAATAGCAGTCTCACAGGGCTGTTTTGATACAAGGAGTCTAAAAATCACAAGCACAGGTGTGTATGAAGCATTCTCTTCAGGACATGTCCCAGTGTGGATAAGCTGGGGACTTTTAATCTAACAGGAATACAGGTTTCATGCATTTTGTCCACTATAAAATTCTGATTTTTTTTGTGAAATTATTTTTACTTAGTTGTCATACATTGTAAGTACCAGAGAGCACATGGCTGTTTTTAAAAGGAGAAATCTGTTGAGAAACCGAAGAACTTTGGTACACTCAATATTCTCATACCTTCTTGAAATTTAGGTAAGAAGCTCAACTTTAGTGAATTCATTTAAGCTGTTATGGCAAATAAAACACTTCATTTCTCCAGTTTATTGCATGTTTGGTAAACTGATGAAGCAGTAGTGGCTATACCACTGTGTCCCAGGTGAACACTTGGTAGAACAGCTCTCAGAGATAACACGCAGCTACAAACCCTGAAACCTGCAAGAGCCCCCTGTCTGCAAGATGAATCGGTGCAAATGTAGAACAGATGTGGTGGGAGATAATCGGGAACATTTGGTTGGATTTGTCACACTCCACAAGTTGAATTCTATATCAGACACTCAACAAGGCTGAGATCCTGAGGCTATCTAAGTCATGAGTTCTAGGGGGAACTCTATTATTATTATTATTATTATTATTATTATTATGCTAAGACAACATACAAGAAACTGTCTCTTAATGGCATATTGCTATGCCTATGGAGAACTTCTATATGCACTTCTCCACCCTCATCAGAGAAGCTTCTTCGTATAGTAACTAACACTGAAAGCCACAAATGGACAATGTGCAGAGAATAAGGACTTTGAAATGCCCAGTCCTATATACAGTATCCATATCACACTTCTGAAGCCAGGGCTCAGAGATCTGTACAGAAGAAGGTGTGGAAAGATTGTAAGAGCCATAGGGATGGATGGCCTCAAGGAGACAGCATTTTCAAGACAGAACAGGGCAGATACATCTAGGAACTTACATAGACTATGAAAACAATCACAAGACCTGCAACTCAAGCCAGAAAAATCCTAGCTTAGAAGAGAGGAAGTAAGTATAAATTCCTAACCCTGCCCAAGAAGGTGTTCATGATGAATAAACATGGGGAGAAGTTACTTCAAAGGGGTGACACTGTGTGTATCAACCACACTGTGGGGCAGGCCCCATCCTCAGTAGTTGTTTGCTAATACAAATTTGACTCTTGGTTTGTTCATTTCTCTTAAGAGAGAGACTAAGAAAAGCCCCTGAGGTCAGGAATGTGTCAGCGGCATTCTTGAATGGAGGCCTAGAGAGGCCACTGCTAAAGCTGTGAACCTAAGCATGGATTGCCTAGGAGACCCCAAGATGTTGGCAATGCCAGAGTCATAGAATTGCCGCCCAGGAAAGCTGCTAGTGGAGAATGGAACCAGCCAAAGAGAAAGGAGTATGTTGTCAACAAAGCTGAAAGGAGTTGGAGATCTGAAGAGCATTTTGACATCAGACATGGGAATTCAGGGTTTGGAGTTTGCCCAGTTGCTTTTTGGTCTTATTTTGGTTCAGTATTTCCTCACTATGCTCCCTTCCATACATTTTGAAATGGCAATGTATATTTTGTGTCATTATAAGTTGGAAATCTGTGATTTTCTTTTTGCTTTTGCTTTTATAGAGGAATTTACAGTTAAGAGACTGCTATAAGTCTCAGAAGAGATTTTGGACTTTGCAACAAGTTACAGACTGTTATATATTATGAGGACTTCTGAAGTGGAACTAAATGCAGTTTTGAACCATGATATGGCTGCAAGTCTTTGGGGGCGGTCAGTGAGTGGTAGGTGGTAGTTTGAAGGGAAATGTCCCCACAGGGACTGGCACTATTAGGAGGTCTGACCTTCTTGGAGGAAATTTGGGGGCAGGTTTTGAGGTCTCCTACATTCAAGATACCGCCAAGTGTTTTAGATCACTTCCTGTTGTCTGTAAGATGCAGTACTCTTGGCTACTTCTTCAGTACCATGTCTGCCTGCACTCTCCCATGTCCCACCCTGATGATGCAATAAACCTCGGAAGCTGTAAACCACCCCAATTAAATGTATTTTTTTAAATTAGAGTTGCAGTGGTCGTGGTGTCTCTTCACGACAATAAAAACCTTAACTAAGACATTTTTTTTATACATTTTGCAGATTTTAATGTTTTATTTTGAGGATACTCTTGTTAGTATCCTTTAATGGAACAACCTACAAGAAAAGATTTTCATCTATGCTATGATAAAATATAACAAAGCCAGAAACCTTCATATTATAAAAATAATCACATTCTTATTTACTTCTTTATTATCACCTATTAGAATATAAAAATGTATCTCCAGATAGGGAAAATTCTAATAGGAAGAAGCATGTAAAAATAACTATGATGATCACAGTATATTCAAGCACATTCAATTGTCAGCTAGAATATGTTAGTAAAATGTATTTACTTTAACATCAAGTCATCAAAGTTTGTTCAAAACAGAACAATAATACGAAAATCCATTAATCTTAAGAGGGGACTAGGAAATGAAAGCAATAAAAAAAGAAACAGAAAAGGGATTCTGCAGAGCTTCTCAGCATTTCCCATCAATAAGTAATTTGTTTTATGTAAGATTTCAGCTGTAACTATAGCAACAATAACATCAAGTTAAATCTCAGAATTCAGGGCTGACTGTTTGCTGTTCTAAGTGTCTTTTTTAAAGGCTGAATATGAGACCTGAAGTAGGCTGAAGATTTACCTATAAATTTAAATGATGCTCAAAATTACATTCACAAGCATTCATATTTGTATCTGAGAAATCACGTAAATAAAATTTAGTATTGATTTTCATTAAAAAACCAATTGAACTTGTTTGGAAACTAACATTCTTTCCTTCAAGAGAATCACTGAACCAGAGATGATGATAGCCTTATCTCAACTGAGAGAGTAGTGACTAAAACATCATTCTGAGTCTTGTGCAACTTTCAGTTACACAATAAAAGAGTTAAGCAATACTAAGCGATAAGTTAACATTTTTGATGGCTTGTAGATGTTCATGACATATCAAATATTATTTAGGAAAAAATAATTATAATTATAGTAATCTATTTCTAAATCACACTTTTTGAATATTTTCACATATTAAGTATTGTGTGTCTGTATGTGTGTGTGTGGGGGTGCATCATGTGCACATGTGAGTGCAGTTGCACAAGGAGGCCAGAAGAGGTCAAGAGGTCATTGAATCCTCAGAGCTGGAGTTACTGCCAGGTGTGAGCTGCTTGATATGGGTGCTGGATCCTGAACTCAGGTTCTCAAGAAGAGCAGCAAGTGTTCATAAGCACTGAGCCATCTCTTCAGCTCTAGAAATAATCTTTCTTTTATTAATTGATCGAAAAGTCTGGGAACAATGTTTTCTGAGACTTGTAATCTCTATCAGTACTTCATACTATCTTAGCTACATAATATTTTATGTATCTCAGGACCCTGTATTCTTAAATGTAATTTGACATCCTAAAATTGTTACTTTTACTATGAATGTAGTGTTTTTGTTAATTGTAAAAGAGAAAAAATACAATTGAAAGATTATATGATATAAATTTTCTAGATCATACAATCAGTTGTCCAGACCATAAAATTAAGATGCCAGTAATATTTGATCATGTGATTACCATTTACAAGAATGCAAATTGAACTAGGCATGCTATTGCAAGTCTGTCATCTTAGCACTCAAGAGCTGATAGCAAGAGGACCAGAATTCAAGCACTGTTTATGCTAAATAATGAATTAAAAATCAGCATGGGACACACAAAACACCGTTTCAAAATGAGATTTTTATTCTTACTCTACCTCTCTTAAAAATGAATGAGAAATATGTTTAAAGTCCACTTATTACTAAATTTTTAAAATTAGAATATACAGTTTCCATCATATTTCTGGACTTTTTATGACAGCTAAAACGGAATAACTCATAAACAAAACTGAAAAATGTGTTCTTTCTCATTTGTTCATATATAGAAAGTAAATTATATAAAAATGCAATGCAAAATAGACATGCATAGGTAAGACTGCATAATGAGAAACAGATGCTTTGCTAAGTTACAGTGACATGGCTAAATAAATGGAAAGGATAGGGATCAATAATAAAACCCAGAAGATGAAGGGGAACTGAAGTTCTAAGGTCCTTGGTCCAAGCAGATCAGAGGTCATGCCTATGTCCCCATCACTCTCATGTGTGTGCACATCTGCAGTGCTGCATTGCTGTGCACTCAAGCAAGGTTGCTCTGCTTCTTTCTTTAGAAGTATAAAATGCACGTTTCCACACATACAAAATTTGTGAACAATAGTTCCATAAAGAGCCAGATGCTAACTAAATTATATATATATATATATAATTTTATAATACTTACATCATATTATAGAAATATTATAATCAGAGATTTAAAGATACTGAGAATATAATTTCACACATTTTGTTGATAATTTTAGTGTTAAGATTTCTTGACTTCAGTCAGATTCCTTTTCTGTTTTATTTCCTATCATAATGTATATGCATTTTTCCAAAACTATAAGAACAATTTCAGAGAAAACTACACGGGAGCAGGATTGAGCCAGTGACCTGGGCTGGAGTGGGCCTGGGACAGTTGAACTCCACAGGAGCAGGACTGAGCCAGCAATCTAGGCCAGAGCAGACCCGAGACTTTGAACTCCACGGGAGTGGAGCAAACCCTGGTAGCACTGAGCGACCTCCAGAAACATGGAGTGAACAATGGAGTAACTGGAACTGTGGCACTGACTGCACCATGAGGAGCAGCCCTCTGAGCCTTGGATCCACTGGTATCTGGGAAATTGATCACCAGAGTCACAGACAGCCCCAACTACAACAATTAGAAGAAAAGATGGGTAGATAAGGTAAGAACAAAGGCAACACCACAAAGAGCAACATGACAGTCAAAGCAAGCATTAAATCTAACAAAAGCTTAAAACAAAATATCCAAGAAATTTGGGATACCATGAAAAGACAAAACCTAAGAATTATGAGTATTCAAGAAGGAGAAGTTCAACTCAAAAGCACAGAAAATATATTTAACAAAAACATAGAAGAAACATTTCCCAACCTAAAGACAAATATGTCTATGAAGATACAAGAAACTTACAGAATACCAAATAGACTGGATCAAAAAAGTCCTCTTACCACATAATAATCTAAACACTAAACATTCAGAATAAAGAAAGTATATTAAGAGCTGCAAAGGAAAAAAGGCTAAGTAACATATAAAGGCAGACCTATTAGAATTACACCTGACTTCTCAGTGGAGAAAATGAAAGACAGAAGGTCCCGGTTAAGCATTATGCAGACATTAAGAGACCACAGATGCCAGCCCAGACTACTATACCCAGTAAAACTTTCAATCACCATGGAAGCACAAAACAAGGTATTCCATGACAGAACCAGATTTCACCAATATGTAGCCACAAACCTAGCAATACACAAAGTACTAGAAGGAAAACTCCAAACCAGGGAAGCTGGCTACATCAACAAAAACACACACAGTAAATGATCTCACAACAGCAAATCCCAAAGAATGAAAAAATACATAAATTAACATTACCAACAAAGAAAACTAAATTAACAGGACATGGCAATCATTGGTCATATATATCCCTTAATATAAATGGACTCAACTCACCAATAAGAAGACATAGGCTAACAGATTGGATATGAAAACAGAATCCATCCTACTTCTGCATACAAGAAACACACCTCAACCTCAAAGACAGACATAGCCTCAGAATAAAGGGTTGGGAAAAATTTTTCCAATCAAATGGACATAAGAAACAAGCTGGTGTAGCTATCTTAATACCTAAAAAATAGACTTAAAACTAAATTAAATCAATCAAAAGAGGCAAAGAAGGATATTTCATATTAGTCACAGGAAAAATCCATCAAGAGGAAATCTCAATACTGAACATCTATGTCCCAAATACAAGGGCACCCTCATATGTAAAAGAAATACTTCTAAAGCTTAAATCATACTTTAAACTCCACACACTAATAGTGTGAGACTTCAACACTGCCCATCTCACCACTGGACAGGTCAGTCAGACAAAAAGTGAACAGAGAAATAAGGGAACTAACAGATGATATGACTCAAATGGACTTAATAGACATCTATAGAATATTCCATCCAAACATAAAAGAACATACCTTTTTCTCAGCACCTCGTGAAACCTTCTAAAAAACTGATCACACACTCGGTAACAAAACAAACTTCAACAGATACAAAAATTTGGAATAACCCCATGTATCTTATCAGATCACCATGGCTTAAAACTAGAATTCAACAGCAACACTAATTAATTCCAGAAAGCCCACTAATACATGGAAATTAAACAATGCTCACCTGAATCATCAATGGGTCAAGGAAGAAATAAAGGGAGAAATTAAGGACTTCCTAAAATTCAATGAAAATGACCACACAACATACCCAAGTTTATGGGACACAATGAAAGCAGTGTTAATAGGAAATTTCATAGCTCTAAATGCCTATATAAAGAAGATGGAAAAATCCCACACTAGTGAGTTAACAGAACATTTGAAAACACTAGAACAAAAAGAAACAAACTCACTCAGGAGGGATAGATAGCAGGAAATCTAATTGAGAGCTGAAATCAACAAAATAGAAACAAAGAAAACAATACAAAGAATCAATGACACAAAGAGTTGGTTCTTCGAGAAAATCAACAAAAATAGAAAAACCTTTATCCCAATTAACCAAAAGGCAGAGAGAGAATATCTAAATTAACAAAATCAGATATGAAAAGGGGGACATAACAACAGACACGGAGGAAATACAGAGGATCATCAAGTCATATTTGAAAACCTGTACTCCACAAAATTAGAAAACTTGAAATGGACAGCTTTCTGGATAAATATCACCAAAAATAAATCAAGACAAGATAAGAAAATTAAACAGACCTATAACTGCTAAAGAAATAGAAACAGTCATCAAAAGTCTCCAACCAAAAAAAAAAAAAAAAAAAAAAAAAGCCCAGGACCAGATGGTTTTAGCTCAGAATTCTACAAAACTTTCAAAGAAGAGCTAATACCAATACTCCTCAAATTATTTCTTTCACACAATAGAAACAGAAGGAACATTGCCAAACTCTTTTTATGAGGCTACAATTACCCTGATACCCACATCACATAAAGACTCAACCAAGAAAGAGAATTACAGACAAATCTCACCCATGAACACTGATGCAAATGTACTAAATAAAATACTGGCAAATCGAATCCAAGAACACATCAGAACCATCATTCACCATGACAAAGTTGGCTTCATCCCACAGATGCAGGGATGGTTCAGCATATGAAAATTTGTCAGTGTAATCCACCATATAAACAAGCTGAAAAAGAAAAACCACATGATAATATCATTAGATTCTGAAAAAGTTTTCAACAAAATACAACATCCCTTCACGATAAAGGTCTTAGAGAGAGAAGGGATACAAGGAACATACCTAAACATAATAAAGGCAATATACAGCAAGCCAACAGCCAACATCAAACTAAGTGAAGAGAAACTCCCAGCGATCCCACTGAAATCAAGATCAAGACAAGGTTGCTCACTCTCTCCATATCTATGCAATATAGTACTTGATGTTCTAGCTAGATCAATAAGACAACAAAAGGAGATCCAAGGGACACAAATTGGAAAAGAAGAAATCAAACTCTCACTGTTTGCTGATCACATGATAGTTTACATAAGTGACACCCCCCCAAAAAAAAATCTACCAAGGAGCTTCTATAACTCATAACACTTTCAGTAATGTAGCAGGATACAAGATTAAACTCAAAACACCAGTAGCCCTCCTATACACAGATGATAAATGGGCCGAGAAAGAAATAAGAAACATCACCCTTCACCACAGCCACAAATAGCATAAAATATCTCAGAGTAACTCTAACCAAACAAGTGGAAGACTTGTATGACAAGAACTTTAAATCTTTGAAGAAAGAAATTGAAGAAGACACCAGAAAGTGGAAAGATCTCCCATAATCTTGGGTAGGTAGAATTAACATAGTAAAAATATCAATCTTACCAAAAGCAATCTACAGATTCATTGCAATGTACATCAATATCCCAGTAAAATTCTTCACAGACCTCAAAAAACAGTATTCAACTTCATATGGACAAGCAAGAAAAACCCACAAAACCAAAAACCAAAACCAAACCCCCCAAAAAAACAAAAAGAAAAAAAAACCAAACAGGATAGCCAAAACAATCCTATACAATAAAAGAACTTCTGGAGGCATTACCATCCCTGACTTCAAACTCTACTACAGAGCTACAGTACTGAAAACAGCCTGGCATGGGCATAAAAACAGACAGGAGAACCAATGGAACCAAATCAAAGAACTGGATATTAATCCATACACTTTCAAGCATCTGATTTTTGACAAAGAAGCAAAAAATATCAAATTAAAAAAGAAAGCATTTTTAATGAACGGTGCTGACATAACTGGATGTCAACATGTAGAGGAATGAAAATAGATTCATATCTATTACCATGTACCAAACTCAAGTCCAAATGGATCAAAGACCTCAAAATAAAGCCAGCCACACTGAAACTCATAGAAGAGAAAGTGGGAAGTACACTTGAATGCATTGGCACAGGAGACCACTTCTGAAATATAACCCCAGTAGCTCAGACACTGAGAGAAACAATTAATAAACGGGACCTCCTAAAACTGAAAAGCTTTTGTAAAGCAAAGGACCATGGTCTACAAGGCAAAATGCCAGCCTACAGATTGGGAAAATAGCTTCACTAACCCCACATCAGACAGAGACCTGATCTTCAAAATATACAAAGAACTCAAGAAACTGGCCATCAAAAGATCAAATAATCCAATAAAAAAAATGGAGTACAGAACTAAATAGAGAACTCTCAACAGAGAGAATCTAAAATGGCTGAAAGACACTTAAGGAAATGCCCAACATCCTTGGTCAACAGAGAAATGCAAATCAAAACTTCTCTGAGATTCCATCTTACACCCATAAGAATGGCCAAGATCAAAAACACTGATGACAACTTATGCTGGAGAGGTTGTGGGGAAAAGGGAACACTCCTGCATTGCTGGTGGGAATGCAAGCTGGTACAGCCACTTCAAATATCAGTGTGTTGATTTCTCAGAAAATTAGGAAACAACCTTCCTCAAGACCCAGCAATACCACTTTTGGGTATATATCCAAAGGATGCTCAATCATTCCACAAGGACATGTGCTCAACTATGTTCATAGCAGCATTGTTTGTCATAGCCAGAACCTGAAAACCACCTAAATCTCCCTCGACCGAAGAATGGATAAGGAAAATGTGGTGCATTTACACAATGAAGTACTACACAGCAGAAAAAAATAATGACCTCTTGAATTTTGCAGGCAAATGGATGGAGCTAGAAAATGTCATTTTGGATAAAGTAAACCAGACCCAGAAAGACAATTGTCATATGTACTCACTCATAAGTGGTTTTGAAACATAAAGCAAAAATAAAAACTGCCTACAAATCACAATCCCAGAGAACCTAGACAACAATGAGGACCCTAAGAGAGTCATACATTAATCTAATCTACATGGGAAGTAGAAAAGACAAGATCTCCTGAGTAAACTGAGAGCATGGGGACCATGGGAGAGGGTTAGAGGGGAGGGGAGAAGCAGGGAGGGGAGCAGAGAAAAATGTAGAGCGCAGTAAAATCAATAAAAAATAAATTAATTAAAAAACAATTTCAGAGTGGTATTTTAAAGATATATTACATAATTTCAACCAAATTTAATTAAAATATCTATAAACTATTACACTTAAACAGCTATGATGGGACTCACTGAAGGAAATCATGTGTTTAGGGTTTTTTGACACCATCACCACCACCACCACATACACACCCATTCTCACATACACACACTCACAAACACACACACAGTGACACACACACACATATAGTAGTTATTTTTCATCCTGTGACAAATCACTTGTCAAGAAGGACTCTTAATGCCTTGCATAGCCTGAACACAGGCAAAGTGCTTTGTCTTAAGACAGCTTGATATGCCAGGCTTTGCTGATGCCAGTTTGAGGCCTGCCCCTTTCTGAGAGAATAAGGAAATGAGGTGAATTGAGGGGGAGGGGGAAGGGAGGTAGGAGGACGGAGTGGAGGGAGAGGAGGGTGGAGGAGCTGTAGTTGAGATGCAAAGTAAATAAAAAAAATAACATTTTACAAAAGGAACACTTAGGAAAGTAAGAATTTATCTTTGCTTAGAGCTTGAGGGTGCAGACATCAGAGTGCAGAAGCCATGGCCATAGGAGCTTGAGAAGACAGTACTCACACTGGGTTCACAGTCTTGAGGCAGAGAGTGGAGGATGCTTGTATTTAGCTAGCTCTCTCCTTTTCATCCAGTCTGATACTAATCCATGGAATGGATCTGCCATGTACAGGGGTAGTCTACCCACAATAACTCCTCATCTCTAAAATGCCTTACAGACTTGCCTAGAGATGTCTCCAAAGTGATGTTAGAGCCTACCAGTGTGACAACTGACATAAACGCTTAAATACAGTATTATTCTGCAAGGGTTGCTACGACAAATTCCATAACCTGGTAAGCTAGTGTACCCTAAGGATTTCATTCAGTCCTGGAGTCTGGGAAGTCAGAACTCCAGAGGATGGTACCTACTATTCCTTCTGTACTCAAGCTCTGGTGGACTGCAGATGGTGAATCTAACAAGGTCCTCAAGCCTATTTCATGAGACGACCAATCTCATTCATGAGGACTCTGTCCTAGTGGACTAATGATACTTTATGTAGTGTGTGTATCAATGTATGTGCACATGTGTGTATGCATCTACATGTTTGTGCATGAGGGTAGAGGTCAGATATCAGGTATTGTCTTCAATTGTCCTTTTGCTGAATTGGGCTTGCCAACTTGGACAATGTAGCTAGGCAAACTGCCTCAGGGACCCCATCACAGCCCTACTCAGAGGGTGGCATTAGAAGGGGGATACTATACCCCACCACACACCAACTTTGTTGGAGCAGTATAGTGATCATTATCTGACCCCCCATCCTGCATTGTTCAATAAACACCATATAGTTTTTTCCTTTCTTTTCTTTCCTTGTTTTCCTCTCCCTCTTCCCCTCATATCCCCTGTCTTGTGCACTCCTTCCCCACTCAATCTACTCCTCCTCTGTCTCTGCCCAGAAAGGAGCAGGTCCTCCATGGTTATCAACAAAGCACAGCACATCACATTGCTGCAAGACCAAGCACTGGCATCCACACACATGCACACCAGCCCCTTGCATCCAGGTTGGGCAAGGCAACATAGCATTAGGAAAGGTTCCCAAGAGCAAGCCAACGCAACAAAGGCAGTACCTTGTCCCCCATTGCCAGGAGTGCTACAAATAGACCAAGCCACACAGCTCTAATGCATATGCAAAGGGTCCAGGTCAGTCCCCTGCTTGATCCCTGGTTTTTGGTTCCGACTTTGTGAGTTCCCATGTGCCAGGCTAGCTGTTTCTGTGGGTTTTCTTGCGATGTTTTGGACCCTTCTAGTTCTTGCAATCCTTCCTCTCTCTCTTAAGCAAAATTTCTCAGGTTTGGCCTAATGCTTGGCTGTGGGTCTCTGCATCTGTTTACATCAGTTACTTGACGAAGGCTCTTTGATGACACTCCGGGTAGTCACCAATCTGATCACAGGAAATGGCCTGTTGAGTCTACATAGCCCCTATTGCTAGGGTTCTTACCTGGGGTTATCCTTGTAGATTGTAGGAGTTCTCTTGCACAGTTTTCTACCTAACCCTGAAAAGTCCCCTCAAGACCTGACCTCAAACACTCAGTGATACCACTTTTTGGCCTATTCCCCAAGGATGCTTAATCATATCACAAGGATACTTGCTCAGCTATGTTCATGGATAGAGACACAGACCCACATTGGAGTACTGGACTGAGCTCCCAAGGTCCAAATGAGGAGCAGAAGGAGGGAGAACAAGAGCAAGGAAGTCAGGACTGTGAGGGTACTGAGACGTTGGGGCTGATCTAATGGGAGCTCACCAAGGCCAGCTGAACTGGGACTGATGGAGCATGTGATCAAACTGGACTCTCTGAACGTGGTGGACAATGAGTGCTGACTGAGAAGCCAAGGACAACGGCACTGGGTTTTGATCCTACTGCATGTACTGGCTTTGTGGGAGACTAGTCTGTTTGGATGCTCACCTTCCTAGACCTGGATGGAGTGGGGAAGACCTTGGCCTTCCCACAGGGCAGGGAACCCTGACTGCTCTTTGGACTGGAGAGGAGGGGGAGGAGAAGTGGTGGGATGGGGGAGGGAAATCAGATGTGGGGAGGAGGTGGAAATTTTTAATAATAATAATAATCATAAAACACAAGTTTCATTTTTAATAGTCAGAACCTGGAAACAACCTATATGTTCCTCAACTGAAGAATGGACAAAGAAATGTGGAATATTTGCACAATGGAGTACTACTCAGCTATTAAAAACAATGATATCATGAAATTTACAGGCAAATGAATGGAAATAGAAAAAAATATCCCGAGAAAGACAAACACAGTATGTACTCGTTTACAAGTGGATATTAGCTGTAAAATAAAGGATATTATAACCACAGATCCAGAGAAGCTAGGTAACAAGGAGGGCCCAAGGGGGCTGCATGGATCTCTCTGGGAAGGAGAAATAAGAGCCATCTCCTGGGAGGACTTGGGGCATGTGAGGATGGGAACTTGAAGGATCAGGTTTAGGGATGTGTGAAGGAGGAGAGTACCAGAAGAGATGACCGGAAAGTGGGGGCTTTTCACAAAGTTTTTCCAATGATCTATAAAATGTATGCTGGGCATAAGGAATAAGTTTATAATGAAAACCCTTGAGCCACTGACTCAATAAGGATTTCCTGCGAGGTGAAGACAGAAGACACTGAATGAGCTGGGAAGAAGAGAAGGTACAGACAAACAGGGCAGTCATGCCAGAAATACTTGGGATGTATGTCATTGGCTTGTTCTACTGACACAACTACCAGGAATGATTTGGGCAGAAAGACTTGTTGCCCTGAATTCTCAGGGAGATGGGGGCAAACATGTTATACAGAGGGAGTCAGTTGAAGTCTCCCTACCTTAAATGATCGGCTAAGTCAAAAGGAGATTTAAGTCATAAAGTGGCATGATTATATGTAATTTTGAAAGAATCTGCTAAAAACTGTATGCTAAAAAAAACATTACTGCTCTCTGAGCCTGTGAGTATGTACGTTGGGCTAGGATCAAAAACAGAAAGAAAGCAGAGCTCCTATTTTTAAGACAAATCTGGTTTCTCGTGTGTATAACTTCCTCCTTTGGCTGCTTCCATTGAAGAGGATGAGGGTCCCCTGAAAGGACAGTGGTGCTTGACACAGTTGCAAGCTTGTGTAGAGGACTAGAGAAGCAGCGGCAGAAACTGAATGGTGGAATTAACATTGCTAAAACAACAACAAAAAAGCCTGTCCCAATTTACAAGGAATATGGTGATTTAAAATAGAGAAGGGATTCAAGAGAGAGAGAGAGGGTGGAATATGTTGGATTAAAGGATCCTGCGGATATTCTTCATCTCATTAAATTCTCACCCCATCTAAGGAGTTCCTATAATTATGTTCATTATACAAATGCAGAAGCTGACACATGGAAACTAGAAACTATATCCTGTTAAGTATCCAGTGGGAGAAACAGACAGGGTGCAGAGATATGGGAGCATCTCTAGAGTCAGATTTTAAAGGAAACGAAGATATTTAAATCAGGATTAGTCATGAAATTCCTACAATTCCGTCATACAAATGAAGAGAGCAAAGAGCAGGCTCTTAATATCTCCCTCTGGTCAGAAGAAACCAGACAGACATACTGTGCAGAATTATTAATAAGAGTGGGAGGAAGTGCCAGTTTTTCTATGCTTGAGTGAAGGAAAAATGAAAATTTCACAGATACAAACTGGCAATATTGCTTGCAATGAGGCTAAGTAAGATATCAAAAAAAAAGAGGCAGATTTCTTATTTTTTCTTCTTCTCTTTCTCTTTCTTTTAACAAGGTCTCATTATGTATCCTAGCTGATTTGAAATCCATGATGAAGATCAGGCTGATCTCAGTCTCAGAGATTCACCTGCCTCTACCTCCAGAGTGCTGTCTGGGATTACAGGCGTGTGCTACCACACGTAGCCCTGATGTAATTTTTTAGACACATGAGCTGAGTGCTCTGCTAATGATTTCCTTCTTAACATTTAACTTCTTCCCTTCTCCTGTAATACTTATTTTTATTTTTCTCAAGTAGACAGTAAAACTGATTATTGCTTTAGTCTTGATTAAATTTCTAGAATGAGTTATGATGCATGTTACATTGTTCCACCCTTATTTTGATAACAGGAAGTTACTCAAACACTGTTCAAAAGGAATCTCAGAATTCTAGTTTCATGATCCAATATCTCTCTCTTCTCTCTCTCCTTCCCTCCCTTCCCCCCCCCACCGCACTGTGTATGTGTGTGTGTGTGTGTGTGTGTGTGTGTGTGTGTGTGAAAGTTTGCATGCATGTGGATGCTAAGAACAAACCTCAAATATCATTAGAATCATTCTTATGACACTGCTCCTGTTGGTTTTGGAGACAGGGTCTCTCACAGGATTGAGACTCTCCAACTGGGTGTGGCTGGCTGGCCATGGAACTCTTAAATTCACTCATCTCTTCCTCCCCAGAGCAGGGATCACAGCCATGTGCCACCAAACTGGGCTTTTTAATGTAGGTTCTAAAGATAAAATGTTGGTCCTATTGCTTGCACCTCAGGTACTTTATCAACTGAACCATCTCTTCAGCCTCAGAGGCTGCAAACTTTTGTAGATGACGAGGACAGCAGCAGAAGAATCCAGTGAACACTGGATCTGGAATAGAAATCTATTCATGGGTATCATCTTTCCCTATGAAGTATTAAAGGATTAGAAATTATATTTCCTACAATGATGTTCAAAAATCTGTACATGCTTGCTTTTCTAGCTTTTAAAATGGCAAAACAAAGTTAAGCTATAAAGAGGAAATAAACATGTTTTCTATGTTTCTATGCTTTGTACATATCAAGGAATACCTAGAAACTACTGAGAAACTATTTATTTACCTTGGAGAAGCTGCTGAGATACCGTACTGAATAACTCATTCAATCAATTCAGCATCGCAATACATTTTCAGAGACACTGCATGGGACTATGCTACCACAGGCATTAAATCATAGGTGTTTAGCAAATGTCCCCATAGTCTAGTAGAAAATATGAAAACAATGCTTATAATAACAGCAGAAGACTCTCAGAAAGGACAATAGAGTTGTTAACTCATGCGAAAAAGGGTTGACATCGCAGAAAAATGGAACAACTGAGGTTGCACAGTGAGACAGAAGTGTAAAAACTAGGGAGAGAGGTAAGTTGGCAAAGGAATGTGTCCTAACAAGGATGAAGGTGTTCGTGAAAGAGGAGCAATGACTGTAGCAGCATTCTCAATACTGGGATTTTGCTCTCAGTCAATGCTTCTGCATGGAAGAAGACCCACACCCTGTGTTTACCTCAGTTTGAACGGAGCAAGCTTTTATTTTAAAAGCCAACATGCTAAAACAATTAGGGAAAAACATACAGAAAATAATTCAGGACACAGGCATGGGTAAAACCTTTCTGAATAACCACAATAGCCCAGGAAATAGGCTCAAGATTTAATGGGACTATGTAGATTCAAGACTTCTGCATAGGAAACCAAACTGTTAGTAGAACAGAGAGAAAGCCTACAGATAGTGAGAGAAACCTTTTCCAACTATACTTCAGATATTGGTTATTCTCTAAAATAGGTATAGCATTACAAAAATTAAACAGAAACACACAAAAATACGTACACCAAAGAATGGACTGATTAAACTGAACAGATAGTTCTCAAAAGGAAAAAAAACCCCACAAATGTCAATATGTATTTTAATAAGGGTTCAGAATATTAGCAATCTGAGAAATGCTAATCAAAATCAGTGTTTTAATAAGGGTTCAAATATCTAGCAGCCTGAGAAATGCTCGTCAAACTAGTTCAAAGGTCCATCTCACCTGCCAGCATGGCTGCCCTTGAGATGAAAGGACAATGAAGGCTGGTGAATAGGAGGAAGGAGGAGTCCTTATCCAGTGCTGGTGGGAATGTAAACTGATACAGCCTCCTAAAAACTGCTGGGGAAGTTCTCACATAACTAAAATTAGATATTTTCTATAGCCCAGCTTTCCCACTCCTGAATATACTCTCAATAGACTACATCCCACTAGAGATGCTTGTTTATTCTTGCTTTCCTCACAAGGGCAAGGGAGCAGAATCAGCCTAGATATCGATTAACATACGAATAGATAACAAACACGTGATTTATCCACATAGTGACTTTATTTAAGCTATAAAAATGAAATTTCTATGGAAGTGGGTGGAACTAGAAGATAGTATGTTGTGAGGTAATCCAGCCTCGGTCATACAGACAGCAGACTTTCTCTTACATGTGAGTCTTAGTTTTGAGTTTTTAACTTTTTCATTTTTCTTTTTTTATAATTTAAAAATATTTTAATTCTTGGAGGATTGCATAAAAGTATTCTAATCATATTTATCATTCTTCCCCCAACTTTTCTTAAATTCACACCCATTTAATATCCACCTAGCTTAGCATCCTGCTTTTCTTTTCTTTTCTTTTCTTTCTTCCTTCCTTCCTTTCTTTCTTTCCGTCTGCCTGTCTTTCTTTCTTTCTTTCTTTCTTTCTTTGTATTTTTCATTTCATTTTATTTTTTTTAAGAAACCTATCTTTTCTCATTTTTCATACCAATCCCAGTTCCCACTCCCTTTCTTCCTCTCGCTCCCTCCACCTCCCCCTTATACCCTCCCATCCACTCCCCAGAGAGGGTAAGACTTCCCATGGGGAGTCAACAAAGTCTAGCAGATTGCTTTAAGGAAGCTCCATGGCCTTCCGTACTATATCTAGGCTGAGCAAGGTACCAGGCCCAATTTATTTTGCCCATGACTCATTGATGTGAAGCTACTCAATAGAGCACTGGTAACCCACCAGGGGCCTTACTTAGAAAAAACTATTTCTCTTCTTGTAGTTATCAACTCCTAGTTAAGGACTGGCTTCGGTCCCCATTTCTCCCCATCTTGTTAGGATTCTTGTCAAGTTTGAACTTGCACAGGACTTGTTCATATTCTCAAGTGCTGTGAGTTCATATATGTAGCTGCCTCATTGTGTCCAGAAAATACTGTTTGGCTGTAGTCATTCACTAACTCTGGTCCTCATGGTCTTTCTGCTTTCTCTTCTACAATGAGAGGAGTAAGTGGGATGTATTCTAATAGTACCGATTCTTCCTCCTCCAACTTTTCCCATTTAATGCCAACTAAGCATCGTGTCCACTTTTTAATTTCTGCAACTTTATTGGTTGTCTCTATTAACTGATTTCTAGTTGAGAGTTAACAACTTAGGGGACAGTTTAATGCTATGTCCATTTATTATAGTGATAGTAGACTCTACCTTAGAATCTATGAGTTTGCTAGCCACAGGTTCTTGGCCCCAATAATGCTATCAGGTATTGGTAAATACAAACAAAAAGTAATTGGCTATTCCAATAACATTTCTGTTCCTATTGCTCCAGTGGGCATATCTTGCCCCTGACTGTCATTGCAGTTGACAGAGTTCACAACTGGATAAGACTGATGACTAATTTCATGCATAGCATCTTCTAGCACTGTGAAAGCTAACAAGTAATACTAACGTACTATGACTCAAATACATGGTGACTTCAGCATTCAAGAATTACTGTAAAGCTTGTAATGTTAGGAGCGCTCTCACTGGGCAACTCCAAGGGTTAACCCATTTCTGAACGTGGACTGTCTTTGTTAGCTTGTGCTATCAAGTAGGGATACTGTTGCTATATCCATTAAAACTCTTTTTATATCTGTATATATTTTACAAAGCTCTTGCAGTGATAGATTTTGTATATGTGTATTTGTGGGGTGGGAGGAAATGGGGATAGAAACTCGAATGAGCACAGGTAAGAGGAAACATGAGGCTTTAAAGAAGGGGCATAGTTAGGGTGTTAGAACACATACGGTGTGAACATGGGAAGGGAATACTGAAGGTGGGGTGGGATGAGCAGGAGTGGAGGAGTGGGGAGGAGGAGTTTCTTGGATGCAAATTAATCAAAACTATGTATTCATTATATACATAAGAAAATCTGTTACTTTCTATATTACCTAAAAAATAAATTAAATTGCCTTCTTTCACATCCTATAATATTAATTTTATTCTGAAATTTAGACAGTTCAATATTAAAGCATTATTGATTTTTTGAAAGGAAAGAAATATATAAATTTGATATTTATTTTTAAATATGTGCTGAAATCTATTACAGCAAACTAGCAATTTGCATTGAGATATATGTTTATACATAATTTTTCCAATATCCAATGAATTCAGACATTTAATAATTTGGTCCTTTTTAATATGGTGATGGGCTCTTGACACCATCTACAGAATTTGGAATTTTAACTGGATTCGTCGTTACAACTTTAGGGCTCACAGTGAATTTTTATGTCTTCAGGCTGGCATACATGACATGCCAGATAAAAAGTTTTAATGAAGCAATAAAAACTAAAATACAGTTGTATTATGGATAGGGCTTTTAATAGCTAATCCATTTTTTTTAATTTTCTCACCTGTAAAGTTATTAAGATAATATTGATGCCCACTCTAATTAGCAGACAAAATTGAATAGAAAAGTGAGTTGAAAGTTACTTGCTAATTTGTAAAGATGCTCATAAATCTAAGGCATTTTGAAAGTGTTTTTACTGTTATTTATGAAGCATTGTCTTAATTGGAAATATATTTTTTTATTTACTCACACTAAATACAAGTAATAGTCTCATATGTCTAATAAAATATCAGTCATAATATAATTTTATGTTCATTTTGTCAAATGCTAAAGCTTTTTAAAAAGTTAATAAGCATTTAATCCATATTAAGAAATTTAATTTTATGAACGTGGTTATTTTACCAATCCATATTTCTTCGCATCACACATGTATGCTTGCTGCCCACAGAGGCCAGGAGAGGTCACCAGATTCCTTGCTACTGACGTTATAGACAGTTGTCAGTTACCATTAGGGTTCTGGGAATCAAACTGGGGTTTTACAGAAAAGCAGCTATGTTTTTAACCACTGAGCAATCACTTTAATCCTTAAAATTATTTTTTATGATAACAAAAATATGGCTTTATAAAATGAAAGTTCAGCAGTGGAACCAAATGGTAGCGGGATAAAAGCTTTCAGCAACCATCTCCATGCAGCCATGGCAACCATCTCCATGCAGCCATGGCAACCATCTCCATGCAGCCATGGCAACCATCTCCATACAGCCATGGCAACCATCTCCATGCAGCCATGGCAACCATCTCCATGCAGCCATACCTAGCTACTAACTATTCATTCTCAAGACTGTTCACAGGGAGAAGGAATCCATAGTAGCAACTGCTTGGTTTTAATATAATACAGCATCACACCTTCAACTGAAGTTGTATAACATGGAAGTGGGTGTTGCACACTTGGGGAAGGCAGGGGGATAAAGTCCAGATATTTGACTTTAAATGCAATAGCAGTCCCACCAAGGCTAAGCAACACTGCCAGATCATGAAATCTAAAACATGGCTCTGTCTTAGAGACACCTTGCTTCTGTGGGAGGACCCAATACTAAGTAGACCCAAAGTATTATATAGTCTGCTTACGAAGAGACTCTCTAGACTGCCAGCCCTAGAAATAGTTACATACCTGGTGACTTGAGTTTCAGCTGATATCACTATGGTCCTTCAAATGGTCTGGGAGTATAGCTCTTGCCAAGACTGTGCAGGTCTTTGCAGTTGAGAGAGCCAGGTATGAACTAGCTTACCATGAGCTGTGGCTATCAAGGAACTTTCTCTCCCATTAGTCAGGCTGAAGCTTGCTCAGCTGACATCCCAGGCCTGTTCTGTATCAGTACAGGAGAAGACATGTGTACTGGACTTTTATTCTGGCCAGCACCACCTGTGTCTATTGTAATGATTTGGGGCATGAGCTCACCTTGGCAGTCAGCAGGTCAGAGCAGTGTGGGCCTGGGTCCAGCGCTTTTTTAGGCTCATGAACTTAGACTCCGACACAGAGTTGCAGTGTTATCAGGGGACCAAGACTGGTTCCTCTACAGTGATTCTGCACTGAGTTTTCAGAATCTCAATCCCTGATGACAGAAGGAGGCTATGGATGGCATTTCTGCCCCTATGTCAATTAGAAGACAATGACTCTGGGAGATATTACTCTTGCTAGGTATATATTCCTTGTTCATTTTGAACAACAATTAAATGGATATGCTTAAATCAGCCTGAATGCTGAAAGAATGCAACCAGAAGACATGTAGAAAGCCTAGACTTAGGTCAAGATCTAGTGCCAAAATACTGAAAGTAACAATATCTAAAGAGATAAGGTAGGTTGCTTAGAATGGTGGGGGAGGAGGTGGGGGCATGAACATAGCCAGATTAGGCAGACTGCAAGAATATCTGATTCTTATATGTCAAGACTTTGCCACACACTAAAAACCATGAAAAGTTCTCACAAAACCATGATGATATCACCTAAAATGTCAAAATAAGGTGAGAAAAAAATGACCAGAGGGTAATTAGTATGGGAGAACTCTGAGGAGAAAAATATAAAGCACCTAACTTAAGGAAACTCAAAGATCTTGAGGAAAACAATACGATCAGAATGAAAGCTCTTATAGACAATTAACAGAGCAGGAAACAATAAATATCAGAAGTTCCTGAGCTGCAAAATACTTTAAGCAAATGGATAAAACAGCAAAAGGCATCACTGTCAGTGCATATGAATGGGAAGTAACAGTTAATGAGCTCAAACTCAGGATATTTGAAAGTGCACAGCTGTAAAAGAAAGAAGAGAAGATAAAGATAGTAAGAAGGTAATGGAAACTCTGGGATGCACTGATAGAGTGATATTCAGGTCACTTGATTTGAAGAGAAATTGAGGTCCCTGAAGAGGAAGAAAGCGAGAACGAGAGAAATATTCAAGCACAAGAACATACAAATCTCAGGATGTGAGGTTCAAATAACTAGACCGATTAAGCTAGGTCGATTCCAAACTTTTAAAGGTGCAAGATGCAATTTCTCAAGATGGTAAAAGGGAAAGGGAGTGTGCATATGAGGGTCCACATTGCTTTGACAAAATGCTTCCCAGTGAGGTTTTAGCAGCCAGGAAGAATGAAAATGTCAAGAGCACTGAGGGAAACAATACCAAATACATTATCAACCAAGTACACTGCACCTAGGAAGCTTCTTTAAAAATGTGAAGCAGCTCAGTGTACTGACAAATGCCTGTAAATTACAGCTCCTTGGAAGACAGAATCATGGGAATTTCTAAAGACAGTATGGGAAATCTATCTATCTATCTATCTATCTATCTATCTATCTATCTGTCTATCTATCTATCGTCTGTCTATCTATCTATCTATCTATCTATCTATCTATCTATCTATCACCTACCTACCTACCTACCTACCTACCTACCTACCTACCTATCCATACATCTATCCATCCATCCTGTTCAGATGGAAGCTTCACCCCAGCCCCTGGCATCCACATACCCAAAGAGCTTGGGATGTTCTGGTAGAAGCTCCAGCCCAAGCCCACTCCGCATCTCTCTGCCACATCTCAGAAAGCACACCAAATATTGACCCCTCCCACAGAGATGCTGAAAATCACTCCCACAGTGTATTTAAACTGAGAACAGACATGGTTTTTGGGTCTCTCTTTCCTGTCTTCACTCTGGGGGCTGGAAAATCATCTGGAATAATTTTATCCATTAAACCTGGGCTTTTTCTAATTTGGTTTGATCTGGTCTGATTTGGATTGCTGCATTGGTAGAGAGGCTTATTGGGAGTACAGCTATCATCTATCTAACAACTCTCTCTCTCTCTCTGCCTTTCTATCTCTGTTTCTCTCTCTCTTTCTCTTTCAGTTTAAAGGTACAGCATACATAAGGTACTAGGTACAATCCCTAGTACTGGCAATAAAAGAAAAAATAAATAAATTCACTGACGAAGGTGAGTGATCATATCTCCATCAGATATTTTGTAGAAGAAATGCTAGGGTATTCTTCAAACTGGAAAAAAAGCAGGAGAAATTAGT
Organism: Microtus oregoni; assembly: GCF_018167655.1. Taxonomy (NCBI): domain Eukaryota; kingdom Metazoa; phylum Chordata; class Mammalia; order Rodentia; family Cricetidae; genus Microtus; species Microtus oregoni. Next base: position 14,072,016 of record NW_024543218.1, on the reverse strand, counting down.
AAGTACATGGGAAGACTTAATGACAATGCTTGGCATAGGCAATCCACAAACAAACTCAGGATGTTTTGAATTTTAGGTTCTTTCTTTCTCGCTGTTACTTCCTGGCCATGACGCAGGTTTTGCTTACCACCAGGACTTGCCAGATTTCACATCGACTGCAAACACTGAGACCAACTGTTGGTGGGTTAGATCTTCCAACTGTGAGGCAAAAGTCTAAGAAAAATTACCGTGGGGAGTAGGGCAAGTTATGGATTACCTGAAGCTTATGTTTGAGGAGGGTATTCCAACTCAGAATATTTATGCTGAGAACCATGGCTAGAATTATATCTGATGATATGGAAAAGTTTTTCGAGTTGAATTACAAAAAGATTTGGGGAAGATTTGAAAGAGCTCATGAAAGAAAAGTGAGACAAAAGCTGAGAATTCTGTATGTAAGCAGAACTTAATGAGGGATTCTGATGAGCGCTGAGCGCAGAATGCTAAGGAAAATGTGTGCAGAAAAAGCGATGCTAATGAGCTTCAGATGGAAATGTGCGTTCCACTGGGGACTGGATTAGAGGATACTGTTCTCAAAGCCACAGGAAGGAATTTCTCCATGCCCCTATGAAGGTGCGAGGGCAGAGTTAAAAGTGAAGGAGTCATTAACCTGGAAGGAAAGCTTCGGGGAACCATGGAATGCGGACACCAGCAAGGTCGCCGCTGGTTACATGGGCATCAGAGCAAAGTGGAGCAGGGCAAGGATACTTGAAAACTGTTCAGTTCCTTCCTCCGGAAAGAGAATATGTTTAAAAACGAAAGCAGTGAATAACAGCAATAAAGATAAGGCAAATTATGTCCAACAATACAATAGGAAAGATGCAAAGGGGTCTTCTCGGGAATCAGCCAGACTCTACCTAATGCGTGCATTAGATACAAAAGGGTAAATTGTTTCAAAGACTTTATTTGAGAATAAAGGCCTGCTTTAAACTGTTCATCTACCACTACTTAAGTAGGAAGGCACAAAGAGACTATAGATATAGGTTATATTAGTGGTCGACCTAAGCATTGTGTATTCCGTGTTGTGTAGACAAAAGAACCAAAGAATTTTTGAGTCACGGAGACATCAATAGTAAGCTTAAGTGACCAACTCCACAGCGCTGGGTCATCATCCCTGCAGGCAGGGCTTGACAGGTCAAGGATTGGAGTACTGAGACTGAAGCTAAAGCCGCAATACACATCCACAGAACTTAGAGAGGCCATCAGCAAGGTATCCCTGGAAGGAAAGTGACCAAAGCTTGCAAATCCAGCCTGAACGAGGCCACAAAGAGAGAAACTAAAAGAAGAGAGTTAAGGATCCCTTGGATGCTGTCTCACTGTGGTGTGTTTCAAATGTTGGAAATGAAGCTATGGTATCCAAGCTTTGTCTCACAGGCTGTGGTCTTATTTTGGGTTGATTATTCTTTCCTCTTCGATTGGAAATGTGTACTTAGGATCTGGACATGGTTTATCATTTTATATTGGAAATTTGCAAAATAAATTTAAAAAATATTTTACATGGGCTTGGTATGGATTTCTATTAAGATTTCTTAACTAACATATAATATGTTCTTAGAATAAATTTCATAGGTTTTGAGTTTTTAATAAAATTAACCTAAGAACAAATATATGTAAATATTTCCATTCATTTATATTATATAATTATTTATAATAGGAAAAATATGAAGCATGTTATTATATTGGCCAATCTGAATGAGGTCTTGGGAATACAATGACATCAGGCATATTATCCAAATCTAATTTTGCAAATTAATTTTTTTCAAATACATTTAATCTATATGTTTTTCTGGTTTCGGTATGGCAGTGAAGATAATTTCATTGTATCAGTTCTGAAACCACATTCAGATAATAGCTATGCTATTAGCTCAGGTTGAATACGTTTACTTGCAAGCATGAAAATATTTTGGTAGCCCCTAAGAAAATAACATAGAATCTGACCACTTAACATTCGGCTGTATTTAGTTTCATTTTCTATTCTTTTGGGATTTAGATACACAAAAAGTGAGTTGTTCTTTATTTATATGATATTTTATTGTTTTTTGAGAATTTCACATATAATCATATTTTATTTACATAATTTCCACTCCTACTTTGCCTCCAACTCTTCCTTCTCCTCCCTCTCCCTCCCAGACTCATTACTTTCTAGAACCACTACTGTCACATAAACACACACACACACACACACTACTGAATCCATTTAATGATTCTCATACGCATACGAGTTTAGCGCTGAATACATGGAATTGGATAATCATTGAGAGGTCTTGTCAGTGGCGAAAACTGACACTCCATCTCTCAGTAGCCAGTGATATAGGCAGTTCTTCAATGAAAAATGGAGTCTTGTGAAATTGTCCTTATCCCTGTTGGCATGTCAACTGGTGTGGTCATTATACAAGTCTGGTTTAGGCAAACACCTTGTTGAAATGTTGTGGATAGAGCATCCTTGTTATGTCTATTAGACAATATCCTGCATCAGGTATCCTAGTTCTCTGGCTCTTATAGGCTTTAAACCCCGTATCAAAGATGTTCCATGAGCTGTAGGTATTGGGGCTGTGCTGTTGATCTACTAACTGGGGATGGTTATTCATGACTATTTAGTAGCCACCTTTTGATCAGTTGCAAAACTGTATTAACAAGTATCTGTTGGAAAAAGAAGCTTCTTTGTTGAAGGGTGAGACCTATACTATCTGAGTATAAGAATAGATATTCGGAATGTAGCTAGAAGTTGCATTGATTTAGGGAAGAGGCACAGTAGGTTCTCTTCTAAGGTCCATGACCTCACTAGTCACAGTAGCTAGCTAGGTTTATGATAGTAGGCATGAACTGCCTCCTATTGATTGGGCCTGAAATACAACTAAGGTGGCTGCTGTCACCCCAGAAATGTAAGTGATACTAATGAACTCTTGGGTTTATATTTCCTTCTTGGTGTTACTGTGTTTTGTAGGCTTAACAGCTGGGCAGTACTATCAATTACTTTTGTTCCTTGACAGCTTACATATATCACCTTCAGATACTATAAGAACTAGTCCTAAGAGCAGAGACTTCCAGGTGAGGGCCAGTTTGAATCCCACAAGCCTGGTGTACTTGTATATGATGTCTTCAGCAACAGGGTCTTACCTTGAAATTCTGGGATGCAACCAATCATCTAATAACATCCATAATCAATGTATATGGTTATTGCTGTGTCACAGATACAAAATTAATTAAGGAAATTAGCCTCAATATTGATACTGTATTAGGATATTTCAAAGGATCCTTTATTGGTGTGAACATTTTGCATCTGTTTATAAAGATTACTTAGCCTCAAGATGTTCCTTTTCAAACATTAAGATCTGAAGGAACAGATTTGTTTAATCATTTAATTTTGATCTCTTATTAAAAATTATTCTTGAACTATTATGAAACAGAGTATAATTTTCTTATGTTAATATTAAAACTGTCCATTTTTCTTAATTAATGTCAAATGTCAGGTGTGCTTTTTTAATGTTTGAAAGGCAGAAAATGTACTCATAAAAAAAACAGACTAAGGATAGCTCAGTTGGAGAGTGCTTGATTAGCATATATAAAGTTTTGGATTTAATTCTAAATCCAGATTATATTTTTAAAAGAACAAATTTATACTCAGAATTGTGGTCAAGCATAATATTTTTACATAGACTTTTACTTTTACTTGAGACTTTTGTAAAAATGTTTGAAAGACATCTGCTTGGATAGGAAATACACATACACCCTAAACATTATAGGGCCAAAACCCATTTTAAATCTTTCTACTGTATTTTGATCTTAGTCAAAGGAAATTCAATTCTTTATGGGAATGGAATGTCAATAAACCACACTCTGCCACTCTCAGACTGCCACAGGCATCAGCTGCCCCTCCTAAGGAATGTGAAGCGTTCTTATTACCAAGGCCCCCCGAAATCAATTTCATGGAGCAATCATTGCAGACTTCCTACGTGCCCTAATAGATGTCTTAATCTGCTTTATGGATTATCTTGAGCACCTTTGAAAACTCTGTTTTATATAATAAAACAACAACAAGAAGAACAAATCCTATTACCAGCTCAAGAGAAACTCACTTTCACCCCTGGATCTTAATAAAATCCCTACACAGTTACATTTACATAATCAATATGATAATTGTCTTTGAAAAAGAAGTATCTTCCAGTTATTGTCTTCCTGAGTAACTAACACTGGTAAGCTTCTAGCTCTGTCCCCTCCTGCATCTTGACCTCTTTAGCCTTTGTCCTATAAGGAGCCACAGAGATGCGGATGCCACCCCAACTGCCCCACCCCCACCCTGCAAACATTGCTCTCCAGACCTGGAGAAAGAAGATAAATGGCTGCTCTCTGTGCGTGTGCTTCTCTCCATAATTAATGTCAAGTGAACAGTTATTATTTGGTGAGCTAAAAGTCAAATGTTAAAAGAGTAAAGTATATTGTCTTGTAATAATAGAGCATCCTATCTTTTTGGTACTTTTGAAGTTATTATACGGGACTGATTGCATTGTAACATCAAAACTGTTGATATTTCATTTTTGTACAATCACATATAATGCTGATATTCATACCACTTCTAGTTTTGTAAATTCAATAACTCAACCAAGGATGCTTCAAAAATAAGTATGAGTCATCTGACTTGATATCTAGCATGTCTGGGGAATATATAAATTATGATATACAACTAGGGATAAATCATAACTGGCAATCAGGATGTGTGCTATGTATCAGTTCTACAATGAAGAGTCACACAAAGTCAAAGCACATTACCACTGACGTGAGCACTAAGGTAAAATTCACACCAAATAAAAATGAAAACATAGTTTGTCTCTCCAGCAGATTTAGAATCTAGCATAACCTATTTGACTTAATATCTCAAATTTAAAAAAAAAACAAAATAGGGACAGAGCAGATATATCGGTGAGTGAAACTCTCACTGTGCAATTGTGACTCAGTTCAGATCTCAAGCACCTAATAAAAAATACAGGTGTAACCATCTGTGCATCCATTAGCACAGGTGGAGACAGGCAAACCCACCCCCCCCACCCAGTGCAGCCAATCAATAAGGATTAGGTCCAGTAGGGAAACTTGTCCCACAAGATAAGGGAGACATCTCATGTTGATCTATAACCTCCACTTGTCCACGTGATCAAACACATACATACACTAACCAAACATACATAAAGTGAAAGCTCAATCATTTTACTATTTATTCATCTATTTATTGTGACAAGATGTTACTCTGTAGATTGGGGTAGCCTCAAAAGCATACAGTCCTCCTGACTCAGTCCCCAGGGTGCTCTAATAAGCTTGAACAACCATAATATTTTATAAAAATAAGAGAGGATTAAAGCCAGGACCTAATTGTAGGAAGTCAACAAACTGTTTTAATTACAGCATGTTTTACTGTGGTGAAACCATACATTCTAACTTAACCTGTTTGGTTTTACAACCTGAGACAAATCACAGATAAATCAGGCCCTTGAGGCTTTTAAGCAAGCTCTGAGTTTTATTACGTTAGAAATTTCATTTGTAACCCTTTTTTAAAAAAGAAAAAAAATTACTGAAAATAATTAATTGAGATATTAACATGGTATTTAAAATGTTATCCTGTTTAAAAAATATGATAATAAAGGACTGTAGATTTTATACATCACTTGCTGAACTTGCTCAAGACCCGAATTTGACTTTAGGAACCTCTGAGGAGGCAACCCTAAAAGTCCTTGACATGCAGGATCAGAGACAAAAGCCTCCAAACACTCCATCAGTTTTCACAGTAATACTGAGGCGAAAGAACCACAGCACAGCACAATGCACAGCTCTCCCAGCAGAAAGGTGGGGGAAAAAACGTTTAAAAACGTACAGAAGTGCTTTGCTCTTTCTAACGAGACCTGCTCTCAGGAGAAACTATTACTCCAGTTCACAAAGAAAAGATTTTATGACTTTTTTTTAAAAAAAACTTTTATCAGTTATAATTGATTAATATAAGCGACAAGAAGATACAGGAAAGGTATTCATCAGGAAAAAAAAAAAAACCCAAACCCCAGTGTGAAAACTCAAGCCTGTTTTAAAGACTAACATCAACATTCAAATATGAAATAGAGAACCACTTCATAATGTAGGTATAGCCACTGCCTTTCTGATATCCTTCTTTGGGGTCTAGACCCCAAAGTGTAATCTTCACTCCTGATTAAGGAAACATCTCTTTGTAATGGGCAGAGACCACTACAGAAAGCCACAGCCAATCAAAGCACAGAGTTGTGGAGCTCAGTCCCAAAGGCTACATCTAACCTATAGCCCCTGTTCGTAGCACTGAGGGATCATTGTTGAAGGAAGGTGGAGAGATGGTAAGAACGGAAGGAATAGGGAGCTTGCTGTGAAATTACGTCTTCTAACAACGTCAGAAACAGCACACCACCACGACTGCCTAAACATAGGCTGGGCAGGACAACAATCAGTGACATGGTATCATGGACGGGACAGCCCACAAGGCCTCAAAGATACACTACAGGTACCTAAGGAAAGCCGAGAGGAAGACAAATAGTCCTTCCCACCAGCTGCTTATCTGGTGCCAAATGGTCACCATGAAAATACATACAAGTGACACCATACAGAAAGTGCAGGTTGTACTCGTGTATTTAGGAATACACAATGTGTATATATATGAATATGTATATATCTCTCTCTATATGCTTGTATGTGTGTGTGAAAAATTTATAAAAAGGGGGACATGAGTTTGAAAAAAAGAGCAAGAAAGGGTATCTGAGAACATTTAAAGGAAGGAAAAGGAAGGGGGAAATGTTGTAATTTTAATCCCAAAGAAAAGAAATATTGAAAATAATTAAAAGGCACTTTTATAAAGCTGTCAGAAACGGTTTTCAGCATTTCACTATAAAACTTAAATGTTTTAGGAGAAAGAATCTTATTTTTACATCAAAGAATCATAGATATATCGAAATATTCATGGAAATTCACAAATATGTAAACATTTTGTGTTTCAATTGTAAAATGTTTTAAATCTCTCACACGTAATTTATCGTGGTTAATAACTTCAAATGATTAACACATGCATAAAGTAGATACTGGAAAAATGCTACTTTGGCATTAAGTAGCAATTTAACGTTCTTAAATGTGACGTCAAATAACAATTTAACATTAGATATGAAATGACTGAAGAAAAAGAGGACGCGAATTTGAAAGAAAACAGGCTGTGTATCTGGGAAGATTTGGAGCAAGGAAAATAAAGAGTGAAATTATGCAACTGCATTATAATCTTGAAAAATCAAACAATTATTAGACTAAATGAGAACACAAAATTGGTCAATTAGGGAGGAACAGGATGGAGCTGAGAGGACTCGGGGAAGTGGAGCCGAGTATGAGAAAAACGCACTGTATGAAATTCTCAGAGAATTTTTAAAAAGTTGAAAAAAATGAAGAATTGGATTAAAAGTCCACTCCATGAGATGGAACCCGTAGCTGATATTGTTGACGAGGTCAAGGATGGGGAACACCTACCCCTATTATTTTGCTAAATGGATAACATGATAAAATGACTCCTAGATACACTGCTGTGCCCGTAGTTCAGCGAGTCACACAGTCATCAGAGAAGCTTCTTCGGGTAGCAGATGATAATTAACACAGAGGCCCACATCCGGACAGCATGGTGACAGTTAGAGCCCTCATCTCGGAATGGAATGGATTTATTACACCCTGGATTGCAGGAAGATGTAAGAGCTAGAGGTGGTGGAGGATTTTAAGGAAACAGCACTTCCAGACAAAACAGGACTGGTGCACATCCGAACAGAGAGATGGTTACAGTATACACCGGACTGTACAAGCTGCAGCAAGACAATATCCCAGCATGGAGGAAGAAAAGTGCGCACAAGGTCCCATTCTTAGCAAGAAACTATTTGCAAATGACAGCTCCTGTGAGCGGGAAAATCAGTTCTCGATGGAGTGACTCTGGGGATGTCAGTCACATGCCAGGGCAGGATGCATTTGCAGGACTAGTTGGCCAACATGAATAAGACTCCATGTTTTTTTAATGGATTTTTTATTTTGTTTATGAGGTTTTTCTTTTTCTTTTTTTTTAAGAGAAAAATATGAAGTTGGGTGGGTAGGAAGCAAGATGGTCTAAAATGAGCTGGGGGAGTAGAAAAATTTGATCAAATTTTTTTACTGTATGAAATCCTCAATGAATAAAACAAACAAACACAATGACAGGAAATAGTTCAGGAAACTATACTAGTAAATTGTAAGCTGAGTAGATTTCTAACCACGTCTTATTTTTTGCATGTGCACATACATGTGTGCGTGTGCCATAGTCTGCTTGTGGGAGTCAGTGCACAACTTCCAGGAGACACTTCTCTCCTTCCATCACATTAACTCCTGGAGACTGAAGTAAGATCACCAGGTTTTAGTAGGTGTCTTACCTACTGAGCCCTCTTTCTAATCAGTTTTAAATTAAGAAGAGTGAATTTTAAATTGCTGCCCAGTTAGAATTGTCTTGTTTTTTATTCTATGGCAAGCTAGAAGTCGCATGTTACGGTTGTAAAAGAGATTGTTTGAAGATTATCTGCCATTTTCTCTTTGTGGTTTTCTAATGGGAGCAAAAGTCTAATTCTTTCTAGCATGGTAGTGCATATTCTGATTAAGTCATCAAATCAGATCCTCTAATTCACAAGGTCCAATAGTGATTGAATTCTGTTAAGAATCTATAAAAGATTTCAGTCACCACTGTTCTGAATATACTAACACACCTAGCATCATATACTTCAGTTAGATAATGAGGTCATGAACCAGGTGGCCTTGTTAAACCTACTGAGAAAATGATGGGATAGAAGGTGGCTTTTAGAGCCCATTTGAAGCCAGGTCCCTGTCAGTAACTGTTTATCAGGTTTTCTGTGGCCTAGCAACCTGCTTTATTCTGATCACAAATAATATCAGGTATTTGTTAACTGTGTTTATTCCGTCAGTAAATAATATGCAATATTTCGTTACCATTCATATTTCTACACCTTTTCCTCAAAATAGCTTTTCCCTCTTCTCCTTCATTTATGTCAGTATAAGATCACCAGAGAAAGGAATACCAAGTCTGGTTACTTCGCTTCTTCTTGCTTTGCCGGCAACTTCCTGACATCTTATGTCTTCTGAACTAGCTCACAAGTAACTTTGGAAGAACATAGTCTATAAAGCTGCTTGGCTATGAGGAAGAATCCTTGCAGACAGCATTAGGGGTAATGATAGATAGCATTAGGGGACTTGGTAGAAGCATCTCCAGATTCCTAGCAGGGCAAACACAATAAGAAGGGTGAAGCCCTGGGGGCATTATGGCCATGGACGTTGAGATCCCAAACCGTTCCTCCTTTCTAAATACTAACTCACTAACTAAACCCTGTTCAGATCGAAAATGTGACAAAACAGAGAGCTATTTATTGGAGCATTTAAGAGGGCCGGTGGTGGTGGTTCTTCTTCTTCTTCTTCTTCTTCTTCTTCTTCTTCTTCTTCTTCTTCTTCTTCTCCTCCTCCTCCTCCTCCTCCTCCTCCTCCTCCTTCTTCTTCTTCTTCTTCTTCTTCTTCTTCTTCTTCTTCTTTTGATTTTTAAAGCTGCATTTATTTACTTGCAAATGTCATAATTGTCTTTATTTCCTTTTTATTGATTTTATTGAACTCTACATTTTTCTTTGCTCCCCTCCCATCCTCTCCCCTCCCCTTCAACCCACTCCCATGATCCCCATGCTCCTAATTTAGTAGTCAGCCCTAGAAGACATCCCTGGGGAAGACTAATTCTCCCTTTCTCAGTAATTGTCAATTGCCTGTAGCTCTTGATTTAGGGGTGGGGCCTCATAAGATTTTCCCCATATGTATTTGAATAGTTAGACATGAAGACAGAGAGGTGTAAAGACAAAAACCTCAGGCCTGAAAGAGCTAGCACACTGGGTAGAAAGACTTGATCTTGGAAAGATGAAGACAAAGGATTTAAGGCACTGTACAGATTCAACGAAAACGTGACAGCCTGGCTTCAGTAATGGTGAGGAGCCTGAAAGAAGCTAGCAAGCCTGTGACTCAATTTTCTGCTCTTGTAAAACAGTATGATAAAAGCAGGGATGGATTTGTAGAGTGGCTTTGAATATTAATGAGGAAAATGTGCGGTATAAGCTGGTCCCATGGTATGTAGTAAGTAATACTGCCAATAGTGGTACAAAATAGCCAAAGGTTTTATTCAAAGTCATCTGTGATAGTTGGTAAAATATTAGCTATATGTTTATGTGGTGCACCTGGGAGAAGCAAGCGTGGAATAACTAATTGAACAAGACATTTTACATAGTTCTCACAAAATAACTAGATTATAAATCGACAAATGTAGGTACGGTCTGATTCAGCACAGTAAGAAATTTATGCGGTTAGATCATTAATATGGGCAGTGCTGAAAAATTATCCCAGGCACCATCTAGAACACGCAGAATTAGGTAAATAAATCTTATGTGTAAGAAACTTGGAAAAAGTACACTTGATTAAAGAGATTAGTGGTAGCTTGCTTGTTTAAAAAATCCTTACTCACCATGGGAAATTATCTATAAGAAGTTCTACAATGTGTTTTATAGAAGACTTCCTAATTGTTCAAGGAAATATATAGAAGAGAAATAGACTTCTTTTTATTTGTATTTTGATTCTGTTTTATGTCATCCCATTCTTGCCACTGGCGGTTTTACATGGTGGCATCTGAAGACCAGTTGAGTTGTTTTCCTCCGCATTATATAGTGAATTCATTTAAATTAAGACGCCTCTCTGATAATAGGGTTCCACGTGGCTTTTCCAACCACTGTTATTGTTCCTAGTCTCTCCCTACATTTCCCCCTTTACCTTATGCCCTACTTAATCCCCCCATTCCAGTTCCCGTCTTATCCCATTATAACACTGTTTTTATTTCCTCTCCCCTGAAAGTGCTCCCAGTTTTAATAGCTACATAAGCTCTGTGATCATTCTGGTTGAAACCCACATATTGAAGTCTTATGAGTCTGCATCCTCACATGAGGAAAAGAATGCAATATTTATCATTTGGGGTCTGAATTACCTCACTCAGGATGACTGTTTCTAGATCCGCAAATTTACATACAAATTCCACTTGTTAACAGAAAAATGATATTCTGGTGTGTACATATACCACATTGTCAATATCCACTCATCAGTTGGGTAACAGGCTGTCTCCAATCTGACTATTATGAGTAGAACAGATAAGCACATAAAACATTGATCCCTCTATCTAGAAAAATTTTCCAATTTGGAGGAGAAAGCTACAAGTGAGGTAGTATCATAGGGACGATTTTTGGATAAGGCAGTTCTTATAGTCTACTGGGTCAGACATTTGACACATTGCATGTTACACTCCATGATTTAACTGTAAAATGGATTTAAGTAATAAAGCAGTAAAAGGTTTTGTAATAATGCCGGTGTTTTATGGCTGGTAAAGACTATACAATAAAAGGGTTTTCGTGTGTGTTCATTATCAATATTATTAGCAATTCAAAAACAAATTTAATCCAGAATTCTGGACAATATAGATGAGCTCAGAGGAAAAAGAAAAAAGATAACTGGAATAAACTTTTGAGTAATATTAACATCAATTTTGAACAAAAGTAGGAGAATTAGAAATGGAAAGTTTTGGTGAACGAAGAGATAATGAACGTAACTTTGAGTTTTTGCACTGAAAGGTCAGAAAGGATAGAACTACAGCTACTCCTAGAACAGGACAGAACAGGAAGTCTCTAGAGATAATGGCTTTGTTCAAGGTCAGAACGCTCCTCCAGAGACTAGTGAGAGTGGACTGACAGGTACTGGATTGAAAAGGAATAGCAGTGGGTAATAGTACAAGTACATCATCATCATGAGCCGAGGAATTACAGCTTAGCCTTGCTGCATCTCTGAAAGGGATGCTACACTTTCTGAATATTTATTAACGATGTCTGAAATGCAACCTACGAAGACAACTGCAAATCTCACGGCTCAACTGAAGGAATTAACTAGTCAATACAACGAGAAAATGGAGGATTTTAAGCAAACAAAACGTACCAATGGCAGCCCTGATAGTATAATGAGTGAAGGAAAAGATTGTGAGGCAGGTGTGGTCTATCATCTTATTTATGAAAAAGGTGTAAGCCCAGGGGCAAAGGGTGGTTAATTGAAGGATTACATACTGAACTGTATGCATGCACACAGGAGATTTATCTATGGCCCACAGGAATCAGTAAATGAGTAGATGTAGGTATTATAAAATCACCTTGTCATATGCTCTCGGCTTTTGTGCCACAAAAACTCACCCTCAGAAGGTTAGATGTTTTGCCATAGTAAATGTTTAGTCAAATCTAGCTGATGGAAACAGTTGTTAAAATCATTTTGAGAATTTTATATACATACTTACACTTAGTATTTGTCATGGGCCAGAGAACAGTAGCTATGGATTCTGAATAGAACATGATCTGAGGCAGCTTCCCCAGCCTTCTCCATCCATAGAAATCCTCAGGGAACTGATAAGCTAAACAGTTTTCCCACACACTCATGCTTTCTGATTCTCATGTTGGATACCCAGAAGCCTTTCAGTGTTTCTCATAGAAAGCATACAACACAGGCCTCCGTAAACTCTAAAGTTAACATAGCCCCTAGTCTAAATTTTGCCTTTTAATCCCAGCACTCGGGAGGCAGAGGCAGGCAGATCTCTGTGAGTTCGAGGTCAGCCTGGGCTATAAGAGCTAGTTCCAGGACAGGCTCCAAAGCTACAGAGAAACCCTATCTCGAAAAACCAAAAACGAAACAAAACAAAAAAATCTAAAACTTGTGTTTAAATACAAACGTGCTTGCTGTTTAAATATTAAATCACTTTCATGTTTGCAGAAGACAGGCTGCACCAACATAACTATTGGTTTTTGTGGTTTCATGTCATGCAACTTGATCCCACTTACCGCCCCGTCCACTCATCCTTAAAGCAAAACAACATTTAAAAGAAAAACCAAAAGCTAAACAACAACTTGAAATTCTTAAAATGAGCCTGTAAATGCACAACGACTATAATTATGGTACTTTATTAAATCTCTTATAATACTGTCTTTATTTCCCAGATACTTGTGTACAAACACTTTCTGTCTGAATTAGTATCTAATATACTGTCTTATTTTTTTTTAAGTCTAAACTAACAAAATACCTTACTTTACAAAATTTATAAACAACAGAGGTCCATTTCTCAGTCTGGCATGTAGCAAGGCCCACTTCAGGGATTGAGAAGGTCAGTGTCTGATGAAAATCAAATTCCCATAAAAGGCACCTGTTGCGTTTCCTCGCAGGCTACTCAGTCCTGCTGGGCTCCACCTTCATTACCTCATCACTCACAAATAGATCTCACCTCTCAGTTCTAACATACTGGAGCTAAGATTTCAACTAAGGTACTATGGAGAGACAAGACATATTTAGGTTGTAAAATACATAACAATTTAAAATTTGGTTTGGTAAGTAAGGTAGCTTGCCACCAAGCCTGACACATTGACTTTATTCCCAAGATCAAGATGATGGTTTTTTCTATAGGTAGAAAAAACTCTCTTAAAATTTATTCTGACCTTCATGTGACCACCAAGCCATGTGCATATACATAGAGAGAGAGAGAGAGAGAGAGAGAGAGAGAGAGAGAGAGAGAGAGAGAAAAGAGAGAAAGGAAAGAGAGAGAAAGAGAGAGAAAGAGAGAGAGGAAAGAGAGACAGAGTAAATAAATAAATAATGGGATAATGCTAGGTTAAACAATTACATAATTTTATCTTGCTAGTATGTTTGATAAATGTCAATAAAAAACAGCTGTATAGCCTACACACTACAATTGTAAGTGGCCTATAGAAAATCTTGTAATACATATCTATCTATACATACACAAGCACACACATGCATATATACTTAGTTTAGTGTGGTTGTGTTGTCAAATGTATCTTCTTGTCCTTTTCTCTTCATGTCATGTGCCTCACGGAAGATATGCGTTCATTCCCATATCTTCTCACTCACTGCACACACTTTGACATATCAGTAAGATACCAAATCATTTTCAAATTACTTTATTCCTATAATAAATAATTTTAGATGTTTTCTCTGGTACTTCAGAAACACTTTCACCTTTCTGTTCCTAAGGCTTATAGAGAGCCACTTTCTTTGGACTTTTAGTTTTATAAAGTTTATTAATAAGTATTATAATATTGATATTTTTTTCTGGCGAATGGTAGTCATTCATAACATAGCTTTGCCATTTTAAGTCAGTCAGTTGTGCTGTGCTTTACTGGATTTTATCTGAAAAGTGATTGTTGATTCCTTTGTACCGTCAGAGCAGAAAGTTGATATGTTGGTTTTGCCAACCTCTCAATATCTAGTTATGACCATGTTCGGACTCCATTTTTTTCTATTTCAATCTATCCTCAATGACACAGAGAGTAACTTTTTTGACATTTTCTTTCTTCATGTCATAATCTATACTTTATGAAACAGAACACAAGAGTGGTTTCCTGGTTTCTCAAGAATGATTCCTACCTTTATTCCTGAGTCCGTCATTTAAGGCCCTTCATATAAGACTTATCTTCAACACCTTCTTTCTACCTCTTCAACAGATTCCTTCACAAGGACACCAATTATTTAAACAGCAACCTGCCTTTAAAGTTTAAAACCGAGGCCAGCAACACATTTTAGTTTGATCCAGTCCTCCATAATTGATTATTGACATACAATTTCTAAATCAGCTGTAGAAAATCACTATATGTTAGTCACCTAAGACCAGAAACATTAAGAAATAAAATTAAAACCGTTCTTCGTTGTTCATTCTAAAGTCCTCATATATGATCTCTTTTCTCCAGACACAGCTGAAAGCACTTTGTTTTTGTCCCCATGGACACTGATTTGAATTCCATGTTCCCATTTTCACACGGATTTTTCCATTTTCCTCAACTTACGTGTTTTATTTTATTTTGACATTTCCAGATTTTGGCATGAGAACAGAGATTCTGAGTCAGCCCATCTGTTGTTGGGCCTCTGATGGTGGGTGTCCAGCCTTAGGCTAAGTCCCTTTTCACACGCGGAACTCGGTGAGCCGGTGGGAAGAGCATCACCTGCCTCCCGATGTTTGCTTTGCTCCCCAGGCTGTGCACTTCCATGAAGACAAGCTTATGCTTAAACACTGCCAAATTTCTGTTCTCTTCAGGAAACAGACGTAAGAATGTGTGACATTTCAAAACGGTAAAGTCAAAAACTATTGTGTTCTGAGAAGACTTATTTTTTTTAAATTTTTGGCTTTTGACAAGGCAAAAAGCATATGTTCTTTAGAGGATAAAAAATAGTTATGAGATCTTTAGATTTTTGTTAGAGAAAAAACTTAAAAACAAGAATTAATTTTTAATTCATAAAAATACTATGATATATTTCACTACTGAGAGATAATGACTCCATCGTTCATCTGCTCCAAAGTAGGATATTTATGGGGAAAACGTTATTTTTCATTGTCATAATGTCTATAATAAAAAATCAATGATGATTTGTTATAGATTATTGCCTATTACATCTGTTTGCATAATGAAACAGTATCTTGTTTATATAACTCATTGACATTTTATTGGTAAGGTGTGTGTTTATTTAATACAGATGCTACCTTGCGCCTGCAATACAAAGTGTTATGTTTCATCACTACTATAGAGAAATGAAAGAGAGGAAATTTTAGCACAAAGAAGTAAAGGTATCTATGTAAAAAATCATATGGAAGATGTGATTTTTTTATGATCATAAAAACTGTGTGGCTTAGACATGGAAGTCCAGGAATTTAGTCTTCCTAAGGTCAAAAGGTGGTATGTGGTTTAAAAATGCAGCGTCATATTTACAAAGCTCACAGATGTACTTTGAGTAACTTGCACTCTTAGGCTATACCGAAAAGCAGTGAAATACCCCATAAAGAAGATCATGGATTTGGGGGATTGGTTGCCTGGACCAAATCCCATCTCAGTGACTTAGGACCATGGAATAGCAGTCAGATTAGCGTTAGGTCCTTCAACGTCCTCCTTGCTAAATTGAAAGTATAACTGCATAGGATATTGGGTCACAGCAATAGTTTAGAGCGTTAGTACAGTTAAAAGCACTTAGTGAGAGATAATTTGTTCAGAACGTGTCCTCTCCTGGAATTGCTACGATGGTGAGGAGTACAGCTCAAAAAAGGGAGACCAGCCATATCCATTTTCATAAATTGGATCTTTTCTTGGGAAGCTGCCAGAGATGTTCTAGGATAGCACAACATTTTCTCTGTAAGCAGGACGCAGGACAAAAGTGGCGCATAGTCCGGCTGTCTGATGTGCTTTGGAAGAGGCCATCTGATATACCTGTGTCTCTAATATTCTGCCTGAACGTTAAAGCCACTTTAATCTGTATTTCTCTCGATAGCTATGGACGCTGAGGCTATTTTCAGGCATTTATTGCTCATTGCATTTAATTTATTTTTATTTTTTTATATTCATGTAGTTATTATAGAGTAGCACAGTTTCAAAGACAGGCTCTTGAAGTCATTTCTATCCACTGTCTCCTGACTTGGAGGGTAACAGGGTTACTGTCCACTGTTGACCTTCTATTCAGAGATGTTCTTATCTCAAAAACTCATGGGATAGATTCTGAGCCTTGCTAGGTTGCCACTAGTTTTTTTTTTTTTTTTTTTTTATCAGAACCTCCTGGATTACCTTTTGGAGGACTCCTCTCCTCCCACCATGGCTCAGAAGCCTCTAAGATGGTTTATGTTCGGCTTGGATCAAAGTCTGTGTTTTTCCATCACACTCTTCAATTGTCTATGAAAACTTTTATGAATTTCTGAAGCTCTTCTCCTTTTTCATTTTTAGGAACAACTTGCCCCTTCTTATTCTCATGAGAATATTATTATTCTTATCACACCTGGTGAAACAGAGGCATCTTCTGCTCTTCACCTGGAAGTCTCAGGGTAATTTTTATTTCCTTTCCCACTCTGGCAAAAGTTGTTAAATATTTTTCTTATATTTATTGGTCATTTGCACATCTTTAGCGTTTTTACAAGTTTCTCTCCAAATTATTTTCCCATTTATTAGTTAGATGACTTGTCAGTGGCGTTCACTTATTTTCTGTTCTTACATATTCTGTACATTAGTCCTCTGCTGTATTAATAGCTTGTAGCGGTTCTCTTTCCGTTCCATAGGCTGCCTCTTCACCCACCATTATTTATTTTACTTACAGAAGCTTTTTTAATTTAATGCAGACCTATTTGTCAATTCTTGCTTTTAATTCAGTGGATTCAGAGTGCAATTAAAAAAAAACAGAAGCTAAAGAGATGGATTACCAACTAAAAACACATTCTGCTCTGGAGGAGGACATGGACTCAATTCACAGCACCAGCGTGGGCTGCTCACAAACTCTAGTTCCAGGGACATCCAATGCTTCTGGCCTACTGATCTCTGAGGGACCAGAATTCAGGTGGACATACCCACCGGCTGTCAATACATACACATAGACAAAATTAAAATTTAAAAATACGTCTTAACAAAAATAAATTCTTTGCATGTTTCTAGGACTTAAAGTGTTCTCTCCCGTTTTTCTTCAACAATTTCAAAAACTGAGGTCTTAAATTAGGGCACTTGGTTATTTTAGTTGTATGTTACTTTATTCATTGTATTTGGCACATGATGAGAGAGGAATCTAGTTTCAGGACTCTAGAAGGGAATTTTCTGACACGTTAAGTGCATGTTGTCCAAGTGTCATACAGAAAGTGAGATATAGAAACAAGGATCAATAAATAATTAACTGATATTAATTTGAAACTATGGACTATGTCTTTTGTTTTGCAGGTACTGTGTGTATGAGACATTATGTGGATGTTTTCATAAGAATGGCTGTACTACAATGTGTATAGCAGCAGCTCTACCACCAAAAGCTAAAATGAGACTTTGTATGTTTTCTAACAAAGAGTTCTTCACAGTGTATGAACATTTAACACAGTGTCCGTAATATTTGTGTAGTGATCATTATTCTTATATTTCCTAAATCTTATCTGCCTTGCAATTTTGTTTAGTCACATAGATATTCCATTTGAAGTCTATCATCACACTCTAAGAAGCTGTCTTTCTTATTACAAAACCTTTTCAGCTACAGACTTATTAGAACATAGCCAAAATATCAGGGCTTCAATGCTGAGAAACTTTCTAGGTCAGGGACATATTTTCTTTAGATTGACATCTCTGGAGTCAAATATTAGGCTTTTGCACCAGAAGGCATTCAGGAAGTTCAGTTTTCCAAAAGTAAGTAAGTACATCTTATTACAGATACTGTAGAAGACATTTACACACGTTTAATTTGCTCCTACAACACCCATGGGAGGATGATCTTATCACTACTTGGAATAAAGTGGGCACACAGATACTCAATAATTAAGTTGCCTGTAGTGGTATAGAGTACAGATGGTACAATTAATATTCTAAATGTAGCTCTGTACTGTTTGTGTGCCGTCTGGGTGAAGTTTATCTTTACCAAGTTTCTTGTCTACTGTATACAAGCATTTAAACTCTGATTCATCAACTTCTAGCCATATTTAAATAAAGTATAATATATTTACACTGATTTGGAAAGATAATTTCTTTTCATTCTGAGATACTTTAAAAGTTTCTCTGTCATTTATTGAACCAAAACTGTTTGTGCTATATCGATATAATAATCTGTACGATGTACTATCAGACATGAAATATTTAGGGCTAACATCTGATCTAATCCGGAAATACTTAACTCTTCCTAAATATTATAAAGAAAGATTATAAGGGATTTTGGAATTTTCATTAACAACTACTTTAGTAGTCTAGATAATCTCTACCTTTGTGTGCCTTTCAAGACATGATTTTAAGAATCAAATTTAAGGTAAAAATACAGTTGCTCAAAACTGTAAACTGTTTTATGCATTAATATTGATTAGCAAGTTGTAGAAAATGATTTATAATTATGCATCTATTTTTAATTCATTTCAGTTTTGTATATTTATAAATATATTGTATTGCTTTTAAACAGTAGAAGCATCTACTGATTTTTGATATTAGTTAAAATGTTTAATCCATGTCCCCTATATACATGAATATTTGTATATTATATTTTCAGAAACACTTTCATTTTTTTCTGTTGTATTATCCTTCATTTTCTAGTTGCTAATCTTAGAGATGTAACATTAGATAAATGTGCCATTTTTAAATTCTCTTTCCCACCGTGATACTCCACCTTCTGTTTACTTCCCCCACAGTATTCCGCTTTGTACTCAGGGAGACAATACTTGGGTTTTGAGTACTTTAGCCGCTGGAAATGAAAAACTCTCTAACTTTTCTATAAAAACTGGATTACCAAGAACCCTTGGCTTATTTTTTCTAAGAATAACAATTGTTAGTAACAGCAGTGATTTCTTTTTTTATGATAAAATGTTCTCTGCCCCACAATTCACATTGTGCCCTTGAAAACATCTGTAATATTTATCTTTATGTCAAAAAAGGTTTTTTCCTTTTTCTTTTTTTTAAAATTGATTTTTTTGTGATCTACATTTTTCTTTGCTCCTCTCCCTGCCTATCCCCTCCCCTTCATCTCTCTCCCACGGTCCCCAGGCTCCCAATTTACTCAGGAGATCCTGTCTTTTTCTACTTCCCATGTAGATTACATCTATGTAAGTCTCTCTTAGGGTCCTCATTGTGGTCTATGTTCTTTGGGATTGTGATTTGTAGGCTTTTTTTTTTTTTTGCTTTATGTTTAGAAACCACCAATGACTGAGTACATGTAATAATTGTCTTTCTGGGTCTAGGTTACCTCATTCACTATGATGTTTTCTAGTTCCATTTATTTGCCTGGAAATTTCAAGAGGTCATTACTTTTTCCTGCTGTGTAGTACTCCATTGTGTAAATATACCACATTTTCCTTATTCATTCTTCGGTCAAGGGGCATTAAGGTTGTTTCCAAGTTCTGACTATGACAAACAATGCTGCTATGAACATAGTTGAGCACACATCTTTATGGTACAACTGAGCATCCTCTGGATATATACTCAAAAGTGATATTTCTGTGTCTTGAGGAAGGTTGTTTCCTAATTTTCTGAGAAATCAACACACTGATATCCAAAGGGTCTGTATCATTTTGCACTCCCACCAGCAATGCAGAAATGTTCCCTTTACCCCACAACCTCTCCAGCATAAGTTGTCATCAGTGCTTTTGATTTTGGCCATTCTTACAGGCTTAAGATGGAATCTCAGAGTGGTTTTGATTTGCATTTCTCTGACGGCTAAGAATGTTGAGCATTTCCTTAAGTGTCTTTCAGCCTTTTTAGATTCCTTTGTTGAGAGTTCCCTGTTTAGGTCTGTACTCCATTTTTTTTCATTGGATTATGAAAATGGTCATTGATGACCATTTTCTTGAGTTCTTTTCATATTTTGGAGAGCAGACTTATGTCTGATGTGGCATTAGTGAAGATTTTTTTCTAATTCTGTAGGCTATCATTTTGTCTTGTTGACTGTGTCCTTTGCTTTACAGAAGCTTTCCAGTTTCAGGTGGTCCCATTTATTAACTGTTTCTCTCAGTGTCTGTGCTACTGGGGTTATATTAAGGAAGTGGTTCCCTGTGCCAATGCATTCAAATGTACTTCCCACTTTCTCTTCTATGAAATTCAGTGTAGCTGGCTTTATGTTGAGGTCTTCGATCCATTTGGACTTGAGTTTTGTGCATGGTAATAGATATGGGTCTATTTTCATTCTTCTACATGTTGATATCCAGCTATGCCAGCACCATTTGTTAAATATGTTTTCTTTTTTCCATTTGATATTTTTTGCTTTGTCAAGTAGAATTTTATCAGTATCTAATTTGCTTTACTATCTGTTAATTTTTTAAGGTTGCAAATTATCATAAATAAAGTATGAGACCTTTAAAACTATTTCTGGAATTGAAACACAAAAATTGTATAAATTTATGGATTACTATGGGACATTTCCATACATCTAGATAATTTTCAATGTGAAAATAAGATTTTTTTTTCTCCGAAAACATCTGCAGTATAATTCTTGATCCTAAGATGTGGACATCATTGTGGAAGAGGGAGGAGAAAGTCTGTAAAAGCAAGAGGAACAGGAAGTGTGCTGTAAGGTTGTGATTACTAGAGCTATCACAAGCGCCACCAACATGGAGGGAGGGTGGAATGGATCCAAACAAAAACATATTGCATGCAGGTGTGAAACTCTCAAATAGTAAATTAAAATAATACTCCCTAAAAGGTAGTAGAAATGTTTTAGAAAATTTTAATTTACTATTTGAGAGTTTCACACCTGCATGCAATATATTTTTGTTCAGATCCATTCCATCCTCCCTCCCTCCCTCCAATTTTCTAAAACATTTCTACTACCTTTTAGGGAGTATTATTTTAGCTAGGCAAAGAAGTGTTACATTTGTTCATGCTGCAGCGTATTACTTTAACTGTGTAAAGCTGTGTTGCATTTGTTTGCTCTGCATTGTTTAATTATGTAAGGATACGCTGCATTTGTTTCACTTTGCCTGCCTAAGGCACTTGATTGGTCTAGTAAAGAGATGAATGCCCAGTAGCTAGGCAGAGAAAGAATAGGCGGGGCTGGTGGGCAGAGGGAATAAGTAGGAGGAGAAATCTAGACTCAGAAGAGGAGAAGAGAGGAGCAGTGTTTGTTTCCAGACATCATCCTAATCACATGAACGATGTACTGCCCTATGATGTCACACAGCTATAATATTACCAGGGAGCTGTACCAGGCTTTTTCTTTTGGGCCACCAACCAACTCCCAAATCATGACATAAGACTTCTTATTAGTTATGAATGCTTGACCTGGCTTAGGCCCATTTCTGGCTAGCTCTTTTAACTGAAATTAACCTGTTTATCTACCTTTTTTTTTTCCCTTGGGGCTTTTTACCTTTTTTTTAATTTCTTTCTGTATATTTTACTTTTACTGCTTCTTGTGTCTGCAGACCAAAAGTTCTAATAAAACATTATCACTATATGGATTTTGTTTATCCATAGGTCATATGTTGAGTTCTGACATTGAGCATACAAAATCGGCTACTGTGTAACTTTCTATGGAGGAATGGTTATATCTTCGTACATTTTTTTTCTCTTACTGACTTTTAAGAGTTATTTTTGTAACACAGACACAAATGTCTCATCATATATAACTATTTTCAGTATTTTCTCCTATGTTGTGGGTTGTCTCTTGATGTCATTTGAGTCACTGGAATTTTTAATTTTCATGAACCTTTACTTACTTTCATTTTGTTCCTTGTGTATCTGGAGTCATAGTTACAAATCCATTTCAAAAATTCTACTTGCAATTTCTTTTTACATTTTATATTTTTACTTCTCATACTCAAGACTTTTGCCCATTTTAAGTACGATTCTAAAATGTGAAACTTCAATTTTATTGCTTGCACATAGATATATATGTGTTTCAATGCAATTTTTAAAATAGTAAGTCCCTGTTGAATTGCCCTGTTGAATTTGAGTTTAACTCAGTACTCCATAATTAGATGTCTTTATGTCTAGCATACATGTTATCATATTATCTTGAGTATGGCTTCTTTGTATTAAGCTTTAAATCAAGATATGGGAGTCTTCTAATTTTGTTTTTTTTCTATTTACTTTAGTTATTCTTTGTCACTTGTAATTTCATGTGAACTTTAGCATTATCTTATACATTTTTATGAGTCAGGTAGCATTTTGGTAGGTGTCACCCTAAACCTGTGGAAGAATTTTGGGGGATGCTTCCACTTTAATAACACAATCATTTTTCCATTAATGTGTACAGTTGGCAACTTATTTAGATATTAATGTCTTACAAAAATATTTTGAGGTCCCAGAAATAGTTTGGTATTCCTTTCATGGATTTACTATTAAGGGTTGCTTGTTTTTGATTCTTGTTTTACGACTGGGTCTCATGTAATCCACATGCCTGGAACATGCTATGCTGAGATGATGGCCTTTAAATCCTCATCCATTGTCCCACTTTTACTAGCAGAGTGCTAGGATTAGAAGCATGGGTCACCTAACCCAGTTATAAGCAGCTAGGCAAACAGTCTACCAACTGACCTACATCCCAAGCCCGATTTTGTTGTTTTTTAATGGAGCTATAAATAGGAAAGCTTTAACATTTTTTTTGATATTCAATGTAAGTGCAGACAAATTTAATGGATTTTTATATTGATCATAACTCTCCAGCCCTGCTGAACTTGTTACTTTTAGTAGTTTTTAGTGGGTTTCTTGGGACTTTCTTTATAGATAATATCACCTGACAATGGCCGTCGTGCCTTCTTGTTTCTGTTTTGTTTGTCCATTTGTTTCAACTCTCACAATTTGTTACAGGAAGCAGGGCAATTTAGATAGGGATGCTTTATATTCTCCATCTGGAACATATTATAAGTGACATATCTAGTAACTGAAAAACTCATTTAAGTTATTCATTTGCTGTTCCAGAGTGGGTGCATCGAATACTGTCTGTGTAGACAGAGAATCCCCCAGTAATGGCGGAGGTTCGGATCTTTTCATTTCCCTCAGGATTTCACCAGCTGTTTAATTTCACTAACAGTGGCTGATTCGTCTCCCGCTTTTAAGAATGCCTTGGGCATCGCGTAAACTACTTACAGTTTAATCTATTCTAATTTGGGCTTCTTTCTTGAGATCACTTCCCACTTAAGCATCTGATATATTTTGATTCTGTGAGGGCTCCTCCCAGCTGTCCTTTTCTTTCGTTTCTCTCCAGCAGGCCAGCTGACCTACAGTTCAGTTCATGTCCCTGATGGATCTATCCACCAACCCTAAAAGGCCTCTCATTATAACTCCCACTTTCTATAATGGGTCCTTAGGCTCGAACTTCTTCATCAGCTGCTGATGCCATTTACTTGCAGGCAAGGATTTGCAAGTTGCCACTCCAAGGGCAACATTTTTCGACCATACAGAACCACTTTGCCATGGCTTGGTGCCAAACCAAGGGACAATGCAGATGATCTTGGTAGACATGCCTCCTTCCCAAGCGCTGAGCTCTGGGTGAATATGGAGACCGCAGTGTCTGCTCTCTTAGCCTTACCTCTTTCTGTTGGGTTCCCTTCTGATCCAGGCCAGTGAATGGCAACAATTTGAACTCTCTAACTCTTTCTTGCCTGTAACTTGATTTCTTGTTCTCCTATGACTCCCTGTGAGATGTTTATACTTCCTTATAATCACCACAGATACCAGGAATAATAAGTTTGTTACACAGAAATCTTGTGACGAGGGTCTGAAACTAACTGGAGCAGTGTTTTTTCCCTCCAGGAACTCCAGCCTGATGATTCTGTATGTTCAACAAGATTAGCCAAAATTATCTGCTCTGCTAGATATGCAACCCCATGTGTTATTTAGTCTTTATTTTCAACTTATTGGACTGAGAAGTGACTATAAGATCAGTAAAACATGTATTTGCTTGTGTCTGTGAGAGTGCTTTCAGAGATCACTCAATCATGAGAGCTAGTGCATAGTGAATAGTTCAATCCAGTGATGGACAGAGAATACGAAAAAGCTTTCACCCCAGTTAGCTCCTTGGACAGCTGAGGATAGGGAACCTGAAATGACCCTATCCTATAGCCATACTGATGAATATCTTGCATATCACCATAGAATCTTCATCTGGTTATGGATGGAGATAGAGACAGAGACACACACTGGAGCACTGGACTGAGCTCCCAAGGTCCCAATGAAGAGCAGAAGGAGGGAGAACATGAGAAAGGAAGTCAGGACCATGAGGGGTGCACCCACCCACTGAGACAATGGAGCTGATCTATTGGGAGCTCACCAAGGCCAGCTGGACTGTAACTGAAAAAGCATGGGATAAAACCGGACTCTTTGAACATGGCAGACAATGAGGGCTGATGAGAAGCCAAAGACAATGACACTGGGTTTTGATCTTACTTCATGTTCTGGCTTTGTGGGAGCCTAGCCAGTATGGATGTTCACTTTCCTAGACCTGGATGGAGCGGGGAGGACCTTGGACTTTCCACAGGGCAGGGAACCCTGACTGCTCTTCGGACTGGAGAGGGAGGGGGAGAGCAGTGGGGGGAGGAAGAGAAGAGTGGGAGGAGGGGGAGGGAAATGGGAGGCTGGGAGGAGGCGGGAATTTCTTTTTTTTTCTTTCAATAAAAAAAAAAGAAAGAAAAAGCTTTCAGAAGGTGAAGGAGCTACAAAAGACAGGGTCTTGCTGAAGGAAGCGAATCTCTGGGACCATAAACTTGGGGGAATCTACCTTGCCCCAGCAGCTTCCCATTATTGCTATGCTTGGTTAGATGAAATAAAACCTATGGAACCATGAGGAAAAAGACTTTCCTCTATTAAATATTTATTTATAGTCTTTAGTCTCAGCGATGATAATATAGTTAATACCCTAGCATAGCTATGTAGTTGTCTTTCATGATTTTCTTGCTTCCCTTTTCCTAATGCCCCAAAGTTCCTATATCTCCTGGAAGATGAATCTTAGAATCTTGAGGTGCACTGCATGTTTTATTTTTCATTACCCTTACCTTTCTAGTGTGTCCACATTGAGTACCTCTTTTCTAGCCCTCCTTATTTCTTCAGGAAAGGAATATGTGGACTGTATTGATACAAACAAAATTTAATTCTTGGGGCTACAGATAGGGCTCACCAATTAAGAGCACATGTTGCTTTTGTAGAGGACCTGAGGTTGTGTTCTTTAGGGTACAATGCATGTTTGTGACTTAGAGTGTGATTTAATGGTGAACAAGAACTTTGGCTACCTCTGGCATTTCTTACAGTCTGTGTTTTACCTAGTTCACAAATGCTGGTCAATAAGAGTGCAGCTGCGTTTTATCCAGAGGGATTATTTTCAAAATAAGAAAAAAATCTATACGAGACAGCAAACTTCTCTAAGTTCCATTAGATGTACCAAGGAGATCTAATACTCTAGTCTTTTTAAAATTATTCTTGAGAGGTACTATATTACACTGGGAACTCAAAGCAAAAAGACATAAACCCTAAGTCACAAGATATAGAAAAGAATTATTTAATATTTATTTTACATAAATCACATTATTTTTGCCTGGTAATACTGACACCTCTTTGGAAAGAGTGGTATTCCTTTATTTGATCATTTGTTCATCAAATAGGTTGTGCATCAGATTGGTTGTGAGGAATTGTTTCCTATTTATCCACAATGAATATATCCATCCATACATAAAAAGGATATGTGCTAATATGACTAAACATGCCTAACTGAGATTAAAAGTAATGTTATATATTTTCAGTAAAATAAGCTCTTTCATCTTACACTGTGTATGAATTTTCATTGATTTTGTAGACACTGAAAATAGTGTCTTACATTATCATCATCTTTTTTTTTTTTTTTTTTGATTTTCGAGACAGGGTTTCTCCATAGCTTTTGGTTCCTGTCCTGGAACTAGCTCTTCTAGACCAGGCTGGCCTCGAACTCACAGAGATCTGCCTGCCTCTGCCTCCCGAGTGCTGGGATTAAAGGCATGTGCCACCACCGCCAGGATATCACCGTCTATTTTATTTGAATATTTAGTTCAAAATTCATTTTCTATGGTGCTCATATTAATGATAATGAAAGTAGGATTGTTATAGAAACTACAAAATGTATATAAACTAATATAGTCTTACGTGTTTTAGGATGGGTCCCTAGTAGCTTTCATTATCTAGGGATTACTGTTTCCCAGGCACAATGTTAATTACAAAAACACTAGATAATCACTCTCCACTATTCCATTTTAATAAATATCTCACTGACTAAAGGTATGACAATTACAAAAATTTAAAAATTGGTCAACGTCATATATAAATATCCTGCATTCATGATATATGCCAATTATGTTTATACTCAAAACATTTGACTTTAAGTAATAATCTAATACTCATATATCTCATATATAAAAATCCATCTCATATATATCGTGCATATAAATCATATATATATCAGTGTCAACATCTATTTTATGCTATCTTTGGTTTTTGAACTTTGATAGGATTTATAATCCAAAATGCACACATATACCTCACAGTATTTTTCTATGTATTTGACTTGTGCACCTACATTTACTTAGAATTTAAATTTTAATTTACTATACAACTGAGTTGTTACGGTTCTTATGCTAACTGCTCAGAGCTCTAAGGACACTGTACCGAGCTTGATCTTTAATACTAAAGTTGCTGACTTGTAAAATATTCCTTTACACCATGTGAACATATGTCACTGTGATTGGCTTAATAAAGAAGCTGATTGGCCAATAGCTGAACAGGGTAAGGTTAGGTGGGAGAGTCCAACTGAGAATTCTGGGATCAAGAAGGGTAGAGTTGGGTGTTGCTAGCAGACACAGCGGGGAGCAGGATGGTCATGCTATGCTGAGAAAATGTACCAAGCCATGTGGCAAAGCATAGCTAAGAAATATGTGTTGATTTAAAATATAAGAGTTAGCTGGTAATAAGCCTAAGCTACTGGAGGAGCATTTATAATTAATTTAAATGTCTGTGTGATTTCTTGGGAGCAGCTTACAGAACAGAAACATCTACCAACACTGGCTTGACTGAAGTATTGGCTCCAAGCTCAGAGAAAACCTTAAAGATGTCATCATTTAAACGACTGTATTATTCATGTTTCTCTAATGTAACAGAACTGATGAATTGGACATATATTCAAGGACAGTTTAGATTGGCTCATACAATGTTTTCTGGGTAGTTCAAAAATAGCTATATTTAAACACAAAGAAGAACACGTGAACTTAGTAACTGTTCATT
This sequence comes from Microtus oregoni, assembly GCF_018167655.1. Taxonomy (NCBI): domain Eukaryota; kingdom Metazoa; phylum Chordata; class Mammalia; order Rodentia; family Cricetidae; genus Microtus; species Microtus oregoni. The sequence goes on along the minus strand of NW_024543218.1, from coordinate 14,044,150 downwards.
ACACTAGGCTGGCTCTTAGAAATCTGCATCTTTCACTGAAGGGTTGGAAGGTTTCCGGAGAACCGGAGATCTGCAGTCCAGATAAATGAAGCCTGATAAATAAATACACCATGAGGTATATTTGTGCATTTTGGATTATAAATCCTGTCAAAGTTCAAAAACCCAAGATAGCATAATATAGATGTTGATACTGACATATATATATGATTTATATGTACGATATATATATATATATATATATATGATGGATTTTTATATATGAGATATATGAGTATTAGATTATTAATGAAGCCTGCTTCTGATAGTAGGCAAGGAAGGAAGCTGCAACATGGTAGATGATATTGCCGGTGAGAGTGAAGGCAAACAGGGAAAAGCAAAACTTCCTTCTTTCGTTTCCCAAGTGCCTAGGTTGCCACGGCCACCTTTAGAGTAGGTGTTCAAATTTAAAATATCTTGCAGTATTTAAAATCTCTTGCAGTATTTCCCAGTAGCTTGTCTGATGGAGGAAAATCATTGGCTAATAAAGGAACTGCCCTGGCCCATTTTATTGGTTAGAGGATAGGTGGGAGGAGTAGGCAGAACAGGACGCTGGGAGGAAGAGGAAGTGAGCTCAGTCTAGACAGCTCTCCTCTCGGGAGCAGAAGCCTGAGAGAGACGCCATGCCCCGCTCCCGGCATGAAGCTCCGACCCAGGATGGACTAGGCTAGAATCTTCCCGGTAAGACTGGTTCTCACAGATTATTAGAGATGGGTTGATCGGGATGTGAGAATTGGCCAGTAAGGGCTAGGGCTAAAGGGCCAAGCAGTGATTAAATGAATACAGTTTGTGTGTTGTTATTTCGGGCATACCGGGGTGCTGGGAACGCAGCCCCGCCACTCTTACTACTTCACTTGTCATTTAGTTGAATTCATGATACAGTCTATTCGAGAATCAAAAGTCACCATCCCAAAGCCCTAGAGGAGGACTATCTTATGACCCCAAAGAAGAAATCCCTGTTGAATCAGCTTGTGACTATGGATTGTTTTCTACCAATACAAAAGCAAGCATGCTCCAGGTTGACTGTGGAAATGTTTGCACACTATGTCAGTCCTCACAATCTTTGGAGAATTTAGGCAAATGTGGTAATTTCTTTCTGTTTCACACTCATTTCTCAAGTGCTGGCATGGCAGGTGTGTACTGCCACACCTAATGTGTATTTTGTTGTTGTTGTTTTGTTTTTCAAGACAGGGTTTCTCCGCAGCTTTGGAGTCTGTGCTGGAACTAGCTCTTGTAGTCCAGGCTGGCCTCGAACTCACAGAGATCCGCTCACCTCTGCCTCCCGAGTGCTGGGATTAAAGATGTGTGCCACCACCGCCCAGCTCCTAATGTGTATTTTAAATAAATGTTTTGGACATTTACTTGGTGTTCTTTAAAGGGAAACTAGAATTCACCCAACGAAAACAACTAAGAAGCTGTCAAGCAACGTATTCTTTGCAAACTGAACAGACTTATACTCTCCTCTTTACATACGCCAGTTTTAACACCTTTCAGACAGGTCATTTTTTTACCGTAACCATGGCTTCAAGGGCAAAACCTCCCATCGTTCTGGTCCATCTAATTATGGATGAGAGAACCATTCCTAGTCCATTTAGTTTATTGTTTAACTTGTGCTTTACTATATTTTTACAGCAATGTCTTTTTTACCTTATACTTTCCTCAACAAGGAAAGTGTCCTGCAGATTCAAACTATTCGAACAGTTGGCTTAGTCATGGTTGAGTGTCGTCCCGAATGACAATAATGCACCCATCTGCATTTTGAACAGGCTGCCTTAGCCGCCTGCTGTTAATATCTCACCAGACTGATTTCTCCTATAGTCACTGAACTCACCTCTAAGAAAATAACATGAAGATAGGAAAGTCACAGCCAACTCTAACGTTCCTGAACAGACACCTCACAGGGAGGATATGACTAATGGACACCTTCAGGTGGGAAAAGTAAATCCTTAGGCAACTGCAGAAGAATCCCGTCATTGGCAGTGATGGCTGCAGCGTGGGCTCTGAAGTGAGACAGTTTGGGTGTGGAGCCCAGGGCTGAGGGATATTCCATAACTTACTCCGTTCTCACTTGTAAAATGACAATAAGCATACAGAAAACAAACATGCCCCCTTCTTAGAGTAAATATTCCTAAACTATTCACAACATTGTCTGGAATCAATGCCTCAACATCATACGCTACCATTAACATCTTTAATATATCTGTGACCATTTCTTAGCTTCAGGTGTCACACTTACTTGTCAGCCATCCACATTCCTCAGCAGTTGTACACTGGTGACTCCTAAAGTTCCCTAGAGTAACTAAAATACTCAAGTTCTCAATGAAGTATTAGCAGGCAGGTCTAACAAAATAATAAAAGAAGAAAGTTGCATGTCACATCCAAGAATGAATTATTCTAATCAAATAAAGACATCAAAATACTCAAAATTTAATGCAATCCATCACATTAATATAAAAATAAAAGTATAACTATAGCAATAGAAAAAGATGTATTTTGAAAAACTCAAGAGCCACATGTTAAAAAAAAAAAAAAAACACTCGCGAAAGTAGAAACAGAGAGACCCAATCTCAGTCTTAGGAAGAAAATGGTGCTCTGTCAGCTGAACATACCCTTGCATGAAGACGGAATTTAAAATTCTGCATGTCTCCAAACGGATTCATCTTTATTTCTCTGTTTTTGACAAGTCCTGTCTCCATCCCTATTTTAATGTTCAGAGCCATGCGTATGGCTGCACTGTGTGCAACCAAGAATCTTCACTTTTCCTTCTGGAGGTAAATGATAACCAAAACTTTTCTACCCTAACATTTAATTAGATCTGTCCGTTTGCTTTTCTGTATTAGTTCCCTCTTCTGTAATTTAAAATACAGCCTTCTAAATTGAGGATTGGATTTAATAGACTTGAATTGAGTCTCCATTCTATATATTTCACACATTGCAGCTTCAGTAGTTTTTAAGGTAATTATTCCCCACATAATTCTGAAATTGAGTTCACAATACTCTCTAGAAAAGCTTCTTCCCCCCGTACGATACAGGAAGCCAATGGTGACCCAGCCTTTCTACGTCTTCGGGTTGTTTACTGACATACTAGTTGTACATATGCGACCATGCCACTTAAAATCTTCTGTAGAATCTCTGCTTCCTCAAGCATTCTCTCTTGTGCTCTGGGTTTCTTGTAATTTCTCATTTGCATATTCTTTCTGCTTTGAGCAGTGGCTCAAACATAGCTAAGTCATTTCCTTTCCCAGCATTGCTTTTTCATGGCATTTGCAAACCATCATGATATGGAAAGTTTCCTTTATCCATCTGCTTACAAATGAAAGGTTAAGTAACATGACATCACAGACAGCATAGAGTTCAAGGCCAAATATTCTTTCTTTAAGCCATAACATAAACACATTAAACAGATGTTCACAATAAAGAAAGACAGGGGAAGGAAGCACAGGGCTGGTGGATAGCTCAAAAAATTGATCCACATCTCAAAGCTATTTAAATATCCATAGCAATTTGTGAATTAATTTTAGAACTATAGAGCTATTTTGAGTATTCAACAACTCTTTTCCTTTCAATCTATGTAATTATTCTTCAAGTTGCAATAGTGCTACACTATTTTATTTCAGTAAATATAGAATGGCATATTTTGCATCCCCCAGAGAAAATGAAATGCCAAAACATAGCAATTTTTTCTTTTTTCTTTTTTTTTTTTTGAGACAGGGTTTCTCTGGGTAACTTTGGAGCCTGTCCTGGAACTCGCTCCATTCCCAGGCTGTCCTCGAACTCACAGAGATCTGTCTGCCTCTGCCTCCTGAGTGCTAAGATTAAAGACGTGCACCACCACCATGCAGTTTAGCAATATTATAATATGCATACTTTAAAAATACTAAAATAAAAAAGAATTCACTGTAGAATTTATGAAATATAGGTGGTTGTCTCAGCTAGGGATCCTATTGCTGTGATAAAGCACCATGACCATCAACATCTTGGGAAGAAAGACTTCATTTCAGTTTACATGTTCGCGACACAATCCATTATTAAAGGAAGCCAGGACAGGAACTCAAACAGGGCAGAAACATGGAGGCAGGAGCTGATGAAGAGTCTATGGAAGAGAGATGCTTATTGGACCACCAGGTCAGGAGTAGCACCACCCACAGTGAGCTTGTCCCTCTACATCATGAATGAAAATACATCAGAGGCTTGCCTACAAACCAGTCTTGTGGAGCATCTTCTCAACTGACTAGAAATAAAACTAGTCGGCACAATGGGTATAACACCAAATTAGTCTTTATTACTCACAAAGAGTACGAAAGCTGTTCTCCATGACTATAGGCACAGGGATATTAGTGGGTGTCAGTCAGAGGACAATGGAGTAACTTTAATGGAGAGATTTCAATTACTATGACTTTGGTTCTATGATTTTTAGTATGAGATTTTATAAGATTCAAAGGATCTATATTTTTTTAAGCAACTACAAAACAATTCGGTCTAGTTACAAAGAAAAGAGCATAATGTTTCCCATAAGTAATAATTAATCATTTGGAGTTCTGTAATACAAAACGCAAGACTAGCATGTCAAATCTGAGAACTACTCTCGCATGACGCACACACAGAAGCTGTGCCCTTAATGTGGGACTTGTTCAAATCCGAGGGCTGCTCATACAATGCACATAAACAAGGCCTTGATGTGGGAATGCTCACTAATCCTCATTGTCGCTAGACCTGATTCGCCATTTTCCAATGGACATGCTTCTGGTGTGTCTGTGAGGGAGTTTTAAGTCTTCCCACTGGATGGGCAAACCCATGCCGAATGTAGGTACAACCATGCCATGGTCTGAGGGTGTCAGTGGGAATATAGAGGGAAGAGGATGAAGCTAGCGCATTACAGCCTAAATCTCTCTCTGATCTGTACCTGTAGACAGGGTATGATTAGTTTTATCAGGCTCCTGCTACTTACTATACCTTCCTCAGGATGACTGACTATCCTCAAACTATGAGCCGAAATGAGGCCTTCCCTTCCTTTAAATTAATTTGGCAGGTATTTTCCACTACAACGAAAGAAAAATTGACTAATATATAATACATTTTAATAATGAAAATCAATCAAGATCTTAGAAAATAATGTTTTCCTTTTTAAGAATTAACATGAGAAATGTCAAATGTATTTGTTCTTTTATGGTAATTTTTCTGATGTTAGAGTATTGTTTAAATATCCATTTAGATAATAAATTAGAAGAAAAGAGGGAAGCCAGATTTTAAACTGTTAAACACTTAAACATAATAAAATTAGGGCTGGCAAGATGGCTCAGCAAATAAGGCTGAGGACTTGTGTTAGAGCTTGGAGACCCATATGGTAGAAGGAGAGAATTAACTGTCTCAAGCTGTCCTCTGATCCTCCACACATGATAGCAAACCCTAACACACACAGATAAATTATGATGTAAAAATATCAAAGAAATACAAAGTTTTGCTCTAAAGTCGGATTTTAGGAATCAGTCCAAGAGATGAGCCGGATGCACAGGACTCAAGCTGCTGAACAAAATTCTCCCTAATGGCCTGGCTAGGACATCAAGATTTAAGTGTCCATAAGCCCTCATTAGCATAAAATTGAAGGCCCGTTGGTTCAAAAATGAGTACAATTTTAATACAAACAATTGGCAAGGCAAGTGTACATTGGGTAGAAGCATTATCAATCACAAGCAGCATCAAGATAGGGAATTTAATTATGTTCAATCAGTTACGCAACTTTAGTGGTAAATATATTCTCAAGTGCAATTTAGCCACCACGATAAAATAACTATTAAGTAGCACATTAAAAATCTTAGCTCTTTTTCCACTCTTAAGTCTTAGAAGTTGATTGTCTTGTTTGCATGTAGGTTTGCCCGCATTATGTCACCACCACAGAATGGAGCATGGATTTGCCAATGAGAAGAATGACTTCTTAAAAACACTCTTTTCCCTAATGTTGTGAGCAATCCCAAAATAAGCTCACACCCTAGAGGGCTGCACTCACTGAAGGATAAATGGGACATCTTCCTTCCCACTGGCACTGAGGGTGTGGGCAAGAACGTGATGGGAGATGATATTTAGAATGAGATTCCTAATGACCTGTGACATGCTGTCAAAACTGCTATCAATTTTATTTGAAGAGGACTACCACGGGCTTTATAAGAAGCAATATTTTTAAAAAAGTGATGACCTTTCATTATATTTAGAACTAAGAGGCCGAAGATGTATTCTGGCCTTAAGACACCAGTAATGCTATTCCACAGACTGAGCTCTCAATGCTACCTCCCATTGTGTGTGTTAGTGGGCATTCTATGATTCTCCTACATAGCATTTATTTAGATCAGGTTTTGAAAGATGTGCATTTCCAATGCCCAAGATTCTAATTACTTACCAAGGATAAAGGGTCAGATAAACAGTCAGTGGGCCTTCACAATAGCAGATGTGAATTTCTAATAACCAAGAAAACTAATTGTGGACATTTTGGAGAAACCTCTGGAAGATCGGTACTGCTTTATTCCTATTTTGATTTTCTACAATAAAGAAATATGTTAGGCAAAACAGGAATACAGTAAAAGAAACTGCTTTCCTTCTACAAATTGAAATTCAGGCCAGATACGTAGGTTATTCAGTACGTTAGCAATCTAGGGATGGAAGTAACTCAGGTCTTATGTGAGAAGACACCTAGCTCCTGAAGTGCAGGGAAGTCTGTATTGTGTAAATAGAGACAGTCCAAAAAAGTAGCTCATATGTAGGGAATGAAAAACCAGGGTTTGCCTAATTTTTATAATTCTAATTATTTTCTTTTCCAAAGTTTTGGAACTCTTAAATCAGACTCATTAACTTATCAATTAAAAATACAGGGTTGGGAGCCTATAACTCAGACTGGATCTCAGAATGGCCTTGGAACAATAGTAAGTGTTGTTTGAAATCATGTTGTTCTGTACAGACACCTTTCTCTTGTGTTTCATTTTCTGAAAGTTAACTTCAAAGGAAACAGCATCTTATGCCAATTTTCTGCCATTAACACTGAAAATAAAGCATACTTTGAACCATTATAATAGTACAGAGAGACACAATTTCTCAAAAAGTATTAAACTCCTTGAGGATAAAATCTGTAAACAAATATAGCATACTTCCCTAATATGTACCCAGACAACAGTATAGCACTGATCTATGGGCCAAATGAGAACTCTGTTAACTTACTGTACAATTTAAATGCCATGTTGTAGTGATCAACTTAACACGAATAGAAGCATCAATAAAAATGTGAACATTACCAAATATCTAATAGGTTGGGTTTTGTACTAATAAAGTTACATGGATCAATTCATTTATTCCTCAACACAACTACCCATGTCATATGAACTAAGAAATGGGTGGCAGGAGTTTTACTGTATACCCAAATTCACACCATCAGCAAGGGATGCTACCAATTGAACCCTCTTATTCTGACCCACAACTCACCATCTTAACAACCACACATTATTTTCTCCACAGAGGCATGCAGAGACCCATTTGCTCATTGCACAATGAGAATAATGACGTCAGCAATATAAAAGAAGCCTTACCAAATGAGAACAATCCCAGCACTCATTTGAGTAAAATTACTATTTTCTCCTAAAGAAACGACAGCTTCCCTTCCTGCTAACCTTAATAGGAATAGAAAGCCACCATGGATTAAAGCAAATAAAAGTACATTTATTCTTGCTTAAAGGGCAATCGAGTTTTATAAGTCATGGCATGAATGAGAAAATGTCTCTTAATACCATATACTACACTCATTGATTGATACAGAGCATGTGTGTATATATAGACATTACATATCTACACAGTTTGAAGATAAATTTCAATGCAAATGATATAGAAGGCTTAAGTTTGGTCAGTCCAGTGCCTGTAACACAAACACCTGTGCTTGGATCCTCAGTACCCACTGGAAAGTGAGGCATACACCTGCAGCCCCAACACTGTAAGTAGAGACAAGCAGCACTCCAAAGCTTCTTGACCAGCCAGGAGAGATAATAAATGAGCTCTGACTTTAGTGAAGGGTCATGTCTAAATAAATAAAGTGGAGAGCAATAGACACACCTATGTCTACCTCCAAGAGCACATATACATGTGTACATACACACACACACATATACACACAAACATACACACATACACTATAAACATACACAAACAAGAAAGAAAGGAAGGAAGACACAAAAGAATGAACAAAGGAAGACCACAACCAATAATGGAAAAGTTGATTTATGTATATGCATCATTATAAAACTCCAAGCTTTAAAATATTAACCTACAAGAACCGTAAGAATAGAAACCATGAGAAAATCTCATTTTTATACTGATAACAGTGTTCATCGGTTCATTATTTTTAAGTGAAATGAAAGAAAGGTAGGCATAAAGGACAGTAATGTTGGGAACGTATCTAGTCTTACTTATATGCACTACAGACAGAATAGAATGATGGATCTGGGGTAAATGGAAAATCAACTTCATGGTCAGGAAGGGAATATCAAGTCACCCCAAAACAGTGTCATGATGGAAATCATAAAGAGAGGTCAGGGGCAAGCCAAAGAAGGGGGGGTCACAATTTAGGTTTCCCAATTAAATGCGAAACAGAAAAGGCAGAGCAATGAGATCATAGAATAATACGATATGGATAAAGGAACTCTGAAGTCTTTCCAGTTGTATGCCATGTTCAGGGCTGGATGTGATGAAGGCATAAAAGATGAGGGGGCATCTTGAGTGTTGGGCATTCCAGAAAATAAAAGTAATCTTATATTTACCAAAGCTTCTAGAGAGGGACATTATTAATTTTCTGTGCACTGAATCATATTCATAAGGAAAATCCTTCAACAATACACCTCCCTTATAAAGGTTTTGAAGTATGAGACGTATTGGCAAGGACAGCACAAAATAAATACCATCTGAAAATACCAAGACCAATCTTGATTGCCTAAGAGCCTTCATTAATACAAGGAGCCAGATAAGAGTCCACTGGAAGCTCTGCTCCTGATCCACTATCCTCACGAATCTCTCCTGAGTTTCCCACATACTTCTGCGGGGAAATGAAAACACTGCTCCTGTTTGGCTCTGGCATGATGCTGAGGCCGCTGTTTTGAGACTGCCATTAAGCTCCCTATAATCACCACTTGCTCTGCCAGCAATGCCGCCCAACCCTGATGCTCACGCCTGATTGTTCTCTGCTGCAGCTTCCAGATACAAGCTTGAGCTTCCAGATACCAGCTCCAGCTTGCTGCCTCTCTGCGTCCAGATCAGGGATTCTTTCAGTTCAATGTCATCTTTCTTCTCCGCCACAGCGTTCTCCTTGTTCTCAGGTCATTCATCCATCCACCAAGTTGTGGAGGTACAACTTTGAGATGAGAAATGACCAAAGGATCAAATCTTTTAATAATACTCAAGCAATGAATTGTTCCTAAGTGTGTGGCGATGAGGGGATTCCAGGGAGTGAGCTGAGGCATGGCTGGCTACGGACAGGCCTAACCCACTCCCCAACTCTCATAACTCCTTTGGTCAGCATGGCTATGTTCAGCCCCATGTGAAATATTATTTTAAAATTAATCCTACATAGTTTTTTATGAGCAATGCTATACACAGGAATGTTTTGATTTTCACAACTGCTCTCAAAAAGAAATTGCTAATATAGAACATTTGGTACACATACCAGTGTGTCTAAACTTCAACTGTCCAAAGATGTATTTTCACAAACCATTTTCTATTCCCAAAGAAATTATTTGGTACACAAATGTAGAAGAATTGATAGCATATTTGTATCTATTATTATATGCAAAAAACCTTACCAAAAATTAATGTTCTAAAGTAAAAAAAATCTTTACATCAGACTTTGTGGAAATCAGATGCCCAGCAACCACACCACTGAGTTCTTTGCATACAGTTTTAGAAGCTTGGCATCCATGTGTTGGCTGAGCCACATTGTCCCTTATAACTCAAGCTTTTCCACATTAAGGATGTTGGTTAACTAACTCCTCAAGTTAACCAGACAAGGAACATTCAGCATTCATTCTTGCCTGGTTACATTTATTTTCTTGCTGAAAAAAAATTGTCTTTTGTGGTTAATTTTTGGACTGTATTATTTCAGATGAGTCCTCAAATAGGCAGCCATATGCCATAGTACTTAAAGCTAAGTAATTTTGCTCAGAATTCCAGTGTAACCATATGGGTGATCTCTTGTACTTACGATTCATTTGAATGTGTAAGAAATGATTTATCCCAATCCTATTTTCGAGGACACATGATATCTTGAATCTAAGACCAAGTATTTTAAACATTTTGGGTATTTAAGATTTGACACTGAAGAAAACATAAATGACTTTTCATTGCCTTATTTACATCATCAGAATCAAAATATCGGTTGGTGATGAAGTGCCAGGTGGCACAGATCAAGAGATACCAAGAAGTGTATCTCTCAGGGCATGTCAAATATGAGGTTCATATGACAACTTTGAATTACTGTCTTAACAAAACCCTCAAAAGCCACAATTATGTGGATATGAGCATATCCAGTATCAAAATTCTCACATAGCTAGATGCATTACATGATTCTAGGAAGTCTGTCCCTGTAAAAATCAATGCTTACATTCATTAATTCACCAAGTTATGGGTAAAACACAAATATTCTTCTGAAATATAACAGTCAATGTCTCTCTAGAAAAAAAGGTAACTGGTACCCAAATTGATAGTAAAAGTTCAAGGGAGTGCTGTGGGAACTCCTTCAGCCAATAGCTTTTAAGATTCTAGCTCACTTGGGTGTAGTCTCTTATACTATAAATGCAGCTGTAAAGCATGAACTCGATTCTGGCTCTCGCTTCCCATTAGGTCACAGTTACCCCATAGCTGCTGCAGAAGGCTGTCAGGCTCAGGGGCAGCTTCTCCCATGGTGGGGGTGGTGGGCAGGGTAGCCCGCAGGTCACTGGCATAAGGCCATGGCTTCTAGGTTCAGGAAAGTGACTCGCATCTTGATCTCAAAGATGGCTGGCCCTCCTCCAGCTGCTTGTCTGAAGCCCTGGCCTCCTCCTTCAAGGTGGGTGTGCGAAGGAGTTGGCAATGGAGCGCGCCCATGCATGCTCCAACTGTGGATTCGCGGACAGCAGGTTCTCCCCACCCTATAGTACTCTTGCAACATGATGAGCCCATCGCAGTCTTCGTCCTGCAAGTAGAAAAGGAAGCACATCTTCTCTCAGTGGTACAGCTCTGCCTCCTCCTTGTCGACGTGGGAGTGCAGCGGCTTGAAGTAGGTGATGATGGTCATGAAGTCCTCGAAGCTAATCTCTGCCAAGCCGCTGGTCCTCTTGCCTAGGTTCTGATTGTCAAAGAAGGCATGGATGATCCTGGAGCGAATTAGGTTGAACTCCATGTCCTGGACAATGTCGAAGTTCGTTCTCTGCCAAATGGTGGGCTGGTTTCTGCTCAGGAGCCATAACCTCTAGTGCAGCTGTTTGATCCAGTCACAGTTGAAGTCACTCTGATTCTGGAACCCAACCTGCATAGATCACAGTCCTCTACAGGAACGGGGAACAGGAACCAAATCTAGCAGCCGGAAGCCAACACAGGCTTTACAGCTGCATTTTTATAGTAAAAGAGACCATGCCCAAGTAGGCTGGTAGGCTGGTGTCTTAAAGGCTATTGGCTGAAGGAGCTCTCATAGCAAGGGAGGATCAACTATACCTTGACAAAAGTTCTGTGTTAAAGAACATAAATATCAGGGTTATTTCATCTCATTTCATGACAGAATCTCTAAGTTGAATTTTTATAATAGCCGAGAATATGTATAACTATTAAATAAACGCAAAACATCTTGGTCAGTATTAAATAGAAGTGTCCTCTTGTCCAAGTCATTAACAACACACATCTGTTGAAGTATACATTAGATTTGACAGCATCTTATCTCATTAGCGCTTGTATTAGGTTCAGTTTTCACTACTCTGAGTTTTATCAATTACTCTTGTTCAAGCTCAAATTTGCATTTTATGGTAGTACACATTTCTTTTCTTCACCAAAAGGAATCCGGGAATGCTTGTGTTAGGATATCTGCCACACATTTCCTGTCCTGTTCCTTACCCTGGCACTGTTTTAAAAAGCATATTTCAAAACCCTTTAGGATAATGGGGGCTTTCAAACACTAAATTTTAGGCCTAAAATTATTAACAATTATTTAAAAAATTTCGTGCATATAATGGTGGGCTTGATATTTCTAAATTCCTAGTAGAGGCTAATGGTTGAAACATGTTTGAATGACATTTAACAGATTCTGTCTTAACTGCTCTCTATGCATTTTGTAATTTGAATCTGTAACAACCTGTTTGAACTCTTGTTGTTTTTCAGAGGAAAATTAAATATGTGAGGAATGTTTCCAAAGTTACAGTCAGATATCTGACTCCAAAGCAACTTTATTATAAACAGTTGAATACTTTTCTTTTCCTTTCTTTTTCCTTTCTTATTTTGAGAACTCAATCAGTAGAAAAGGTTGGCCTCAAACTCAGAGATAACACAAATAATACTATTAAGAGTTTTCCTTTGATATAGTATGTAGTTTATAAAAAATAAAAGACAGAGATAAAGACAATTTATGATAATTTAAGAAGAGTCTATCAAGTGATTTTAAAATGGAATTTTTTTCATTTACTCAGATCATTTTCAATGAATCAAAATCCTATTTTTTACTATAGACATTGGAACTGAGTTAAAACTGATGTTAAACAATGGTCTCTAGAGACTTTCTAAAACCACATGCCTCTTCAAACCTCAGCAGGCCTTTCTAAACATAGCAGTTTCTTAGCCCTTTTAGAAACATGCATTCTGTAAGTCTTTATACTAGTTCATACTAGAATACCTAAGTATCACTAAAGTCTTGTAATTTATTCCTCCATTTGTGCAACTGATTCAGGTTTAAGGGTACATAATTAAAAGATTTACTTCTGAAAGTTTCATGGAAAAATGTCTATATTTTGATCAGTGTTATATAGCCTCCTCTTGCTAAAAAAAGAAAGAAGCGAACAAGCAATAAAAAGAAAACAACAACAAAAATACCCCGAAACTAAAAATCTTTCAAAATTTCTGTTAAGCAGATAACTAGAAAGTGTCTGTGGAACATTGTGCCTTAGTAGGTAACCAGATGTCTATCCTCAATTCTAATATATATATGAAGCTATACATATAGAATAATAAATATTATTCATTCATCACAGTTAATTTCAAGATTTTCTAGAGCTCTGTTCTATTATTTAGTTATAATATCCTGACAAAAAAACAATCTGAAAGTATACCACTTTTAAACTCTTTTAAATGTTGACATTCAAGCACAAGAAAGAATTTAAACACTTTTGATATTATTCTACATTCAAGCATAAGAAAGAATTTAAACACTTTTGATATTATTCTTTTTACTAAAACAGAACTGTGTTCCGCACACAGAAAACCTTACTTACGGAAGCTGATCTACGGAGTGTAACAAGGAACTGGCACTTGCTATCATGCTGAAGAGCCTCACTATGTTTCGGAATTATTGTCAACTCTCTGGCCTACTGCTGTTTTGCCGACATCTGTTCTGCTTCCCAGGCTGGGTAATCGAAACAAGTTCAGGGAAGAAGAAAGGGCTGGTTCCTCGACAGTAACAATAAAATTCAGTTGCAAGAAGGTCACCATGATTCCAGAATTCTCTACAGATTTCCTCTCTATCAACCTTCTCATTCTATCCTGGACTGCTTCTTGCTTCTTATTGTTGAAATTTCAAAGTAATTTTGATATTTTAAAAAAATAGTATTTTCGGACTGGAACCAGCTCCTGCCAGACTTATAACAAATATAAAATTGACAACAGCTGATAACATCAGCACACATGAAGCTGTTTGAGAAATATAAATGTTCTCTTATTAATAATGTCCATTGGACCTAGATAAAGAGCCAGCCAAATTAAAAGACTTTGAGAAACTCTTCCTGTGTTTTCTCTTATGAGCAGATTCCTGTTATCCTGCAATCTAAGCACAGATTAGCGAACTTTTTTCCCCACAAATAGATTATTATTTTCCATAGAAAGTCAAATATGGAATCTTTTAAAGGAAGATTTACCTGAAAGAGATGATATCAAATCACGAAATACACACGAGAAAAGCATATAAGTTACATAAACTTAGCGATGTCAGCAATCCCTTTAAAAAAAACCTCATAGGAAAGAACAAGCTCATCTCAGCAACTGATGGAGGGCAAGACAGAAAAGGCAGGCAGGGCAACGGGGTCAGGCCGTACCTCCAAGCAGTCTGTGCCAAGCCTTTCCAGCAACGAGAAAACAAGAAGAAAGAGGCCCTGCCCTATGCAAAAGCTCTTGAGGCTGCCTAATAATGGCTATGAGGAGAAATTAATCATTGATTTCCTAAATATAACCATATAAATGGAAACGGAGCCTATTATTGTCATCCAACAATCCCCAAACATACATTATTAAAACATCAAAATAATGACTTGGAGCTGAGAGATCTGTTAGACACCAAGAGCACTCAAGGCTTACTTTTAAGGAGTTATCTTCAAAGAGAACTTTAGCTTGATACTATTGAACCATCTCTTACTTAGTCCCAAAATAGCCTATGTCAACCTTAGCTGCCCTGATTATTGAACAAAAATTGTGAAGACACACTAAGAAAAAAATGGTGAATGACAAATGAGGGTGTGCTTTTAAAAAATTTATGTAACATAGATCAGGTCAAATAATTGATTCAAAATATACTTTTTGTATTGTTCTCATTAATATTAACACACCCATATTGTAGAATGTGACATTTTATAAGTGAGTAACAGAAAATAAAGAAACAAGCCTATAAACACAGCCAACTTAACACCAGTTAAATGATTAAAATAGTATTATATAGATAAATTATGCCTAGATAAAGCGATTTTTGTAGAACATTTTCATCAGCATTCTCTGAATTCAGGTCAAGTAGATACAGCAAAGTTTGTAACAAATATGTTGTGGCTTACGTACCAATCCAAATTATTTTTTATTAGTATTTGACATAATGCTAGCAATGGAGTGCATTACCATGAGGAATACCATGGAAATAGGATGGTACATTAAAAGTTGATTTCTATTTTACAGTTTTTAAACGTCATAAGAATACCAACAGCTGCTATAAAGTTGCTACTGCAAACCCATCGCCCATTCTAACTTAGAATGAATATAAAAACTGCAGTGTGACGTAACAAATAAGACAAATTATTTTTATTATTTCTGAATCAGGTCATCCAAAATAAAAATAGGAGTGGTGATGAATAGAAGCTCGTATTTTCTCTCCCTGCCATTCAACGGGCAGAAATAGCTCTGGTAGAGCCACAGAGGAAGACTGAGGAGACATTTAATAAAACTCCTTTTCAGCACTTCCTTCCATTTCAAGTTTTAAACTTTTCTCTAAAAGTGGACCTGCTTGGGTATAAAACACCTGGCTGTTTCAGAAAGAACTGTGATTAGAATCTGACTTAAAGTCTGTGTTTATCCACAGTTTCTGTTGGTGTCGTGACTTCTCTCAACAGAAACATATCATTCTGCTTAGAGTGCATATGGGTTAGACAAGATGTGATGGCAAAAAGACACTGTTTATGCTAAAGAACATAGCAGTCATTATATATCCCTAAAATACATTACTACACAGATGGATCAAAACTGTCAAGCAAAAAAAAAAAAACTAACCTTTAAATTTATTTTACTAGGTAATTTTAATATTCTCTCTGGGTTCTTACACAATTTTTCATTCATTTTATATTTATGTCAATGAATCTGACTATTAATAAAAATAAAATAAATGCTAGCCAGATTATTTTGAATACTTTCCTGGATATGATTAGAACTATATATTAATTTAAAGTATTGAATTATTTTCACTATGTTGATTTTCACTCTCATTATTTAAAATAGTAATGTTACAGAAAGGAAGAACACTGATAAATTTCCAATATTTTCCAATTTCAAAAGTTTTGCAATTTTTTCATTCTTGAATTAAATTAAAACTGCACACATATGTATACACACTCAGACACACAAACACAAGTGCATGCTCACACTTGAATACATAACCTTGAACTACACTTTCAGGATTCATAAAAAGTCAGTGTTCTCAAATTACTCTAATGGACAATATAGATTTTAAAATTAGTGGGAGAAAATTAGCATATATGTACCTCATACAGGAAACCAACACTACATTCACCAAGGAGAATTTAATAACTGAGGGACAGTTGACCTGGTGACTTCAATAGACTTTCTTCTCATTTAGCCATCTTGCCTCACACTCCAAAGGAAAACAGAAAATGCCCACCCCACACTCATAGATGGGAAAATACGTTTAAGCCTGATGCCTTTATAGTCAATATTATGTAAACCAATTCTCTAAAAAGAGAACTACCTACATTATGATACAATTTAAAAATATTGTTTAAATAAGATTTTTTGTAGTATTGTTTCTATTATAATTGTTGAAAGTTCAAAACTCCAAAGAGTTGAACATACAACTTATAATGTAATCAGCCATAGTTTGACTAAAATATGAATATTTCTTTTTCATTCATAACCTAGTAAGATAATCACAACATATTTTTTATATTGAACAAGTGCTTCTTTGAATTAGATTAAAGTCATAAAGTCAAATTTATTTTGAATACCAACAAATGGACTAGAATGATGTTCTTGTTGAGTATATTCTGACTGTAATAAACATAGTAAACATTTTATATAAAGGTCTTCAAATTATTAGTTATATGTTTAACCATGAAACAGGATTTTGTTGGGGAATATTATTTTAAGGGGTGTGACTTTTGTTTACACTTCATTTAACTCTATGAGGCTGTGTTTCTGTGCCTGTGTAAAACACCTGATGATCCCAATAAAGAGATGAATGGCCAGTAGCGAGGCAGGAGCAAGGAATGGCGGCACTAGCAGGTAGAGAGGATAAAGTGAGAAAGAAGAACAAGGAGCAAGAGAAGAAGGAGAAGGGGACATGAGGGGCCAGCAACCCAGCATCCAGCCACTAGTCATGGAGTAAGAAGGAAAGAAAGATATACAGAAATAGAGAAAGATAAAAGCCCAGAGGTAAAAAGTAGTCAGGATAATTTAAGTTAACAAAGGTTGGCAAGAAAGAAGCCAAGCTAAGGCCACACATTTATTCCTAAGAATAAACCTCCCTGTGTGATTTATTTAAGAGCTGGGTGGTGGGTTGCTCAAAAAAAAAAAAAAAGCCAAAAGAGCAAAGCATCACATAATAGGATTTAAAAAGTAATGGCTTCTGTTCAAATATGAAAAAGACAGAAAGAATTGAAAAAAAACATGGTAATTAGTTTGGTACAGTAATTTTTATGGATTTCCCCCCAAAATTGTATTCTATGTCTTATACTGTTATTTAAATATATGTGTATATAATTAATTAAAAATGTTATGAACAATGAAACAATCCTAGTCAGTAAGGCAATGATTACTTAAAATATTTGAAAGGAAAGCTATACCACTCTCAATTAAAATCATTTTTTAATCTTCAAAGTATCACTTATTTTTATATTTGTCATATAGAAAACATTTGTGGAAATTATTTTGCTTTATGTCAAAGGAGAAGTTAAATGGGTAGTGTCACGGCCACCCTCGACCCGCAAGGATGATGCGCGACACACCGGAACTCTTCTCACTGCAGTTTATTCCAGGACTTTATTCACTTTCTCTCTCTCCCTTCCCCTCTCTCCTCGGGCAAACCTCTCCCAGCCCTTAAAAAGGCAAGGGCTGCCAATCCCGGATTGCCAGGTGGGCATTGCCCATAGGCCCACGCATATGCAAGCAGCTGATGATCATTGTGTGATAATAGCATAAGTCAGGTCTTAGGCATGATTAGGAGCTGATTATCAGATGTGGCTTCACGCAGCTCGCTACAGGGTAGATGTAAATGAAAAAATATAGTCATATGGAGACTTCATTTTTTAAAGTTAACTGTAGACTCAAGGAGATAGCCACACATTTGGAAAGAGAGGGGGAAAACCCTAGTAAGATATCCAAACAAAACAGGTATGAGAATTTGGGAAGTAGGAAGAATTCTCTGAGATACTGGTTTTTTAGCCACAGAGTATTTAAAACTATAGTATTTTAAAACTGTTAAGAATGACTAAATTCATGTGAAAACAAAACAAAATAAGAATGACTAAATTCACCAAAAAACAGAATATACAAGGTCCTGGGCTGCATCTGTGCCTCCAGAACTGAAGAAAAAAAATCACCAATTCACCCTTAAAATTCCTGTGTTGGATGCCATCCAGAAATGTGCTAGTACATACAAAACCACTGGGATGATAGGGCTACACTTAACCATTGTTAATGGAAGAGTAGACAGTTAGATAATAGATAGATGATAGATAGGTAGATGATAAGTAGGTAGGTAGGCAGACAGGCAGAGCAATGCTATTCTAGAGGAACAAGAGTAAAAATAAAAATAAATGCAACTACAACTTTTCCTGAGGGAGCGATTGAGGGTCAGAGAAACAGCACCACATCGGTATCACAAAACTGTTAAAACATCGTGGGTTTCTAAATCAGTCGGTTTTCCAGCACAGCCCACACTCTTACTCCATCCCTCCACCTGGTCTGTGCCGCAGGTCCCTATTTGCTTCTTCGCTGTTACGCTATGCACAGACTTCATCAAGCAAGGAGAACTATCCCCTTCCCCTTTGACTTTGTCCCTCATCTTGTCACAGTATCAGACCTGAAATCATCAGTGTGGATGGTAGCCGGCTGCTGTCTGGGGGGCTAATTTTAGTTGATTGAAAGCATTATCCCAGCTGGCCCCTCACTGAGGGCTCTTTCTGACTTCTGACCACAACATTTCACAGGACAGCACATTCTGCTGCCTTGCGAACACTTTTCAGATTTTCAGCTCCCCGCCCCCAGTTTCCATCTTCACTGATGTGGCCTCAGAGACAACAGAACACTGCCCCCTTTCATGAAATCTCTCTTGCTGCATACTCCTTTTAGCTTCACGATGCTGACAAGATAATCTTGAAAAAGTCAAGAGTGATCACAAGAATCCTTCTGAAAAATCCTTCCGTGTTCACTCTAATTCCTTCAGGACAAAACCCTAGCATCTGTATTACGGTTCATAAGCCTCTTCCCTAGATTGCATTACAGAGGGATACCAAGTGCACGAGAGGACTTGAGTCAAACTCAGCTTTGGAGAGCTTCTCCAAAACTTAACACCAGAAGCTGCTGGGGTGGGCTGGGGGGGGGGAAACATGTTTATGTTTTAATTGAAGGTTAGTATTCTCGTGTTCTAATTATTTATGTTTCTCTCTGCTCTTCTTATCATCACCTTTGCTATCTCATCAATTTTATCCCTCTCTACCTACATGCACTAGCAAGAGCTCCCCATATTTCTAAAAACCCTCGTAGTCTAGAATACAGCTGGCCTTTAGAGGATCCTATAGCTTTGAGCATCTACCTACATGACTAGAATGGTCATATATGTCTTATTCCAAAAAAAAAACTGTCTACTAACTTGTTAAACTAGGTTTCATGATTAAGTTTCCAGAATGACGTCTTTGGTTGAGACCTTAAAATAAACACATTGTTGGTAACAGCATCCACCTATACTCTGACCTATTGTATGTGATAACTAACTACCGTACATCCTTTACCCTCATCTCAATTCAGTATTAATATGTCCTGACGCTAACTTGAAAGAAAGTTTTAATACATATTCTGGTTAGTTGGAGGGGGGAGTATTCGTTAGTTTTTTTAAAATTTCTTTTGTCAACTTGACACTGGAATCATATTGGAAGAGAAAATATCAATGAGGAATTGTCTCTATTAGTTTAACCTGTAGGCAAGTCTACAGGGGAATTTTCTTAATTAAGGATTAGCGTGGGAGAGGCCAGCCTACTATGGGTATTGCCACTCCTGGGCAGATGGTCTGGGATAGTATTAGGGAGCAGGATGAGCAAGTGAGTAAAGAGCATTCCTCCATATTCTCTTTGTCAGTTCCTGTCTCCGGGTTCCTGTCTTGACTTCCTGCATGACATACATTCATGATGGAGTAGTAGTTTTAAGAAGAAATAAACCCTTTTCTCTCCAAGTTGCTTTAGCTATTTTATTTATCACAGCAATGGGAAAAAATACAGTGTACGCTGTTACCAAAGCTAGAAGAAGCCAGTAGACGGTCAGGACAAGAAGCTCAGTGCTAATGTCTTTGAACACTAAGAAAAATCCTGAGGCTTCCTGGAACCACATCATATCTGGAACTTTAAGCCAAGTGCTGGGCCTTGTGAACCACCAATCCTATATCTATCAAAACTAGAGCCAGGATACTTCACTAGAAATTGAGTGCTTATTTTAATCCACAAATATCCTGTAGCCTGGATAAATCTGGTAAAGTCTGGATAAATAAAGTGAAAATTTTATAAAAGATAGGATTTGTAACCAGTCTTCCCAAATTACTACAAAATGCAAAAAAAATCAACACTATAAAGTGTGGATTAAATCCTGAGTGGACTTAATTAAAAAACTAATGTGGTTTGCTATTTGAAATGTGCTGAAGACAATTTCAAAATACATAAGACTCTTTAAATTAAACAAAAAATGAAAAGAAATATCCATGTCTTTCATGATTGTTAAGTTCTTTCACAGAATCAGTTGGAAAGCAAGACTGCTTTCAAAAAGCTTTTAGCAGCTATAAGGTTTGCACAGTCACTTAAAATTTGATAAACTTCAAATGTCAAGCCTTAAACTCTTGTGTGAAACAGATAAGGAAGCTACACTCTCAGCAGGTGGCCTCCCCATTATCAAAACGATTGTTAAAGCTTGTTGAGATCCATCATCTCATGAATCAACACACATTTCTATGATGGGCATGTTGGAAGTTGGTTTCTAGATGAACAAGTAGATAGTTCAAATTTATTTTTATATCTATTTTAATTCAAGAAGTTAATATTCTAAGGGTATATTTAAATTAACCTACTTCTTGATGACAAACAAGAACTGAAACTCTGAGTTCTAATTTCAAGAAAATTTCATTTAAAGATAAATAAAGTTGTATTATTCCTATACTAAATTTAAGTACTCTATCCCACTATCATAAACCCTATTCTTTCTATTGATAAGTAAGATTTAGGAAGTAAGATTTTCGTTTCTAAAGTACAAGTAAGTAAAGTACTTTTTTGTAGTATTTTAATAAATAATTGTGTCTTAGTGATGTTTTAACATAGAAAGGTTGATACAATCTACTTTTATTTTCTGACAAAAAATAAATGTTATAAACTATAAAAGCTTGTTTCTCATCTAACCACTGAAGCAAGTTCAAATCTGTGTATGTACAGAGTCCACTAAATGATAATATGTGAAGAGAGGATAAAAAATGTTCATCTCTTTAATCTTGATCCATTTCTCAAGGCTTGACAATAACTCTCTAAAACATGTACAACCACTATGGAAATCTTCCTGGGGCAGATATTCAAGGAAATGGGACTGCATATACCTCAAGATCCAACTGTAACCACTCTTGGGCCTATACCCAACAGAGACTTCATCTTATCACAGAGATACTTACTCAACCATGTTAATTTCAGCTGTATTCATAATAGCCAGACATTGGAAACAACCTAGATGTCTCTCAACAAAAGAATGAATGAAGAAAATGTGGTATATTTACACAATGGAGTATTATTTGGCCATTAAAAAGAATGAAAATGTTTAGTAAATAGATGAAACCGGGGGAAAAAAACCATCCTGTGTGAGGTATCCCAGACCCAGGAAGACAAATGTAGAATGAATTCACTTCTATGTGTACATTATCTGTGAAGTAATGATAACCAAGCTACAATCTGTAGAAGCACAGAGGTTAGGTATAGAGTAAGGAATGGGCGAGGAGTGAGTAGATACATCTCCTTAGGAGAGGGAAGCAGAATAGATAGTTATGGCTGGAGAAGGAAGTAGGGATTGGAACAGAATGATGAAGTGAAGAGGGGAAAAAAGAGAGGGACAAAGGAACATGAAGAGAAACAACTAAAATAAGGGCCATTTGAGTGGTCATCTGGAAACCAAAAATATAGTAGAAGATTCCTTAAATATATACATATATGAAGGTGATCTAAATTAAATATCTAAACAATGGGAGAGGTAGAGCTCCAACTGGACATCTCTTGTCACCAAATGAAGCTTCTAGCACTGGGAATGGATTACATCTAATTGATGCTGTGGGTCAAAGGGGTCCCATGGTAACCTCGCAAACAACTAGGCTCTTGCCAAGACTATAGGTTACTCTCCACAAACTAACAGCAAGGCCCCATTGCTGAAGACAACACATAAGTGAATCATTGAACATGGAGAAACTGAGTGGATGACCTACCTATGACTTTACCCTATGGGCTTGCACCTTTGGCACAGGAAGGTACTCTGAGGCCACCAAAGCAGAAACTTAAGTTCCAATCCTGCCATGTCTAAAATGCTTTTCTGCCTGAAAGATATTCTTGTTCCCTAGTGGCACAAAGCTAGTGGTAATAACCAACTAATATCTAATTCCATTCTCTGCCCGTGAGTCTCTGTGTTAATCATTATCCTTCCTGCAGAATTATCAGCCACAAATGGAAGTCTATATCATACCCCTTTCCCCGAAAAGCTCAGAAACCATCGTGAAGGGAGGTGGGAGATGTAAGAGCCAGAGGTGGTGCATGCCCATAAGAAAATGGTGTTTTCTGATCACACCCGGGCAGTGTGTGTATATGAATCCACAGCTGTTCTGACACCATGAATAAGACCTGTACAAGCTCAACCTGGGCAAACTTCTCAGCTTGCAAAGGGGAAACAGGCATGAAGTCCTATCTCTAAATCAGGAGCTACCGGCACTGAAAGAGGCCAAGAAAGTAAGACTCCCTTTTCTTTAGGGGTATGACTCCTGGTAGATTGACTACAGTCCAGTTAAAGAACACATCCAAAAAAAATGGAATTGATAGGTTAAACAAAAACAACCTCTTCCAAACAAGCCACGAAGTTGGGTGATATGGAAGGAAAGTAAATCTAAGAGAAATTGAGGAAGAGGGGGTGAATATGATCAAAATGCATAGCACAAATTCTCAAAGAACTATTATAGAAGAGAAAAAAACAATCTCACATTTTGAGATACTCCAGTGGTATTAATGTACATGAACATGCAAAAGTATCAGAAGATTGTCTTCTTTATGAATATATGTACTCATTTGGAATACACAGGACATTTTTAAGTGAAAAAGAAACCACTATTTGTAGATTATATTTTCAAAAACTAAAATATTAAGAAAAATAAAAAACGAGTCAAAGATGAAATGAGTGAATGAACATTTGAAGTAACAATACATTACAATTGAGATATTCTCATTTTAATATTTTTGTAACTTCCCAGATATTTCAAATTCTGTGTTAATTGTAGATTCAAATGAATTGTAAGAAATAAAATGAATAGGTCCCATTTATCCAATTTCCACCCATGGTAATCACTTGAGAAACTATAGTTTAATATCAAAACAGGTCACTGATATTACATTTACAGGATTTCAAGGACCCTTCTTTTCATTTTTTAGAGGTAGGCCACTGTGCTATCCCTTTGTAAGTCTTTACAGCCCTAATCTGCCCTCCTCTTCTACAATTTGTCTTCTCATATGATTCACGGATGGAGGCAGTCGTCATGTAACCTAGGGGACTGGCTTTTATTCACTTTGCCTGATTCTCTGGAGAGTCACAGGGGCTCTTGTGTGTGTCACACCTTGAGCGGTTGTTTCTGAGTGTCTTATGGTATGGACACACAAGCGTTTCTTAAACCAGCTGTCTAACAAATGTCAGTTTTGCTGTTGAGGGATATCTGCATAATTTCCAGTTTGAGGCTGTTAAGGAACCTTGCTGGGAATATGTAGGTTTCTAAATTTTAGAAGCTAAGTGCTCAGAAGTACAACTACTAGATAATACAGAAATTACATGCTTAGGCTTCTAAGAAAAAAATTTACATTGGTAATATTTTTCTTTACATATTGTTAGATTCTAGTTGCATTTTTAAAAAGGATTCTCATGTTCTTAGTATTGAATAGAGATGGCATCTGATTTTCTGGTTTGGGTCTCTGATTTATATGACACATGCCTTGGATCATCCTTTTCATCTTCCAGTTTTGGAAAATATTGCATAAAATGGTTTTTGATTCCCTTTCAAATGTTTGGTAGGGATTTCCAAGAAAACCTCTGAAGTACTACAGCTGACATTTCTGCTCTTTTGGCAAAAGAGTGGGATGCAACCACAGCTCTGAGTTATTACACCAGCTCCTGGACTTGGAGCCCTATGCAAATTAACTTCCATCCTAATAGTTTCTTCATCTTTCAAGTGAGAGAAATAATACTGTAAATAACAAAACTTAGTTCAGGAAACAAAACTATATCAGCCATTTGAAGAGTGTGCGACTAGTATGTAGACAGCTAACTATGACAACACTAACTGTATTTCCCCAGTGATGCACAAGGAGAAACTGGCAGCAACATGTGACAAACATGACTAGCCAGAACATGGTATGTTAGGGGCATAACAGGGCATGACTTTAAATATTGTAGAATGCATTGGTAACTTAAATGAACCTAAGTAGAAAGGCTTAGTGTTTTGCGCCATGTGGAAATCTTTACTTTGCACAGGTTAAAATGCTTACGCAAATTTGTTTATTATTCAGCTTTACAGTCATGACCCCCAAATATACCATGGTGAATCGCCTTTCTGAGAAAATGGCCCAGCATGGGGGACTATTGAAAATCATTATTACTATTGTACTCTAAAATGCACGTTATTTATCCTATAAACTAACTTAGGACCTACCTCCCCCTCTTTTCTTTCTCCCTCTCTTGTTCTCTCTTTCTCTCCTGATCAGAGGAGAATGGAGTAGCAGCAAGTTTACATTGCTATCATTGGACACCAAAGTAAAATGCAGACGGCTACTAACTGCTTCTAAACCCCAGACCACACCCAATGTGCGCTTTCCCTTTTAACTGCAACCCAGTCTGCAAGGGTGGATTTCATGTTCAAATACGTTTCTAACTCCAACTTCCAGCTTTGGTTCATTCTTTAACAAAGCAAACTCTATTAAAAAATGGAATAAATGTGCAGAAAGTTTATTATCATCACAAAAAAGGTGCCTCAAGTAGGAAAGAATTTACAATATCCAGGATACAAAACGGATCCAGAAAGAACCAGAGAACTTTGGCTTTTCTAATTGGATATTTAGAGAGAAGGGCCCCTTGGGACCAGTATAGCTAATTAATGGAACATTGGCAGATTATTAAATGGCTCTCACAGTTTGAGCTCAATTAATACAATCTTGAACCAAATGTGGGATGCCCTTGATTTCAGCATACGCTCTCTTCATGGTTTCCACTCTGGCAGGGTGGACAGCAGAGGACAGATGGCAGGAGGACGTGTCAGAGTAAAGGATGGGAGTTACTGGTGCTGATCATGATTACAGTTTATAACTGTGGACGCTGAGTAGCAGTTGTGTGGTGCTTTCACTGCAGCAACGGAGAAATGGCTTACCTGAAGTGTTGATGGACTCTGGCAATGAGCTACAAGTATTTTAAATGGGTGTTTAAACATCAGTTTTTGCCCTTAGATGGTACAACTAAAATCATTAGCAAAATTTTTATGATTAATCTCTCAAATTCTTCCTTTTTCCTAATAAAATATCATACATTATAGAGTTGTTTTTCCTGTGACAAAGAGGATTACATATATTCATTTCATCCGTGATTAAGATACCGGGTGTGCAAAGAAGGTCACTGAAGTTCATGGCAGCTGAACCCAGACGAAGAATAAAGAGTGGTTCGCTGGGGTGTGTTCCTGCAGAATACTAGAGTATCAAGGACACTACGGCTTTTGATAACAACACCCTATGCTTGTAATCCAGCCCTTGGAGAAACACACAAATTTCACTTAGGGTTACTTCAACAACATGACTTAAGTGGCCCTTCTTTAAAAGTGTTTACTCAGTATTACATAGAATTGAGTAACAAAAGATAACCAGGTCCTTATTCCAATGCAGTTAATTTTTCATGAGAATTTTGAGTAAAATTGAGTAAAAACTTTGTTCTGTGAGATCAAACCTCAGTAAGGTTAACTTACTAAGTAACTTAGTTAGCTAACACACACAATGAAATAACGATAAAACTGTTGTGAATTTTATGTTAGATTCAAAAGTTTTATAAAAATTCCTTCCTCTTTTGTACTCTACTAGAATGACATTCACACAAAGCAGTTTCATTGTTTAATATCATTCATTCTTGTTTTTTATAAGGCTAAGCTTCATTTTCCAATAGAGCATCTCATCTTTTGGCTTGGGTATCTAGCCAAGAAAGACGATGCCAGGACTCCAACATATGGCCCTGCTCTCCCAGGGACATCTACTCCCACATCACCTTTTAAATGTGATTATGAACATTTAAGGTAGTGAACATTGCTGAGAACAACATGAACTTCCATTTTCATTGTCTCTACAACCAGTCACAGACAGTCTCCTTTGGCCCTTAAACTTCATGGATTAAAAAAAAAATCAGAACAACCACAATTCTATTTTTGGTGCCAAATCAAGTCTGAGTCAAACTTTAATGACATCTTGAGGTGGAGGGATAAAGATACACCAGAGAAGATAAATTTTAAGATATATTTAAAACAGAAATTTAAAGGTTACTTGTAATGGAATCACGTTTGTTCTCCAATAATTTAAATGAACTAGAGTTGGAATTACTCAAGTAATTTTTGCAGCAAGGGAATATGACTCTTGTTCCTAAAAGGAACATGACTGACTAACATCTGCCTCATCTAAGGATTAATCTCAAGGTATTTTTACACGAGATTGTACTAATCTTTCCTACTAAATGGTTATAAATATATTCTCCTATTCACAATAGAATATACATCAGTCATATTTTTTTAAACATAAAAAAACATAGATTTATAAAGTGAAGGGAAGAAACTCCCAAGAGTGGGAGGGGGGCACCAAGACAGAATTAGCCACTCCCACGTTTGACAGTTTCAATTCAATGTATAGGAATTCACTCAGATGACAATAAATTTTTGTGACCCCCTCCTTTCCAGACCAAGAATGTCTGGAAGGGCACCATCTTGTCCTCCACCGACTAAGGCTTGGATGGGGCCTGCAGTTGCTGGGTATTGTGACTCCACCAGAGGAGAGGTCCACTGGGAGTTTAAACATGCTTGAGCGCATATATGAGCAACAAATAGGAACTGGTATTTTTTTCTTCTTTTGAGAAGGGTGGGGAGTGGATCTGGGAGGACTGGGAAGGAATATGATTGGGGTACATTAGGTGAAATTTTCAAAGTAAAAACATTAAATTAATAAAAGAATAAATTAATTTAAAATTTTTGACCAGAGAAATTATATTAAATATAAGTTCTAATTTTCATCCAGGAAAAGAAGCTTTATATAATATATATATATATATATTTTTTTTTTCCAGTAATAAAATGAATTTTATATGTTGAATTTTACCTAAAACATACACATGAAATGAACAAAGAACTGAAATACAACTTTAGAAATCAAAATACATTTGATTATTTACTTTGGTTTTACTTTAAAAACAAATATTAAAATGACTTTGGAAGCATATTTAACGTATAAAATCAAAATAAAGAGATATTCATTCTTAATATCTATATTACTAAGATTCAGTGGATTTCAGCATAAACTGAAATAAATAAATGTAGTTAACAAGTAAATGAAATGAGTAAAGTAACCAAATAAAATCGACATATCTGACATCAGCTGATATGATTTCACAACCAAGGAAGAGGATTAGAAGACTTAGGAGCAACCATAATCATTTGTGTATTTTCTTCTTTTTTTTTTTTTTTTTGGTTTTTCGAGTCAGGGTTTCTCTGTGGTTTTGGAGCCTGTCCTGGAACTAGCTCTTGTAGACCAGGCTGGTCTCGAACTCACAGAGATCCGCCTGCCTCTGCCTCCCGAGTTTTTCTAATCTGCAACTTTGAGCAAATAAAGGACAAACTACATGCTTAAAAAACTGTAAAATGTGCAAAAACTCATAATTTTATAAACCTCATTAAGTGCACACCACATGGGCAGTCTGACTGATCTTAAATGCTATTTCATATTTGAATCATTATTCTTCTGATTATTTTTGGCAGGGAGAGAAAGGGTTTAAGACAGTTTACAACTCTCTGATCACACTCCATCCCTTAGGGAAAGGAAGAACAGAGATAGAAGCGAGAGCCGACACCTGGAAACAAGAACTGAAGCAGAAGCCGTGGAGAACATAGCTTTTTGGCTTGCTCCTCCTAACTTGCTCAGTCTGAAGCTTCCTACCTAGGGCTATCACTACCCACAATGGGCTGGTCCCTCCTACATCAATTATATTTATCATGAAAATGTCCTACAGACCTGTCTACAGGCAATTATTATATAAGTGTTTTCTTACCTGAAATTCACTCTTTATAGATAACTCTACCTTATGTCCAGTTGACAAAAAACTAACGAGGACATATTGAATGCTATCAACTCTAGAGCACTATGGTGAGTTCTTGGGGGGAAAGACTGAAAGCAAAATGATAAACATAAAAATTGGCAAAATAACTTTCATCCTCAAGAAAGTCTATATGAGTGATAAGAGGGGCACCGGAGATTGCCACATAACTTCAGAGATGTTGGAGGAATGTCTATGAAAGCACTGACAGAGCAGGGGATGGCCCAGTGCACACTGGATAAAGAGCACACTTGGAATATTGCAGATGTGGAAGAAAGCACCGAGGTGAATGGTCATCACAAGGCTGGCATGTAAAACACTAACGCTATATCTGATCTTCCTGGGAACTTTATGGAAATAAAAGTTCTTAACCCAAGGCAATAAGTTCAAGGATTTTAAAGTCTGTGCAGGCAGTCATTAGTGTACCTGCCGCTATAACCTTATAATTTTAAGCTTTTCTCCCTTTTCTTTTCCTTTGAGAAACCACTGGGACAGAGAGTCAACAGAAAACCTACCTAAGAACTGTTGGTATTTTTCAGAAAACAAATAAAATAAAAAGCCTATGGAAGCCGGGCGATGGTGGTGCACGCCTTTAATCCCAGCACTCGGGAGGCAGAGGCAGGCGGATCTCTGTGAGTTCGAGACCAGCCTGGTCTACAGAGCGAGTTCCAGGACAGGCTCCAAAGCCACAGAGAAACCCTGTCTCAAAAAAAAAAAAAGCCTATGGAATCACTGTATTATACTACATATCAAGTTATCATTGAGCTTTCTTTTCTATTTGAAAGTGAATGCAAATTCACTTCTCTTCAAGGCTGAGAAAGTCCCAAAAGGCTTTAGTTCTAGTAAATTAATTTAGGGGATTGAAGGGATGAAGGAAGAATGCTATGTGTGATGCATCAGTAATAATATTCTTTGATAAAATATATTCTCAATATTTGGAAAGGGATCCTTCTGATATCTTAATTTTACTTTTTCTCACCCTCTTCCAGACAAATATGCAAATGCATTACTGGTTGGAGAAAAGCAGGGACTTTGGATTCTGGAAGATTTGCAATTGAACCCTACCTCTGCTACATAGTAATATCAAGGAATTTATTCAAAATTTTTGGTATTCAACTAACAAGGTAGTGTTACATCATAAAATAGCTTAAATTGCAATTCTTAAAATGTTATTCCTGTGCAAAGCAGTAAAATTTGGATAAATTAATGTTACATCTATTAATTTATTTTTTCTAGCTGAAGTATTCAGTCTTGCTCAGTTAAGTTAAAAGTGCCCTATTTCCAGTTCTCTTTGGCTGACTAAACGACATTCGCTGGAAGGGGATTTCCTTACTCTAATAGTTTGTGAGCACAGGGGCATTTGCTCTACTGAGAAATTCCAGTGATACAAGTTTATCCACATGACATGTTGGCCCTCCTAATTGGATCATTGAGTACTAAACTCAATACATTATCCCCAACTTCTTTAAGATTCTCTGTACACAAACATAATTTTGAGTTGAAATTTGAATCATCAACAGAGACAAGTCTTCCTAAGTGGCAACCACTGATGGACACTGGCTAGTTGACGTGTGTAGAAGGAAGGACAGTGTGAATAACAAGAGCTTCACTTTTCTTATAAGAAACTCATGTGTCAGTGCCCAGTGCCACAATTGGCTGAAATTTCTCTCTATTAAGAATAAATCCTCAAAAATTAATTTTTCCAAGAAGAAGGTATCTCATACTATACAGAAAAAAATCTAAATTTTATATCAGGGTCATACTCCCAAGGAACCCACAAAGGTTCTACAGCTGAGAACAGCTACACTCAGATGAGCCCACACATCTTCCTGAGGAAAGAATGTCACTGCTTCTTTCTGTGTCTCAGAGACAAAAGGACATGTGGCTTGAATGGAGCTGACTCGGGGCTCTGCAATAATTCAGAGGACTGCTACTGGCACTCTTATAAGAACGGAGACAAAGTTCTGCTGGACTTGAACAATGTTCTGTGCCTTATAAATGCAACCTCAGCACATTTCAGTAGAATTTTGCTAAGCACTGAAAGTGGGTAATTATTTACCCCCAAGTACACAATAGATAGCCTCTTCTATAACGTATCTAAGAGATAAGTAGCATTTCTTATTTTGTAAAGTAAAAAAGTAAATTGAAAGATAAGATTTACTTTTTCCTAAGCCTCAGAATTTATTAATTAACATACCAAAAAGGACATAAACTGAAATAAAACTTTAAAATTATTTTTATATTTATATAATAAGTCATCACAACAAAAATTCTTTGTTATTAAACTGTTAGATAAAAGATAAAACAATGTAAGAAAAATTATACTAATGAAAAAAATTAAGTGTTATTTGGATTTGAAAATGAGTGAAATGATCATTTTCTGAGGGAGTATCTGCATTGTTGTCTAACCAGGGCCATGATGTTTCTGTTTCTTTTCCCAGAATTGCCTCTCCTGTCCTCCTGTATCCACACAGCCAGCCCTCCTCATGGCTCTCTGCTTCTTATGAAGAAGAGGCTTTGATGAGTCACATTATTCCCATAGAATTTAATCATTTACTTCCTTCCAAAAACCTGTCTGCTTCTGAGGTTTGAGGCAGCAGGGCAGCATATCATGAGGATCCAATAGAGGCAGGCTGGTCAAATGAATGCACTTGAAACATATATATTTTTTAATTTCTCACATAACTTATCACAGAGATATTGGAACTCTAATGTTTTGAAATTAGTAACTTTAGTCTGTTCTTACTATATTTTCTGCTGCAAGACACATAGGATTCATAATAATCTAGCAAAGGAGTAAAGTGCTTGGTGCCCAGAATTCAAAAATCACATGACAAAAATCTCCTTCCCCTTAATCTGGTAGCAAATCTTCTTCTTGTATGATTTAAAGAAAACAGATCACATATGTGCAATTCACTGTTATTCAAAGTTTACAAGACATAAAACTATAAGAGTTATCATCTTAATCTACCTATGTTTAACATGGCAAAGAACACCTAAATTTTTTTTCTTTCAAAATATGAACTTCAATGAAATGTTAGTCAGTTTCTAAGTTTGCCAAACCAAAGTAGACTTTTCAGTCAATGTTTTATCTCATTACTAAATTATCACAGGAAACAAAATGTTTACCAAAACATTAAAATATTTTAAATTGTTCTACTTAAGAAAAAACAAATCATAAAAGCAACTTCTTTGCAATTTTTGTTATACAACCAAACTTAGTCATTATACTTATACTTTAAATGTGTTTCATAAAGGAAGATGGGAGGACTGTAGGAGCCAGAGAGTCAAGAGCATCACAAGAAAACAGAATCTACTAACCTGGGGTCTTAGGAGCTCACAGAGACTGAACCAACAAGCAGGGAGTCTGCATGGGACTGACTTAGGCTCTCTGCATATATGCGACAGTTGTGTACCCTTGTGGGTCTTCTAACAGTGGGAGAAGGGATTCTGTTGTCTGCTTTTAGTATCTTTTCCTTCTATCAGATTGCATAGTCCAGTCTTAATAGGAGAAGAAGTATCTAGGCTCACAACAGCTTGATAGACCATAGCTGGTTGATATCTACGGGAGGCCTGTCCTTTTCTTTTTCTTTTTGGTTTTTCGAGACAGGGTTTCTCTGTAGCTTTGGTGCCCGTCCCGGAACTAGCTCTTGTAGACCAGGCTGGCCTCGAACTCCCAGAGATCTGCCTGCCTCTGCCTCCCGAGTGCTGGGATTAAAGGCGTGCGCCACCACCGCCCGGCCTGCCTGTCCTTTTCTGAAGAGAAATAGAGGAGGAGCAAGGAATGGAGGAAGGGAAAGTGTGGTCCAGATGTAAAACAATGAATGAATAAACAAATAAACGAAGGAAATCTTACTTCAGTCAAAGACACTTACCTATATTGTTACAGTTTCAGGAATACCAACATTAACTTCTTCCAAGACTCTCATAAGTAATTATGACCTTTAGCCCAGGATTATTTTATAAAATGACAATGTTTTACACATTAAGTGAAAATTTGAAAACCCTTTGATTTATAATTATTCACTTTCTCAATTACATTTTCTAAAAAAACAGAGTTATTTAAATTTTCTTAAAAAATGTCACATTATTTGGAAATGTTCTGAAACAATGTTAATTTTAGAAAAATAAAAGAAGACATAAAATAACCACAGTTGACTCCATTAAGAAGAGTAAGGTTAATACATTCAAAATATATTTTAGCTACTTAAATATACACATGTATCTCATTTTATCTTTATTTTACTTTTGAATAACTGCACACACCAGACTCTTCACTAAAGTATTTACAATATGAAAACTCATTCAAAATTTACCTAATATAACTTTAATTTGTAGTCATAACATCATTAGTGAAATAAATGTCATGTCTAAATACCTATCACCTTACAGAAGCAACCAAACACTTGTAATACATAGTTCATTACCAAGCAAAAGGACCTTGCTTAATTAACTGGAAAAATATTCACATTCTTTTTTTTTAATTCAGAAAAAGATTTCAGATTAGGGAAACAGAGGGACATCTATGTGTCCCGATTTCTCAGGACATTATTATTATTTTATTAAACTACTATTTTAAGATCAAAGAGATGTGGGGTTGTATCATGCATCAAAACAAAAACCTAGAAAAAGGTTTCTCTGTTTTAGGATTGCATTCAGACTTTTCAACATTGTGAAAAATTTCTATAAAAACTCAACAACACCTGCCAGTTGGTTGAATAAATACAGAGTAAACAAATGGATCAGCAAGAGGCAGAATTCGAAATTTGAGTTTTTGTGATTTTAATCCTACTATTATACAAATCTTGCAATAAATCATCACTGTTACACAACAATTTTCAAGAAACACAGAATGATTACCAAGGGTGAGTTTAACAGGATAAGATACAATAGTAGACCAAGAAAGTATTTAAAGAGTTCAAGGTCCGACATTTTTTGTTGTTATTGTTGGTTTTCTGAGACAAGGTTTCTCTGTAGCTTTGGAATCTGTCCTGGAAATAGCTCTTGTAGGTCTGACCATATTTAAAAGCAAAGCATTACTCACACAAGTTTAACTCACAGTCATGTAATATACAGAAAATAATTCCTTCAAATATATTTCTTAAAATCTGAGGTTTTTTTTCCAAAACAGGTTTTCTCTGTGTGTATTTCTAGGTGTCCTGGGACTTGCTCTGTAGACCAGGCTGGTCTTGAACTCACAGAGATCCACCAACCTCTGCCTCCCAAGTGCTGGTACTAGAAGTGTATGCCACCACTACCCAGCATAGCCTCAATTTTCAATGCATTTGCTGAGTAAAAACATATGATACAAAGGCTAATTCCCATGCTAATGAAGATTTGTGCTGAAAGCAGAAGAACATATTAGCTATTTACATGCATTTAATGAAGGCATCTGATTTCTGAATTTTGGCAAATTTTTATTAGTGTATTTTTTATTATTTAAAATGTTTTTAAAGGATTGTAGGAGCCAAAGGGGTTGAGAAAATCACAATAAAATGGCTCACAGAATCAACTAAGCAGGACTTATAGGGGTTCACAGATTCTGAAGTCACAATCATGGAGACTATATGACTCTGAACTTGGTCCTTTGCATATATGTAATGGTTATATAGCTTGACATTTTTGTGGGACTCCTAGCCATGGGAGGCAGGGCTGTTTCTGATTCCTTTGCCTGCTCTTGAGATCCTTTCCCTCCTACTGGATTGCCTTGCCCAGCCTTGATATGAAGGTTTGTGCCTAGTCTTATTGTAACATGCTATGTATGATATAAACATATCATAAATATTTGGTTGATATCCCTGGGAGGTCTGCTCTTTTCTGAAGGGAAATGGAGAAGGTTTATATCTAGGGGAGAGGGGAGGTGGTAGTAGTTGGGGACTTAGTGAAACAAATAATTAAATAAAATCATTAAAATTATAATTAACTAATAATTATAAAAATATATTTAAAATATATATTTTGTTCATTTCTTCCCCTCCTCCAAGTTCCTTCAGATCCTCTCCTTCTCCCTACAGACCCAACTTTAAGTTCTTGCTCAAAAAGCAAACCATAAACCAATACAACAACAAAAAAACCCACATAAAACCTAGAAAACAAAATACAACATATCCTAAAAAGAAAAAGGAAAAATACAACCAAATAAAAACACACACATATGTACACACACACATATGCACATGGATGCAAACTGTGGAATCCATTATTTTCAAGCAAACAATTTCAGTGTTTTAACTATACATTTCATAGGAAGGCTACAAGTTTGAAATGAGAAGCATCAGTTAAAAAATAGAGTGTTAAGCATCTTTATGTCTCCGCTACTCAGAGTGTGAGAAGGAGATCCCCTGTGGGGACCCACAGAAGTGGGTCTGCTCCACTTCACATTTGCCTGAGTGTATTTTGATAACCAGAGGAACTGGGGTGGAGCAGAAACAAATGCAGAGATTTTTATAGTTTGTAGAGAGTGCCAGTATTCTGCTCTCTCCCCGGCTCTAGGGGCATGGCCACCACTGCCTCCAGACTGCCCCAGGACTTGAGGAAGCAAAGGTGTGGTCTCATCTAAGCCACAGCTGTTACCGCTGCCGAGTGGGTAGGGCAATGAAAGAAGCATGGACACACACCCTGGCCATGTTCCCTAGTTCTTGGCAGGACTGCCAAGAGGTGGAGAATTCAGGTAGTTGCCCTAACCTAGCAGACAGCTGCAGACGATAGCCTTGGGAAAGCTAATGTAGTATGTAAAGCTGCTTTAAAGCCTTTTAGAAAGACGACATCTCCTATTATATTTGGATTTGTTCAGATACTGAGTCCTCACAGACACGGGGACTAGCTGCAGCTGCTGCCTTACAGGGAAAGAGTTAAAGATGTTCTCTCTCAACAGAAAAATCAAGGCTATGACTCACTCACCTAATGAAGTTTCTGTGGTGAAGACCGACCAGAGAGAGGCTTGCACAATTAATTTTATTTCCTAGGGTGCAAACTAGAAATCAAGTTAAGGGAGGAGAGACTGGATTTGGTTCATCGGATGCCTGTTGACTACAAGTCATAGGTCCACAGCAACCAGAGCTCACTTTGCTTCTAGATGGGAAACGTTTTTCTGGTCTTCTGGATATCTGTGCAAATATTTCTGCTATGACTGCCAGTCAATGGCCTCCAAGTGGCCTAAAATGGAGACTATTACACAGTTACAATCTCAAGATCCTGAGCAAAGTAGCAATGAGCTTTACTGGAGAGATGGAGAGGGTCATGAAAGAACTTGTTGGCTATACATTGTTTCTCAATTATCTATAAATTTGTGGAGCTGAGACATTATGACCTGAATAGGGGTATATTTATATCCCCCCCCCCAACAGTTATTGCTACTCAGATGTTCCAGCAAGGGTTGTTACCCGATCAAGAGCTGGGCAAAGAGAATGAGGGAAGGATTAATCCTATCATACCTAGCAAAAGACCTCCCAGGGCAGGATTAGAGTATTTTTAGGAGAGGTTTTTGAAAAGACTGCACCCCATGCAGTCCCCATTATTTGAAAAAGTGGCAAGCCTGTATGGGTCGATCAATAGCTTTTAGCAGAGGAGAAGATGCAGGAATTCTCCTAATTCTGTGACTATAAGTTTTAAGATAGGAAAGCGAGAATATTGAAAATGGCGTGGCTTTGCCTGTCTAAGTTCCTAGCCAGTCAAGCCTGTGGTCTCAAAGTGGCTGCAATGGCAGGCACCTGGGAGCCTCTGCCACAGTTAAGCGTGCCAGCTGCTGCCACTGCTAGCCTGTGGTGGGACTACCGAACTGTGGAAAGCATGGTCTGCCTCCCACTCAGGCACAGCAGGCAATGAGGGACCAGCGTCTTCTGGCCCCAGGTCTCCAGCAGGATGGTCAAGTTGCAGAGAGTGGAGCACACCTCTGCTCCACCCCGCCAAGTGTAGGTGAAAATGGAAATGAGCAAATTGAGCTACTGGGAGCTCTTGTAGCTTGGATTAAAAAGATAGCTTACAAACTTTTAATGATTTCAGAAGTTATTTGGGAGATATCCAGTGGCTATGGTCCTATTTACAGTTACTTACAGGAGACCTTGAGCCACTAAGTTAAATTCTTAAGGGGAGCAATGACCCAAATTCCACTAGACACCTTACAGATACTGCTAGACAGGAACAGGCATGTGAAATATGTAATACAGAAAGCAGGTACAGTATATTAATGATGATTAACTTTGGAAAGCATGTATATTTGTTACAAAATTTAATTAATTCTTTATCTCAGATTGAGTTTGCTCAGTGATTACATGCTTTACATCATCAAAATGGTAAAAATTTAAGGAAACAATTTGGACTAACAGGAGAGATTGCTTGTCAGATTGTTAAGCAATGTGATATATGCCCACAATCTTTACTTGTACCTCATCAGGAAGTAAATCCTCAAGGTCTGCTTCCTAATCATTTATGGCAAGTGGATATTATTCATATTGCAGAGTTTGGCAAATTAAGATATGTGCATGTGACAATCAATACATATTCAGATTTCTTAATGAAGACTGGAGAAGCCACTAAGCAAGTGATAACTCATTGCTTAGAGTGTTTTTCATATATGGGAATCTTTAAAATTGTAAATACAGATAATGGAGACAGAGATGTTAGTAAAGCATTTCAGCAATTTTGCTTCCAATGGAAAATTGAACATAAAATAGGCATTCCTTATAATCTTCAAGGACAAAGAATTGTGGAGCATGCCCATGGCTCCTTCAAAACTCAACTTCAAAAGATAAAAATGGGGAAAATATACACTCAGTTGCCACATAATGCCTTAAACCATGCCCTTTTTACTCCAAACTTCTTGAATGTGGTTACCCATGAGCAATCTGCCACAGATAGATTTAGGCATGATGGCACCAGGGCTACCTTCACTAAAGCAAAATGGAAACACCCTTACACTGAAGTATGGGAAGGACCCGCCCCTGTTTTATTATGGTGTTAAGGGTATGTCTGTATGTTCTCACAGGAGGACAGTGAAGCATGATGGCTTCTGGGACATCTGGTCCAGTGTGCCAGCTCTGATGACATCATAATTGCTGGCACACCCACAAAGTCAGAGTAAGAGGCTGAGCCTGCATTCCTGGCCCTCTTATGTCACCATGCTGCACTCTGAGGAGCCAAGGATGGTGGTGGTGATGGTTAATGATTCCCACCTTCTTGGTGGACCTACTGTACCAACCTGCAGACCTTAGCAAGTTTCACTTACTTTAGACGTGGCCCTAAATGCTGACTGAATATTTGGCAGTTTATCTACACTATATTATGGGACACAAAACTCATTTTTTGAGAGTATAGTGTTAATTGGTTGCTGAAATAAGGACCTAAGAACTGAGACCCTAGGAAATGTTCCCTCTGGAGGAAAGAGACTTGTTAAAGCAATGGAACACTGATATGGAGGTAAAGAGTGACAGAAGCCCCTCTTCAGAGAGACAGGGAATAGCATAAAAGTTTTTGTTGCCATTCAGAGACTGGCACAGTTCAAACTTATCATTGAAAGTAAAAAACAGCAATAAATTGGACTATATGAGAGGAAAAAAAGACTCATAGCTCACCCATCACAGAAACCTCTTTCTTTTGATTAAAACAGATTAAGAGAATTGTGATTCCACAAACTGGGTGTTTATTGTTAATTTTCATTCTAGAATTATGGTATTAACCGATTAATATTTGTGACTGATTCAGTTCACTATGAAGATGCTACTGAAAAAAGTTAGAGCTTATCTGAGAAAAATTTGACATGATAAATTCCGAGATTTGATACGTTTAATCAGACAAATTTGGATTTTGATGTAGCTAAAAAAAACTGTTAAAGACATTCCTAACCAATTTTAAAAGGCCATGCCATCTTGGTTATCCTCCACTCCCTTATTAGGAAATATTGTAGCCATGGGAGCCTGTGTACCACAAAGTCTTATCTACTTGCATACGATTATCCAGTTGCTGGTGAGCTCTCTTGACAGAAAGTTGGCTCAGAGGAGCACAGCACCTAGAGATGCACTCTTCCTTAACCCGTTATTTACAGAGGATGGTAGTCAATGATGGGTGAGACTTCTTTCCCTTCAGGAAACCTAAGACAGGCTGTACCTGATGGAATGTGTGTACCGATGGTGGGTCAATCTGGAAAGTGGAAGAATGGCACCCAAGCCAGGAAGAGCCATCTGTCCTGTAGCAGGAGCACAGGCTACAGTAAATGAATTAAAGAAAGAGGTACATGTGGGGGTGTTGTGGGCTTCCACAGCACCTGACGAGCAGTGCTAAGCTACACTGCATCTAGAATTTTCAAGATATTGCCAGTCATAGTCATGAGATAATTCACAAAGTGCTACCATTTTCCAGTTCACATTCAGCTACTCAATAAGGATAGCTGAGCTGATGTTGCTTGGTGTACTATGCAAAAAAAAAAAAAAAGATGAATAAGAACTTAGTGCCCAATAACCAAGAATATTTAGAAACCCTTGTTCTGAGCAGATGATACTTTTTACCCCATCTGATCTCTCTAGTTTGACAGTGAAATCCTAGCAAAGAACGTATTTTTTTTTCTTTGCTTATTTTTGGACTAAAGATTTTAAAACATTTTCTTTCTGGAAAATTCAACCTTTAAATCTGAATTAGTAGTGGTCATTGTTTATAAGCAATAAATAAATAACAGTACATAGCTACCCCTCAAATTCACATATATCCTATATATACACCTATATCCCAAACCTATTAGAACCGAACTCTGTACCTTGGCAAAGATTCACCTTTCAATTCTTAATATATACTATTCCCTACTTTCTTCATAACAAAAATTCTTTTTCTTAGGCAAAATGTCTGGTTTTCTGTGTTCTTTCCTTCCATGTTATAACACCCTGACTTTGAGCTCATTTCTATTCTGATAACATCCAAGCCAAATAATTATCCTGAAAAATCTTTTGAGAACTACACTTGAATAACACTACTCCCCCTAAACAGCAACTTCCCAGCTTATTAGACCTTTCTCCAGTCTTTTCTCCTTCTCCAAGTCCTTTTAGATTCCACCTCCACACCCACACAACTCTTAAGAAAACAGCTCACTTGAATTTATAACTGCTGACCCAATATGCCTGAATGAA
The DNA here is from genome assembly GCF_018167655.1 of Microtus oregoni. Classification (NCBI taxonomy): domain Eukaryota; kingdom Metazoa; phylum Chordata; class Mammalia; order Rodentia; family Cricetidae; genus Microtus; species Microtus oregoni. The sequence continues at coordinate 14,004,461 of NW_024543218.1, read as the reverse complement.
AACCATGGAGCCTCACTCATTTTCTATTCCCATCCATTCAATCAACTGATGAACTCTGTCAAGTTCTTCATCAGACATAACTCTACAATCTGGTTTGCAATATAGTGTGGCTAATTTTATTAATTAATAATAAAAATACAAAATAAGGTTAAGTATTGATGATAAATCCATATTGTCCTCTTACTGTCTAAGATAAGAGGATAGTCTCTTATTATACTTAAGTAAAGGAGGATAAGAGAAAGATAATGCCATAAAGAGACCCTCCGGTGAAGCCATGGCTCAGTTCTCCTTGTTGTGGTATTTGACACGGATTAATTCTATTTTAAATTAACATGTCAATCAATTACAAGTATTAAAGTTGTTTCTATATCCTGAAATTTGAATTTTCATGTGTTAAGAGAATGATCTTACACCTATGAGAATGACCAAGATCAAAAATAATGATGACAACTTATGCTGAAGAGGATATGGGGTAAAGGGAAAAAATTCTCCATTGCTGCTGGGAGTGCAAACTGGTACAGCCCTTTTGGATATCAGTGTGGCAATTTCTCAGAAAATTAGGAAACAACCTACCTCAAGACCCAACAATACCACTTTTGGTTATATACCAAAGGATGCTCAATTATACCACAAGGACACGTGCTGAACTATGTTCAGAGTAGCATTGTTTGTCATAGCCAGAACTTGAAAACAACCTAAATTCCCCTTGACTGAAGAATGGATAAGGAAGATGTGGTACATTTACACAATGGAGAACTATACAGCAGAAAAAAAATAATGACATCTTGAGATTTGCAGGCAAATGAATAGATTTTGAAAATATTATATTGAGTGAAGCAAACTAGATCCAGAAAGACAAATATCATATGTACTCAGTTATCAGTGGCTTTTAGAAATAAAGCAAAGAAAACCAGCCTATAATTCACAATTCCAGAGAACCTAGACAACAATGAGGACCCTAAGAGAAACATACACGGATCTAATCTACATGGGAAGTAGGAAAAGACAAGATCTCCTGAATAAATTGGGAGCATGGGGATCATGGGAGAGGGTTATAGAGGGGGAGGAAGAGAGGGAAGTAGAAAAATATATAGCTCAATAGAATCAGTTTTAAAAAAAGGAAACATGAATTGACAATGATATCTAGAGGTGAACCTTTGAGGAAGTGATTAGAATTTGGGAATAATCACCAAAATAGAGCCCACATGTTTAAATGGCAGTGCCACCAAGTAGGCAGAGAATCAGATACAAACAAACACAAGCAAAATTCTCCAAACATTATCTTTTGCTACCTCATGATTTACTGTGCAAGAAGGCTGACTAAGCACCTCACCTTGGACCAGAACTGAAAGAAAAAAATAACTTCTTTTCTTTTTAATAAATAGAGTCTGTAGTATTGGGTTATTTGGAAAAGAAAAAAGACTAATTCACCTTGTGAAAAAGTCAATTAAGTGATTGTTTCCAAAATGTTTTCTTCATAAATCAATCACTTCACTGCTATAGTCACAGATGCTGGGATGTACTCCCATTATTCTCAAAAATTCTGCTTTCCAAAATCCTTACTTTGTTTAATTCTCCCATTGAATATGAGTAGAACTCTAAACATTATAGGATATCATGTCATAATTAAGTTACTAATTAGTTTACTTTTGTGTAAACCAATACAGTCATCTATTGATTAGATTAACTATAATCTGATGGATTTCATATGAGCAAAATGCTTCCTAATTGGCTCTTAGGTGGAAAAAACATGAGGAAAAGAATTCCAGAAACCCCAATCTGTAACTCAGTCCTACAACCAAAGCTACTGAGTACAGATGGAAATTAGACTTTGATTCTTATCCAAAGTCCCTAATCATAGAACCCTTCCAATCTAGGCTTGATTCACGAGCTACAAAATAGTGAGTGACTTCATGTTGTTTGAAGCTGTTAAATTGGTAAAAATTTGTTTTACAGAAATAAAAAAACATAAACTTACAGGGAAATTCAATTATATTTAATTACTTACATTAAATATTAACATTGTAAGGATAAATTACTAATATTACAGTTAAAGTTGAAATGATTTCTTCAAATTTTATGACATAAGTGTATGGTATCTTCAGCAATAGTGTCTTATCCTCAAGTAATGTCTGGCAACCAAGAGCAATGGCAATAGCTTACACCATTTGGAGCAATCTCACAGACACACCGTGAACAACTAGTACTAATACGGAAGCCTCCTCCCTGCTAACTAGTCTTCATAGTGTGGAAGGTGCTATGTAGACTGTTGAAAGAGAAAAGTTATCAATGATCCCACCCAGATGCAAATTCTGCACATTACAATAAAAACTTTGCTGGCAAGATATGTTGAATGTTGCAATGGTGCTTTGGAATAATCAATGATCTGATTGGACTTAAGGCCCTTCTCAACAGGAGGGAACCCATGTCTAGTGCTGTGACCTTAGCAAAGAACTCATAGCTGGAGAGGCCATTAACCCTAGAGGAAAACATCATTTTGCTAAAATGATACTGTAGCTCACTACATTCTAAATACTTATCTTTATACCCGTAAGTAGGTACCCCATACTCCAGATGATCCCTGTAAACCTACACAAACAAGGGTATCAAAACTGGATTCAGTGGGATAAATATAAGTAAGTTGGGAGGGGTATGGCAGAAGAGGGTCCAGTAAAATTTGAGGGTGTAGATATGATCAAAATAAATGCCTCTGTAAATTCTCAAAAAATAAATTTTAAAATTGTAAAATATTCAAATGGCATAATTGTTTATATGCGTAACTCAAATAACACCTATCCAATCTGTTTACATTTCACTGAGACTAAAAGTATACTTTCATTAGTCAATGTTCGCTTGTTTATCTTCAGAACTGAAGCTAGATAAAACAGTTCTGACATGTCAGTATGATTTAGTAAAAATATCGGTATAATAATAAAACCTTCAATCTGAAATTTTTAGAGAGTATTGACATGACTTGTTGACATGTCTGGAAAGAAAATAAACGTAACAGCACATCAGATATGGATTCAGCCATTCATATTTCTCACATCAATGCATTCTTGTTTGTAAGCTCTTGTCAGTTTCCTAAGGCTTTTCTAAGTATTCCATGATAAAATTTCTCCCATTAAACTCTTTTCAAACTTCTACAGATAACTTGCTCTTTTCATATGTAAAGAACGCATTCATATTAATGACCCAATCATTGAGAAATGTTCATCACATAAATAAAGATAGAAGTAGTGTTGACATCGGAAGTGAAGAAGCATAGCAATGACTCTGTTTCCGTTTCTTTTTGCCACATTATAAGGTAATCTGAAATAAGTTTACAAGCTCGGAGTAAATGTTCCCAACTTGGCATTTAACAACAAAACTTACTTTGTTAACCAGAACAACTCATCTCAACAGTGACTCTTCAGTTAGGAAAAAATAATTTCAATCTTGGCTGTATAGAAAAGAGTGGATCTTGATGCTATATGTCTTCTAGACCTGGCAGCATTGATTAACAAAGTTAACAGTGATTTTGCTTTGTCAAGTGCCATAAACTACCTTTAAACATGAATCCACTAGCCAATTCTACAGGATAAGGAATGTGTACCAAAAAAAAAATGGCTAAACTAGGCTGTTTTTGAAACTCAGGCAATCAGGTACTACAGGTGCCATTGCAACACCTCTTGCTACTTTGTTCTTATAACACCACTAAGACCACATCTCTTCCATGAAGCAGTGACATTATATAATCCCCACTCATAACAAAAGACTTGCTATTCTCAATACACCCAAATTTAAAATAAGGATCCATTTGAAGAAAGTTTTTGGTAAATACTATATGTATCTTTTCTTTTTGTCCTTTGAAATGCCAGGGAAATTAGATTGGAAAGTAGATGAAATATTTGCCTGTAATCAAACCTGAAGTCAATCATCTTTTTTGTTTTTATTAGATAGCTACAATATCTGTAATGACTATATAGGATTAATTCTTTCTTTTAAGAAGTTCATATTAGCATCTACTGTGTGATGATATCCTGGAACAGACAATATCTAACAATCATGAATCTTGTATCCCACTGATACTGGAAGATATTTTAAAAGATAATAAATTTGTAAATGAACCATCATAATTTTAAAATGATACTAAATGCTAAGGACAAAAGAAAAGAGATCAGGATAAGATTGCATTATAGAAATCCTGAGGGAGGTTTTATGACTAAATATGATATTCAGGGAAGACTTGAGTAAGATAAAATTTAGGCTAGTAAATTTAAAACTTAATTTCCTATTTATACATATGTAAAAAATGTATCTCTAAAAATCATATATTTTTCTTATTTCATTTCTTAAAATTAAATGTTGACAGATGCATGTTGCTACTAACAACTTCACTAATGCTTTGAGGATCCTTGTAGTCAGGCCTGTAAGATAGCTCGGTGGGTAAAGGTACTTGCCACCAAGCCTGATAAACTGAGCCTGAGTTCCAGGACCACATATTTGAAGGAGAAGACCAAATTCTGCAAGTTGTCCTCTGATCTCAAATGAGTCATGGCATGTCCCAAAATGTGTTAACAAACAACTAACAAAGTGTAAAAAAAAAAAATTTAAAACCCTTGTAGTTAATATAAGGTCGAATAAGCAAGTCGTGCTTCTAATTGTGGCTGTATTAACATAAAGTATGACGCTGAATCTGTTCTATTTACCAAAACTGCTCATGAATTTTCTTTATCAAACAAATGTGCATTGCTCACATATCATGTACACAGATTTTGATAGTACCCAAGAAACTAACTGATATATCCTACATTGTACATTCTTGTGAGTTCACAAAAACAGAGAGAACATTATATGGATATAATATTAACTGGATGTGCTATGAAGAAGCAAGAACAAGCAACAAGGGAAGAAAAATTTGAGATGAATTTGATCAGGTGAATAGGAAGCAAGGAAGCATTAAGAACATGTGGAGAGGCAGAGAGTATTACAGTGTATACCATCATAAATCATTATGTACAGTGTTCCATGAATAAATAAGATGAAATAACTTCAGAGATTAAGTACAGCACAATAAACAAAATTTGCAGGAGGGGGCAATTAGACCTGAAGGTCTGTATTTTTCCAGGTCAAGTATTGAATGCTGACTACTGTAACCAAGATACAGTCCTGATAAAGAGTGAGGTCATCTTTATCAGGAAGAGTTGTTGAGAGGTAAAAGACAATACTTCTGTGTCATACTATTGTTCAGGAGACACAGGAAAGAAGACCAACCCAACCTAGTGCATGTAGTAGAAGCTGTGGGCCTGCTTTTCGTCCCGCCCGGCTCCCACATGGCTAGCTTTACACCAGAAATAACAACACACAAATTGTATTCACTTAAACACTGCTTGGCCCACTAGCTCTAGCCTCTTACGGGCTAATTCTCATATTTTGCCTAACCCATTTTTAGTAATCTGTATAGCACCAGTCTTACCGGGAAAGATTCAGCATGTCTGACCTGGTGGCTTGCTTCATCGCGTCTGCCCGGGAGAGGGGAGCATGGCCTCTGTCTGAGGCGTCTTACCTCACTTCCTCTTCCTTCCAGCATTCTGTTCTGTTTACTCCACCCACCTATGTTCTAACCTATGAGGGCCAAGCAGTTTCTTTATTTCTTAACCAATGACCTTTCTCCATCAAGTGCATGGGGATATGAAGTGTCAGTACGATGTGTCTAAGGGAGTGTTCCCTCAATGACACAATTTATGAAGCTGGAGGCAAAGGAAAGAATCTTAGGAATATGAAAATGAGGTTTTCAACATTTAATAATTCTGTTTGTCCAGTCAATGCTACTAGTGACTATACAAAAAGTATTTAGGTGATTCTATGCTTACCGACACACTCTGAAGTCATGGTTGATTGTATTTTCAATAATTCAAAAATGTTTATTGAGGGTCATTATATGTTGGAGCAGTACACCACAGTCCAAGGGGATCACATTGCCTTCCTGAAGATTCTCACAGCAGTGACTCACTCAACATTGTTCAAGAGGTCAATACACAGAATCCAGTTTAAGTTCAAGATTATGAGTCTTTGACCATCATGCCATATTTTCTTAGAGTTATTCATAAGAATTTAAACTATTCAGTACCACAGTAAAAGATGATAAGGGAGCAGCATAGGATGTGGAGGATAAGCTTCTGTGAGATGACAGAACATAGAGGAGGAGTTCTTTTCTCCTTCTATATGGCATATGTATAACAGCATTTTGAACAATGTTGCTTATCTAATCAAGAAGTTTCCCTTCATCCATTTTGTTCCTGTTTTGAAACATTCATGGTTTTACTGCACATGGGGTGATAACTAAAGAGAATCTGTTTTCCCAGACTGGCAAACATATCAGAAACATATCTCTGCCTCAGCATCTCCCAATGAGTGTCTTCCAGAAAATGGATTCTGCCAAATAAAATTTCAAAATGTGATATATTTGGTTAAAAATATATCCTTCATGCAAGACCACAGATAGCAGTAAGTTGCATATGTGTATATAATCCATGTCCCTAAATTGGATTAAACTGGAAACATTTTCAAACTCTGTTAATTCAAGGAGTATGTTTTTTCACATCTCCTGAGACTACATGTCTATAATTTTCATTTTCCATAAAGACAAAAGTAGTGGTAATTTATTCTCCATGCATACTATCTGATTCTATTTGTAATATTAATAAGCATGTGTACATTGCATTTGATTATCACAAGAACATTGCCTATGGGTGGCCTTGCACCTGATAAATGGATGGAATTTTGAAATAGAGGATTTCTTTCAAAAGCAGTCTCGAAACATGATCATTTGTTTTCGTGACTCAGTTGACACTGGAGCCCTTCAGACTGCTGTAAGTCCATTATATGGGACTCAAACGTTACATAATTAATTTTGCATGAATGTGATTTTAGAAAGGGTATTGTTTTCTTAAACTCATGTATTGCATAATGGAGTTGAAATAATGAATATGTGCCAGGTAATGAACATTAGAAGAAAACACAAACTTATTAGCAGGCATTCTCTCTGTGCAGCTGGTGTAAAGGCACACAATCAACAGGATGCTCTACCCAGCATTTCCTTGGGGTGTGCTTCTGCTTGAGCGCTCCTATGTTTAGCAAGCATGAAAGGAAAACTGCTATTACTCTGGGCTGATGAAGGAAGTGTGATGTGATATGTCAAAAACATCATTCCACACAGAAACTTATAAGTTTTCAATTTTAAAATAGTAAGCTAGAAATAACTGGAAAATATAAAAGTTATTTTAAAACCCTGAAAAACATTCAAAATTAATATAAATATAATTCCAGAAATTAAAAAGAAGACCGCTGCATTTCTTTTACCCTATTCTGCTTTGCTTGTTTATCATTATTTATCTTCATCATAATTACTAATTTATTATTATATTAGATTCTATTAGTATTCTCACTAGAGAAATAATGGGTGTGATTTAGGTGGGTGGGGAAGTGAGGAGGAGCTGGAGGGAGCTATGCACCTTGAAACCATAATCAGAATATATTGTAGGAAAAGAATCTATTTTCAATTTTTAAAAAAGGATAACTTTATAACCATCATTGGCCTATTACTTCCATCAGCTACTAAGTTATTAATATTTAAGACAAAAATATTTTTGTCATTAGATTAGGTATATTTCTATAATGTGGCAAAAAATTTCAATAATGCCCACAAATGCTTGTCCATAATAAAGGTTACTAAATTGATTTCAAAGCACATATGTATGTGAGAATATACAGCCCATCCAATGAGGTAAGAGAATATACATTAAATCTTACAGTATGTATTTTCTGCTAGAGGGGTGCATGCTTGAATATGATACCATGAGCTTCACAAATTTTGATACTTAATTTTGTTTATAACTTTCATAAAGCAAGGATTTTTAATGAAGATAAAATAAATGTAGAAAAATTTTAGTACTGAATGTATAAAATATTTAGTATAGAATTAACTACTTTCCTTCAGGCACCAACACTTTACATATTTTCCATGATCCTAATTTTTTACCATTAACACTGAAAGCTGAAGTGGTTGGTTAAGAGCCAAACCCAAGAATAAGAGTGTTTATGAAACCTACTCTCGGCTCAACGACTGATGCCAATCAAAGACGGCGTACTTTTCATTTTCATCCGTCTTAGGACGACAGTTCAGTCTTTCGCTTCATTTGAGTAGGGTTTGCAATATTAGATAGAAGTTCATAATAATGTCCTATATACTTTGCAGTATACATAAGCACTGCAAGACCCTGGCTTCTCATTACCCTGGCAATTTGTCAGGGTTATGTTCACAATAGGCAGCCATAAAGCCAGCTCTATGGTAAAGAGAGAACTTTAGCTTGCTACTTGCCTTGAAAGTATGACTTTCACAAGCAGGGTATTCCTCAAATTGACCAAAGCCCACTATGTTCACGCTAACATTCCAGCTGCACACCGCACCACTCTCCATAGGGTGGGCAGGGCGGAGGACCAAATACAATTCTCCTGCGCTGTTGTACCACGGTGTCAGCATTCACACTCTGACCCGGGAACAAGGTATTTACAGCTGCAAGACGTACAAGGTCAAATTCCAGCCTAGGAAATACCCTACTATAGGACCCTTTAGCCAAGATTCATTTGCTACTTAATATATTTAAATACCAAAAGTGGTTTTATAAAAAATAGAAGGTACTGGAACTGTGAAACGCTCTTCAAACGGGAACTTGATCAGAAAATATTGTATGAATAAAACTACTTCAGATAAGAAAAGAGCTAAAGGATTTAGAAAAGAGAATTGATTTAATGGAAGTCTATTATATGATTAAAGTGCCTCCATGAATCAAGAATGAAAACAATGAGTTGTTTAGCAAATAATCTGGAGTCAAGTGTTTGTGTATTTGAATAAATGATATTAAATTTTTCATCTACCATGTGCCAAAATTTATAAAAAAATCTAACATAAAAACTACAGATATTTATAAAGAAATACTAAAGAGCACTTTTATAAACAAACGGAAGCAGACAGTTTTATAAAAATATGTTGTTTGACAAATATTTTAAAAATGTAATTATATAATGAGAAAAGAATAAATAATATTAATAACAAATGTTACAGAAGTAAAGCATCATCTTAAGATATATTAACAAAGAATCAGACTATGTAAAAGACACATAAAATTTTCCAAAACTAACATTAACATAAACAGTTTAAAAAATATTAGTAGATGATAAACTCATGATATTGATATAACTTACAGGCAAAAATAGTAATATATATTAAGATAAATCCTAGATCACTGCCTACTTTATTAAAGAAAAAATATTACTTTTATTATTCAATTAATAAAGTAAAGTTTTTAATGTAAGATGGATAACCATCAAGAAAATAAAACACTGAAAATATAATATCTTCAATATGCAGTAGTACTAGCATTCTATATTTCTAACATAATCTGTCTTTTAATAATGACCTCAAAGTTGAAATATTTCACCCAAATGCACTTGAAGTTCACAAACAGACTCATAATCTTTGAAAGATAAACTTAGAACAGAAAAGACAACAGAGAACATAAGGTCAAAATGTTTGATATGGCCACAGCATGTAGTGTGGTTACTGCTATTAATTATTAGCAAGACCTAAGAACCCTGATCTTCAGATCAATTTCGACATTCATTTTGTGTCTGTTGACAATGAGAGCACTGAAATCTCTCCATTCAAAGGAGAATGCAGTAGCCACCAGCTATCTTGTATAATATAGTGATTCCTGGGAAAGGTAAATAGATAGACTTACAAGAAATATAAGGTATCAGTGCACTTCTCATGTAGAGAGACAAGTACATCCTACATGGAGGCAGATACAGTATATGTTTGCACAACTGCAGTTGGGCAATCAAAGACAATGTTGAGTAATATTTGCTGAAAAATTAATGAGTCATTTTATATTGTTCATACTACCCTTTGAGTTGACTAGTTTTATATCAGTCTGTCATAGGATAGAGTTTGGAAGAGAAAACTTCAGTTGGTAAAAATGCACCCACTAGATTGAACTTTGGGTAAGTTTTTGGTGCAGGTACTTGATTGATGATTGGTGTGTGAGGGCCCAAATCACTGTGGCTGGTTCCATCCCTGGACTAGTGGTGCTGGGTTTTATAAGAAAGCAGGATGAGCAAGCCATGGAAGCAAGTTATTAAGCAGCGCTCCTCTATCCCTCTGCACCCACTCCTGTCTCCAGGTTCTGGCTACAGTCTCTGCTTCCTGGTTCCTGCCTTGAGTTCCCTGTCCTGACTTCCCTCAATGATAGACTGCCACCTGGAAGTGTGAGATGAAAAAAACTCTCCAAGTTATTTTTGGTCACAGTGTTTTATCACAGCAGCAGAAACCACAGCTAAGACATGCTTTAAAATTAAAGTTAAAATACAACCTAACTTGAGCCAGCCACTTGGTGTTCATAAGTACAGAGACTATTGCATCTGATGGTCTATCTCTAGCAAAACAGAAACACACATTCAAAACTGGCTAGAATATTACTCAGATACTGTGGAGAATAAGGTTAAGATTGCACAGTCTCAGAAATGCTGAACTAGAAGCATGACAGAAGACACTCTGAAACAATGATGGGAGAAAACATCTAACTCGTGTGTGTGTGTGTGTGTGTGTGTGTGTGTGTAGTACACACATTATATATAGTATATAAAATGACTATTTTTATATTTTATATACATTATATATAATACATATGATGACTAGTAGGACATAAGACTTCTACTGTATTTACTAACACATATAAATTTCTTGCAATTTTAACAAATATACTTTGTACTCTCACAATCAGATGGTATAAAAGAAGAGCCATCATTTTATTATCTTGTCATATATCAGTGCTCATTTATTACCTGGAAAGATAAATCTTATATTGCATAGTTTTATATCAAATTGATATAAACTGGTCATTAGGAAGGAGAGAGCCTCAATTGAGAAAATGCCTCCATAAGACAGACCTTTAGGCAAAGCTGTAGAGCATTGTCTTAATTAGTGATTAATTGTGGAGGTCCCAGCCTATGGCAGGTGATGCTATCCCTGGGCTAATGGTCCTGGGTTTTACAAGAAAGCAGACTGAGCAAAACAGAGGGAGAAAGTCAGTGTGCATCACCACCCCAAGGCCTCCGCATCAGCTCCTGCATCCAGGATCCTGCCTTGTTTGAGTTCCTGTCATTGTTTCCTTCAGTGGTGAACAGCAATATGAAAGTGGAAGCCAAATACAAACTGTCCTTCACAACGTGCTTTCATCATGGTGTTTGATGGTAGCGACAGAAACTTGACTAAGACACACAGTGATGCTGAGGTCTATGCTTCTGATTCCCCAAAACTACCTCATCCTTACAAACAAGCCATGCAACACAGACACATTGTTCCATGGAAAACAATGCTTTTTTTCTTATATCCCCATATTTACAAAGTTGTAGGAGTTAAAATTCCAGAAATTACCAAATGAAGTATGAGCAAGAGAGTGTAGAGCAAGTGGTATTTGTTCTCTAGTTCCATTGGCTTATTTAAACAAATACAGTAAAGACAGTATGGACTTGGCTCCTAAAGTAAATCTTTGTTGTTTAAGAACTCTATGTCTCTCATTCTCAGTTGAATTCCTAAAATGGGGCTTAAATTATCACATAAAGTCATGGAAGAAAAGAGTGTAGCCCAATGTTTTTTTTGCATTAAAATACTTGCTTTATGAAAGTAATGAGATGAGGGAACAGTTGATATCAGGTTCATTTCAAACACTGTCTACACAAAATTTTCTTTTTTTTTTTTTTTAAGTTTTTCGAGACAGGGTTTCTCTGTGGTTTTGGAGCCTGTCCTGGAACTAGCTCTTGTAGACCAGGCTGGTCTTGAACTCACAAAGATCCGCCTGCCTCTGCCTCCCAAGTGCAGGGATTAAAGGCGTGCGCCACCACCGCCCAGCTACACAAAATTTTCAATGAACCACAGTCACACTTATCCTACATCTGAAGTTTAAAACGAAAGTATAAAAAAATACTAATCAAGACAAACATTTTTGTAACATTTTCAGACTTCCAGATGAATAGCTACTGTTTTAAACAATAATCAAAGTTCAGAGAGTCTACGTGAAAAAGAAATCCCTGTGAACTATAGTTCTGCATTCTCTTTTATAATAATTCATTATTTTATTTGTGTGTAATTGAAATGATGAAAAAAAGCTGTTTAAATAAGTTGTCAAATAATAAGTTATTCTGGATTAAGCAAAAAGAAATTTCGTGAATGAGTGGAGGAGATGAGTGAAAGAGGTTAGTGGAGGAGGTGTGTGGAGGTGAGTGGAGGTGAGTGGAGGAGGTGAGTGGAGGAAGTAAGTGGAGGAGGTGCGTGGAGGAGGTGAGTGGAGGAGGTGAATGGAGGAGGTGAATGGAGGTGAATGGAGGAGGTGAGTGGAGGAGGTTAGTGGAGAAGGTGAGTGGAGGTGAGTGGAGAGGTGAGTGGAGGAGGTGAGTAGAGGAGGTGAGTGGAGAAGGTGAGTGGAGGTGAGTGGAGGTGAGTGGAGGAGGTGAGTGGAGGTGAGTGGAGAGGTGAGTGGAGGAGGTGAATGGAGGAGGTGAATGGAGGAGGTGAGTGGAGAGGTGAGTGGAGGAGGTGAGTAGAGGAGGTGAGTGGAGGTGAATGGAGGAGGTGAGTGGAGGAGGTGAATGGAGGTGAGTGGAGGAGGTGAGTGGAGGTGAGTGGAGGTGAGTGGAGGAGGTGCGTGGAGGAGGTGAGTGGAGGAGGTGAGTGGAGGTGAGTGGAGAGGTGAGTGGAGGAGGTGAGTAGAGGAGGTGAGTGGAGGTGAGTGGAGGTGAGTGGAGGAGGTGAGTGGAGGAGGTGAATGGAGGAGGTGAGTGGAGGAGGTAAATGGAGGTGAGTGGAGGAGGTGAGTGGAGGTGAGTGGAGGTGAGTGGAGAATAGTGGAGGAGGTGAGTGGAGGAGGTGAGCTGAGGAGATGTGAGTGGTGGATGAGTGGAGCAGGTGAGATGGAGATGCTACCTGCTTTCATATCTACCAAGAGAATTTGATACACTGTTATCTTTGTTCTTTATTTAATACAAGCAAATTTTTCTTATGAAACATTCAAAATATAAATCTTATGTACAAAATTCTGCTTATTTAGAATAAAATAATAACCTAAATCTCTAATAAAAGTATAATATATATGGTGAAATATAAACCCACAGAATTAATTCATATTTCTTCATTTAGACAATACTAAAGGTGTTAAATGACTTATATGGTCACTGAGATATGTAGCTACCCTATAGAATCCATCCAAAATGAGGACTGTAAGGAAAAATTAATTTCTTAAAAATTGAGCAAAACTCCTCAATTTTAAATCTGTATTTGACTATTGAAAATAAATATCATTCAAGAAAGAAAACAAATTTATCTTGAAATTGAATAACTTTATCATCTATAACCACATTATAAATGTTGTTATAAAAGTTGCACTAGGGATCTCTGTCAGAAAGGTCAGAAATGCCAACCCAGACTACAGAGTTCCACCATGTGCTTCCTCTGGAACTGATTATTAGTAGAGTCCTTTATTCATAATTGATCTGGGATCATCTAGCTTTTAATTTTTGTGCATACTTGCACCAATAGACATACTTTAAAACAGTTTTTAGTGCTGCATATGCTTTTTACAGTATTAAGTAATGTTGATGAATGTGGATGAAAGATATTATGCATTGCTAAACTAATGTGTTTCATCTTTTCTAGACCAGCTGTAAGCGATGCAGAATGCAGAAGCCACCTCAGCTAAAGAGAAAGAACTGAGAGGATCACCATCTACCACTGGGTCTTAATAGCTCAAAAGTCTCATTTGTTGCCTAGTGACAAATATATGCTAGCTATTTCTACACCATTTAGGCCATGCAAAATCAGCTTGCTAAGAAAGCAAAATCATGACTCTGGGACTTCATACAGCATGAAGAAATACATTTCATGTTGTCTTATTTTCATGATAAAAGTTACTTCAGAAAAGAGAGGCAAAAAAAAAAACCCAACAAAAACAAATACCCACAAAAAGGATAGTTTGGCATCTTTTGCATTTGAACTAAATGAGAATTACTAAAATTTAGAAGGGAAAGACATTGCCAGCCTAGACTGTTTTGCTCAGTGTCTTTCCAGATTGGTTCATTGCAGCTCTTTTTTGGAAGATATACTGCAAATTTTAAAACTTCATCCAAGATAAACCACATTTTGCTTGGACAAAAATTAAGACTAAAAGAACTGTGTTTTGCTACTAGAGGTTAACAGGTTATAGCACCATTTATGCAAACTGGATGTTACACAGTTAAACAGTAAAGCTCAGGCTAGACATTAGATGCACCCCAGGGTCCACCAGAAGGAAGACTTTAGTACTCCTCAGGACCAGTGAGGGATGATGCGCAAGAGGATCAGGAAGCAGCCTTAGGACAGCTGTATTCGGGAAGGGGTGGACAGGTGGGATACTTTTGGTTGCTCCCAATACAAATCGACAATGGCTGTCTTTTCACTGCCAGAGAAAGGAGAGGAAAAAAAGTATGACAGGAAGGCACTATGGAACAGCAAGGAAAGCATCTGTCTCCGTCATGGGGATAAGAGAAACAGAGACTTGGTGCATAGTTATATATGCTAGAAAATAAATAGAAAACTCTGACTCTATCCAAAGGAACATCATTTCTTTGTACTTAAGGAATAAGTGTGAATATTTTGAGAATATTCCTTCTGAACTAATAGTACAGTAACACCGAATCACAAGAAAAATATATCACAAATAGAGCTTAAAAACATAGAGATTAAATGAAGATTAGAAGTACATGCTTTCCTGCTGTGGGACAATGGCTTTATACCCCGTAAAGATCTGTCAGTTATATTGGTTTAATGAAATGCTGATTGCCAGTAGCTAGGCAGGAACTATAGGTGGGGCGACTGGAACAGGAGAATTCTGGGAAGAGAAAAGGCTCAGTCTACAGTCATCACCCAGACAAGGAGGACACAAGATTAGAATGCCTCACTGATAAAAGGTACCAAGCCACATGGCTAATACAGACAAGAATTATGGGTTAATGTAAGATATAAGAATTAGTTAATTAAAAACCTGAGCTCATATATAATTATATATATAATAACTATAATAATATAATTAATATAGGCCTCTGTGTGTTTCTTTGGGACTGAATGGCTGCGGGACCGGATGGGACAGAAATCTCTGTCAACACTTTCCCAATTAAAAAACAAACAAACAAAATGATTTAGTAGTAACAGTGGGCTCATGTTGTAAATTAAGCCTAAATAGTTAGAACTATTTGGACACATATAAATCTGCCTAATAGAATATATTTACATATGTGCTGGGTGTATATCTGTAAAGGCATACAGACACGCAGACACACTGTATCATCAACCTTTTCAGGGTGTATATATGTAAAGGCATATAGACACGCAGACACACTGTATTATGAACCTTTGCAGCTAGCTCATCTGGCATTCCTCTAAAGCTTTGGGAGCAATAATAACATGAATATTTGAACATAAAATAAAAGAACTAACTTTCATTCACTTCGTTAATATTGGACTAGCCAGTAGCTTATACCCACAGCAGAGGTAAGCCTTCTACCAACTGAATGAATCCTTTACCATAGTCATGGGCAAGAACACTGGTCATTTTTGCTGTATCAAAATCTCCTCTCCCCTGCAACACCATCTTCTAAACGCAAGGAAATGACTGCAGAGCACAATAATGTGAAGAATGATCGATATTTTATATCCTGCTGGGCCATATTTAAAATAGGATCTCACTTAAACTATCTAAAAGCTTTAGACAACTTATACCTTAAACTTATCCAAAATTAAAGTTCCACACAGGCTGGCTAATTCTGCAATCTATTCAAATGATTTCCTTTCCAAACTCTGACCTTCAAGGCATGATTAAACAACATCCAGAATATCAGAGATTGCCCAGGAAGAGTTCCCGACTCTGTACTCAAGGACTTCTCATGTCAATACTGCGAACTCTGACAGAATGTTAATAATCATGATAGGTCAAATGTGGTAAATGCACATCAGTACATAAACAAATAGTGTTGGTGTGTATATAAACAGATATACGCAACACTGTATGTGTGTTATAAGGCACAATCCTTCTCTTACTCTATATGCATGATTACGTTAAAAAAATATAGAAATTACAGCTTTGTTTTCAGTAGTGCTGTTTTGCTTTACAGCTATTTCAATAAACGCATTGTGTTGACACCATAAGGCTCCTCATTAAAGGGTACAATTTTTTAACAGCTTAGATAAATGCAGCTGTACTAGAAAAACAAAAATTATACTGCGGATGAATGTACACACACACACATACACACACACACAAATGCTCTTCTAAAACTATGAGGAAATTAAATTTTGCTTTGTGTTTTACATTTATACTGGAGTTAATTTGCAGGCAATAAGAACAGTTAACACTCACAAAGGGCTGAGGAAACAATATGTATCTTCCTTGAAAAATGAATGTTAATTAGCAAGGCTCATCACAGCTGAGAAAACAAACCTGCTGAATCCTGCAGCGAAGGTGCCTTCACATGGTGTTAGCAAAGTCATGGCAACCTCCTGTGCTTTCAAAGTGAGCAACTAAAACGTTCTATGCTTGTTTATTAAAGAATTGGAAAGTCTTTCTAGGTCCATCCATTTACCTGTGTTTGAAGAAAAGTTGGAGCGGGGGTACCTGAACCTGGGAGAGGCTGAGGGAGGAAATGGAAAAGGGAAAGTGAGGTAATTTTATTTTAATTAAAATTTATTTTTAAAAAATCAGAGCCCAAATAATAAGACCAACCCTAAGGATTCTCTGACATCCAAACCTCTTCAGCTCTGCCTGATTGCCTCACAAGATTAGACACAGTGGACTGAAAGTACCCTTCAGTAGATTTGATTTGCGTAAAAGTGATGGACACATCTATCATTCTGCATGAAACTCAAAACCAAATGGACCAAAGACCTCAACATCAATCCAGATCCACTGAACCTGATAGAATTGAAAGTGAGAAATTGCCTTGAATTTGGGACAGGAGACTACTTCCTAAATATAATACCAGTAGCACAGACACCAAGATCAACACTTAATAAATGAGACCTCATGAAATTGAAAAACTTCTGTAAGGCAAACGACACCATCATAGGACAAATCAGTACCCTCAGGATGGTAGAAGTTTTTCATCAACCGCACATCTGACAAAGGGCTGATTTTCAAAATAAAGACTCAAGAAACTAGATGTCAAAATACCAAACAATCCAATTAAAAATGGGGTACAGATCCAAATAGAAAATTCTCAAAAGAGGAATCTCAAATGGACAAGAAACACTTAAAAAAATACTCAACATCTTTAGTCATCAGGGAAATGTAAATCCGACTCTGAGATTCCATTTTACACTTGTCAGAATGGCTAAGATCAAAATCACAAGTGACAGCTAATGCCAGAGAGGCTGTGGAGCAAAGAGAACACTTCTCCATTGCTGGTAGGAGTGAAAACTTGTACAGCCATTTTGGAAATTAGTAAGACAGTTTCTCAGAAAAGTAGGAATCAATCTACCACAAGACCCAGCAATGCTATTCTTGGACATATACCCAAAGGATGCCCAATCCTCCCACAAGGTACTTGCTCAACTATGTTCATAGCAACTTTATTCATAATAGCCAGAACCTGGAAAAACATAGATGTCCCTCAATCAAGGAATGGATAAAGAAAATGCCAAGCTAGGGAGATGGCTCAGAGGTTAAGAGCACTGGCTGCTCTCCCATAAGTCCTGAGTTCAATTCTCAGCAACCACATGGTGACTCACAACCATCTATAATGAGATCTGGTGCCCTATTCTGGCATGCACACAATTAATGCAAGCAGAACAGTATAAATAATAAAAAGTAAATCTTTAAAAAAAAAGAAATGTGGTACATTTATACAAAGGAATATTACACAGCTGTTAAAATCAATGACATCATGAAATTTGCAGGCAAATGGGTACAACAGAAAAACCATCCTGAGTGTGGAAGGCAAGACTCAGCAGGACAAACATGTATGTACTCACTCCTAAGTGAATATTAGCTGTAAAATAAAGCATAACTATGTTACAATCCACAGACCCAGAGAGACCAATTATCAAGAAGGGTTGGGAGGGGGGGTGGAAGCCCGGATCTCACTGGGAAGGGGAAATAGAAGAGATTTCATGAATGGATCGAGGGCAGGTGGGGGAATAATCAGGGACCAGGTTGGAGAATGGATGGATGGGGAGAGTACGGAAACAGGGGGATTTCAGAGTCAGGTAAAAGCCTGCTGCAGGGGCATCTCCAGGAACCTACAAGATGACCCCAGTTTCTGTCTCTGTGTTTTTATTAATCGTGCTTCAGTTCACAGAGACTGGAGCCTGCATGGGACTGACCTAGGCCCTCTGAACATATGTGACAGGTGTGTAGCTTCATCTTCTTTCGGGACTCCTAACAGTGGAAGCAGAGACTGTCTTTTGTCTCTGTTTCTGGTTTGGAACCCTTTCCTCCTACCTAGACCAGCCTTAATGAAAGAGGGGGTGTCTAGTCTCACTGCAACTTGATTTACCATGGCTGGTTGGTATACATTGGAGGTCTGCCCTTTTCTGAAGAGTGACAGAAGAGGAGGAGTGGATAGTGTTGGGTAGGTTGGTGGGAAGGACCAGGAGGAAAGGACGAAGGGGAAATTGTAGCCAGGAAGTAAAATAATTAATTAAATAAATAAATGTAAAAAAAAATAATAAAAATGATATAAGGTGATGGACAGTTATTTTAATTTTTGAAATATTTATTAAGGCAATGCTTTGTTTATCTAACATAGGAATGATCATTTAACCCTTGAGTGACCTATAGCCAAAGATTCTAATATTGCCTTAGCATAATACCAGTTCTTATCCACTCATTCTTTTCCAGCTATATGATCAGGTAGAGAGTCACCAACTGCATTTTGGTTATTTACATTGTAGAGAGGATGTTCTTGACACAAACTCATTAGAGTGTCTTCTCTCTAGTCACAGAGGACATTGGCCTTCCACAGCTCCCAGAAATGTACTCTATTATCTCAGCAGACGGCACCACCAACAGATACAGAGAAAATTTAAACAACCACACGAGAACTACTAACTTTACTAGACAGTATCCTTAACTGACACCAAGGTTTTAACAGTGTTTGATTATACTGTATATGAATCTAATCAACTAAAGTTCTGTTTGAAAATGCATTAAAGGCCATAACATGACAGCACCCCAGAGGCTCAAGCAAGGATGGTGGGTTCCAAGCCAGCCTGGCCTGAACAGCAAGATCCCGAGATCAAAGGAAGGCAAGACGAATTTCAAACAAGAAATGGGTTGTAGAAAATGACAACTATGCATTACAATTTTTTTTCTGGACTTCCCATATGGAAATGGAAGAGCCTTGGCATGGGTTCTAACTCATAAAATACTGAGGTCATTATCATTTTAATTTTCTAACACATCCCATCTCTTACTTTTTGTGCAATAACCCATAAAAGCACAGAGATCAAAAACTCATAACAGTGTGGATGAATGCAATTTTAACCTTTTCCAAGCTACCAATATTTATTTCTTTTTTTCAGTAGAAACATACTTCATTGCTCAGAAATTTGGGTTCCCAACTATTCAGAACAAACTGACATATATTCTCATCCATATGTAATGTAAGTGTTGCTTACCTCCGTCAAATGGGGCGTTGGGTTAAATCCACAGAGACTGCACACTTGACTTTTGCACTCTGTACAAGTGTTGAAGTTGGGAGGATCCTGAGAGCCTATGTTGAGTTCAGTTTTGCAGAGCGGACAGGTTGGCTCCGATTTGGTGGTCTTGTCAGGCTCAGCCGGTGGGGGTTTGCTGACCTTACTGGGTGGGGGCTTCTTGTCTTTTTCTAGCCTCTTTGCTGCTGGAGCTTGCTCAGGTTTGGACTCTAAGCTCTCAGCGGCCGGAGCCTTTGTTTCCTTCTTCACAGGTGGCACCTTGGCAGGTGCTGGTGGGAGCTGACCTGTGGGTTTAGGAGCTGCAGGGGTCTGTGATGGAGTGGGGGCTTGCTTCGTTGGGGCTGCCGGCCCAGTCTGTGGATGAGGTCCAGGCTGGCCTGCTGTGGAAATTAAGTTTGATGCTTGGCTAAAGATGGATGCTCCAAACCCGAACAGCTTCCCTGTCACAGTTTCTTGAGGAGTTGTAGGTTGTGATTTGGGGGCGTCGGTGATACTACCCAGATTCAAACTGAACCGCCTTGGTTGCTCCTGAGGCTTTAGGGGCTGGTGAGATGGGGGTGTAGCTTGACTAGGGGTAGGTCGTGGGCCAGAGGGTGTCGGTGACCCTTTTGGCACTGGCTTGGCATCTGGTTTCGGACTCATCTTGGTTTGTGCTTTCTTAGGCTCTTCCTTTCTGGGAGTTGGATCAACGTGTTTTGGATCCTTGCTCTCAGAACTGGGCCCCGGATGTGAAATAATTTTTGAGTCTGACGCAGGCCTAGGCATGGCTTTAGAATCAGATGGGGTGGTTTTTTCTCCTGTTGGTGGGAAACTGTGGGAAGGTTTGGCAGAGTCCGTTTTCAAAGGAGGGGCTGTTTGCACTTGAGCCTGTGGCTGCACCTGAGAGCTCGGAACATCGGGCCTTGTTGTTGCCACTGCTGAAGATTGAACGTCAGCGCGCGGCTCTGCCGTCTTGGGCTGCTTTGGTTTAACATCTGCAACAGGTGCCTTGGCTTGTTCAGGTAGGGGTGCAGAAGGCTCCTTGGGAGGGGCTGGCTCAGGTAAGGCCTCTGCCACTGGAGGCTTTGGGGTTGTAGCTGGGGTAGGTCCGTGAAGGGTTGGCTGCTTCACCAGCGGCGGTGGCTTTTTCGACTCAGGGGCTTTGGGGCTGTCCTGTTTGGGTGGAGGTTCCTTCTTGGGGGAAGCAGGCTGTGATGGTACCGGTGGCTTGCTGGCCGCTGCTGCAGGAGGTACAGAGGCAGCCTTCGGTGGAGGTTCCTTCTTGGGGGAAGCCGGCTCTGATGGTACCAGTGGCTTGCTGGCCGCGGCTGCAGGAGGTACAGAGGCAGCCTTAGGGCTGGGCTTGGGTGAGGATGGGATTGGAGCCAGTTCACCTCCCAGAGCTCTTTGCATCTGACAGTTTAAACAGAGCCATTCTTTGATCTGCAAATAACATACAAGCATCGTCACTAAGATAACACTGCAAAAACACAAACGTTTTCATAGCATGCATGTTGCCATGTAACTCGTTATTCCAAAGATCAAATATAGTCGTTTTAATCAAACATGCAAAATTTCACTTTATGGAAGATAACGAACCGCAGAGACTAAAGCACGCTATGTTTTAGGGGAAGTAAATAGGAAAACAGCATGATTTTACTCTATTCTGCCTCCAGTGCGCATCCTGGCATTCTTCACCCACGATTTGCTCAGATAGGTTAGTTCCAGAAATAGAAAGTAATACGTAATAAAAACCATGAATTTTAACTTCTTAGAGTCCATTAATATATGATGACATGTATTTTTCTGCTCCTGGCTCATCACCGGGTTTTAGTTACACAAGCCCGAGGAGGCTCGTCAACTTATGAAACATTGCTGATTTGTTAAGGTAGAGCATCTTCACTTCTACTTCAAGTCAACATAGTCACACAGGGGGGCAATAAAGTTAACCAAGCTAAGCTGGAAAGAGTCTTTGATTATCATAAATAGCATGATTTAGCAAAGAAAATGTTGATTCCCTGTAAAGTTTATCAAGATGATTTAAGGTAAGTGTTTCAGATAGTAGATAATGTATATGAGTGTGTTTAAACTAGAGAAGGGGGAGGGAGAGCAAGAGAAATGTACATAGGTGAGAGAGATACATGTATGTATACACATGCACAATTACGCCCATATTTCATATGTCGTTGACTGGGAACACATGTGGAGTTTAATATAACAAATTATAAGACAATCAAAAGGGTGACTATTTAACATTTTGTATGATTCCAAAAATACTTACCACAGACTACTTTAAGTATTATCAGAAAAAATATAATTTTGATTTCTGTCATTATCTAATCCTGTCCATCCAGGGTAACCAGTACTAACAGTTTGGAAACAAAACTCTCTGTACATAATGCAGCATGATGAGGAAAAGGAGTATATCAATCATAGGTATTGGGGAAATGCCAGGCAGTACAAAAGAGTCACATGTTGGCTGGACAAGCAACATATTCTTTATTTGCAAGTAATTGTCTTTTGGAATAAAATTTAATTAATCTTTCCTAAGACTTATAAAAGTATTTTTTCTTCTTTGATTTATTTATTTTCGAGACAAGGTATTGCTGCATAATCTACCTACCTCAGTCTTCTGAGTACTGGGATTATAGGTGTGTTCAAATAAAATTGTTTCAATCCATAAACAGCAAACGTAAGACCGGACAACTCTAAAATGTCATATTTCCATTTTAAATATTACATTAAAAATTAAAAAAACACCCACGGTAAGTAGCTATGTATTCCTTAAGTTTTTAAAAATATTTCTCGGGTAGGCCAAACCCGCCTCAGACTGGCTCCACAGCTGAGAAGCCCCTTGAACCTCTGATTTGCTGTGGATTAGATGCAGGAGTGTGAACCCAAGGCCCACACATGCTAGGTCAGCTCTGTGCAAACAGCTACACCTGCAGCTATTCTGCATCGATAGCTTTCATGTGTTGGAAGCATTTCAAAGAGTAAACAACGTTTGTACAAACAATGCTTGAAATCATAGAGTAACCAAATAGTCGCTGCTCCTGTAAATACTTTGGTGAAATTACTCTGAGGTATAGAGGAACTTTCATGCCACTTCCACACCTTTTTGATGAAGAAGGAGCCCTGTATATAAGTAGATTCCCACTATCCAGATTGCTAATTGTAAATGTTCTACTATTTACTTTTTCTGGCGTACTTTTCCAAATCCTGACATAATTAGCCAAATAAAAGAAGAACATATAATTAGATCCCTAAATCTTTGTAAGTATAGTGTATCCAATTTCCCACTGTCTTACAAAATATCCAAGTACATGGTGTGTCTCTGAGTTAATAAG
The DNA here is from genome assembly GCF_018167655.1 of Microtus oregoni. Taxonomy (NCBI): domain Eukaryota; kingdom Metazoa; phylum Chordata; class Mammalia; order Rodentia; family Cricetidae; genus Microtus; species Microtus oregoni. Next base: position 13,981,355 of record NW_024543218.1, on the reverse strand, counting down.
TGTAAATTACAAATTTCTAGGGCGAATTCTTATGATGACCACTCCGTTTCATAGATATAAAATTTTATCACTATTCATTCCTTCACTCAACTGTTTATTGAGGGCTCTGAATACTGCACAGGCCTCTGAAGGAAAGATCCAGAGTTCCACACCTACTGGCAGCTACAATACAGTGAAAGTTAGAAGATAAATGTTAAAGCATAATGCAACATTAAAATTTGTATCTGAAAATATTTTGTTGTTTCCTTCTTTCCTACTTGTTTCAGCCTCAGGTTGCTATCGGTAAAATATTTTTTGAGGAGACATTCTTGAACTTATGAGTAAAATTGTAAGTTATTTATGCCCATCATTGGTCCTTAAGTACATCTTTGGCCAACTTCAAAATTAATATAATACAACAACATATATAATGTCTGATATACATAAATTCAGGAAATGCCTTTTATATGGCCAAAACTAAGCGATCGGCTGTAGTTTATAAAAGTAAATACTTTTGTGTCTACTTAGACACAGAAAGTAGTTAGGGGAAGGAGAAAGGGTACATGTGTGGCCATCCATTCAGAGAATGCTCTTCTCTTAGCACACCTTTTCCTCAAGCACACTTGGCTATCCTCTCTTATCTATTTAATACACTGATTTTACTTTCTAAACAATGCATGAGACATTTCATCCTTCTATATTCTGCTTCACTTCTAGAATAAGAGTTTAAATCATTTGCCTAAACTACGATAATACAAACAGTCCTTTATCCTCTTAGGATGTTTTTAAAAAGAGTCTGCTTTTAACTTAATTCTACTAGCCATATCTGATGAGTATCTAAAGGAGTCTTATGTCAGTGCTTAACAGTGTTCGCACATGCATATAACACATACTCACATACTCACACACGCATGCACACACACATACATGCACACACACATATGCACACACAGGTAAATACTATCTTGTCCCTTAATACACTGAACAAATGGTAAAGCTCCAAATTATCCTCGGTATTAACATAATTATCCAAGAAAATTGTGAGCCAACTCTGACATTGATGCCAGTTAGATTTCCCACAAAGAACAGAGAGATTAATGAGCACAAGACAGAAATAATGCCACTGCCCTCTCTCTCCCAAATTTCACTGTCATATTTTTACTATAGTCACGTTACAATTATTGCCTACATATGTCTGCATTGGGTGTAAAAGATAATTCCCTGGTGTGGGAGGTTCTTCTGTCTGTGTGTTGCTTTTCTTTGTTAATGAATAAAGAAACTGCTTTGGCCTGTTGATAGGGCAGAACTTAGGCAGGCATGGAAGATGGAACTAAATGCTGGGAGGAAGAAGGCAGAGTCAGAGGGATGCCATGGAGCCGCCTGAGATAGATGTACTGAAGCCTTGCTGTTAGGCTATGACCTTGCGGTGATGCACAGATTAATAGAAATGGGTTAAATTAATACGTAAGAGTTAGCCCATAAGAAGCTAGAGCTAATGGGCCAAGCAGTGATTTAATTAATACAGTTTCTGTGTGATTACTTCAGGTCTAAGCTAGCCAGGCAGCCGGGAAGAACAAGCGGCCCTTCCTCCAACAATTCCCCATTTATTCTTTCACTTCTCCAAAGCAACTCTCTTTCATTGACCCTTACATCTCAAATAATGTATACTTCCATTAAGTAATATTGAAAATGAACAAGAGAAGTGCTCAACTTTAGCTTTTACTATCGAAATATGCCGCTGACGTTCTTATGTTAGTACTCACATAGCTATTCTATGGCGAGATCTATTTCCAAACTCCCCAAAGAATTTAAGCATCCAGTAGAAAAGGACTTTCTTATGTTTTTCCTGACCCCCAAAGTGTATTTGACCTTCTCAGCATCAGGAACATACAAATGTTTAGTTGATACAAGCTTTTGAAATTGCAAGTGTTTAATTTTGCTAACTGTGGCATTTATGTTTATGCTGTGTACCACAACTGTTAACACAGTCAGCATAGATGCTTTAATACTTATTTTCTGATTCCATGCATTTCTCACTAGTACTCTTAATTCTGGACATAGACAGTCACCCCAATATGTGTTCAAACTGGAAAGTATATACTATAATCACATAAGCACAAATATTTCTTGTATCTGGAAATATTAACTTCCTTATTTCCCTTTCAAAGTTAAACCCTTGTCTCTAAAGCTGGCTGAGCAGAGGTACCTGATGTACCACCACTATCAGCTAAATGCTGGCTGCCAGTTACACTGGTGGCTGTGTTTCTCGTTAACAATTGCCACTTCATTTCTTATGACTGTATCTTCATTCTATTACAACCATGTGTGAGGACCTTGGAAAATGTTAGCTCCTAGTAGACATCAAAGCCTCAAAATAAATATCCCAGTGCCTGGAATGTGTTACCTCTTTTGGAGCTGTTGGTCAGTGAGGTTCCATATATTGGTGATGTGGGATTTCCCTCTATATGCTGTGATTACCATTAACGAATAAAGATACTGCTTTGGACCTATAGCAGAGCAGAACATAGCTAGGCAGGGAAGACAGAACTGAATGCTGGGAGGAAGAAGGACGGAGTCAGGGAGAAGCCATGTAGCCTTCGCTGGAGACAGATGTTTTTGAAACTTTACCGGGTAAGCCACAGCCACATGACAATACACAGATTAATAGAAATTGGTTAAATTAATATGTAAGAGTTAGCCAATAAGAAGCTAGAGCTAATTGGCCAAGCAGTGGTTTAATTAACATGGTTTTTGTGTGATTATTTCAGGGCTGAGCAGTCAGGAACCAACAAGCGTCCTCCCTACTACATACTCACAAATATTACAGAATATTTATAGTGCTATTGGTCATTCTCAGAACTTGATAATATGAAATATTGCTCAAGATGACATACGATATGGAGCTATCATGTTGGTACTGATCTGGAAACTTCATCTCTATGTGCTATGCACATTACCGGATGAGAAAAGTAATCTTCAATCTTACCCAGCTGTGATCCCTGTGAGCTGCAATAATCACAGTCCTGGAAAGATGTGCCAAAGTGCAAGAGTATCATTAACATCGTGGGAGTAACCAAGCACTTCCTGAGTGGATTTAAGTTTCATTCCACGAGAAGAAACCTGGCATCATTCTCGGGACCAAAGGCCTGTAGGTAGACAACTTGACCTTGGGGAATACCTCCTACTACCATACTTGGAAACAGATACACTGCTTCTACTAACTTACAGTTATACCCATAGATCGATGCATCTCCCTACCTTCATCTGAGAAGCTTCTGTTTCCAGCAGATGGGGATTAACCTGAAGATTCACCACTGGTCAAAGCACAGAAGATAAGAGACTGTGGAATATCTAGTACTAAAGGGAACATCTGCATCACAAACTCTTCTCCAAGGCTCAGAGATCATTGAATAATTGAGACAAAGGGATGTCAAGAGCTAGAAGTCCATGAATGATTATAAAGCAAAGGTGTCTTCTGGGCACCATAGGGAAATTCTCATGTAAACTCATTGTGGCTGTGATAGTATACACAAGACCTATGAACATTTAGGACAGACCAAATCTCAACAGGAGAGGGTAGAGTTACAAAACCTCAACCCTAGCTCATGGACACTGACATTTGATAGAGGCAGTTTTCTTTAAGAGTGTAGTCCCTTGTAAGTCAACCAAATTCTAGTGCATGGCCACACATTCAAGAATGTATGGCCTTTAAAATCAGCCATCATAGGTAAAAAACAGTGTACTAGCTGGTTTTGTGTGTCAAGTTGACGCAAGCTAGAGTCATCAGAGAAAGGAGCCTCAGGTGAGGAAATTCCTTGATGACATCCAGCTGTAAGGCATTTTTTCATTTAGTGATCAATATGGGAGGCCCAACTCACGGTGGGTGTTGCCATCCCTGGGCCACTGGTCCTGGGTTCTATAAGAAGGTAGGCTGAGTGAGCCATGGGAAGCAAACCAGTAAGCAGCTCCCCTCATGTGGTCTCTGCATCAGCTCCTGCCTCCAGGATCCTGCCCTGTCTGAGCTCCTTTCCTGACTTCCTTTAGTCATGAACAGCAATGCTAAAGGGTTAGGCAGATAAACCCTGTTCTCCCTAATTTGTTTTTTGGTCATGGTGTTTCATCACAGCACTAGAACCCCTTAACTAAGACAAATAACAACAAAAATAAAATGGTGGCTAGGAAAGGGAAGTGGACTGGGAAGAGTTGGGGGCAGTGAAATTAAAAATATGCATAGCATAAAATTCCCAAAGAACTAATTTTTTGAAGGAACATATTAGTCCTCATAACTTCTTCCTGCTTTCACAGAGATATCATAAACAACTTTCAAGTTCCCCTGTCACAAGCAGTACCCCTCTCTAACAGTGTGTTTTAATCATCTGCATCTTTCTGATAAAATGGAGAGGAAAGCAGAATAAAGAATAGTGGAAGAGAAGAGCTTTTAACTCTCATGCCCTTGAAGTACTCTTTCTTTCAAAATGCTAGTATTAAAACGAAAGAACATAACACGATTAAACAGAGCCCAAGCTGAACTGACTGAAACTCTAGATTATACAAAACAAATAATAAAATAGTCGTCTTTTACATTCCTGACAGGCCAATTTATAGAAAATCCATAAATGAAATTCAAGATATAGAAACATATTTATTTAATGAGCTAATCTAAACTCTATTAGCCCTCTGGAATGCGAGGCTAAAAGAAAAGCCTAATAATGTTTATTCATTTAGACTTCTGACTTTATATGCTACATAAATGTAGGTATGGGAGAGGTCACCTCTGCTCACTTTTGGGCCACTCCATATGTGAATACAGACACACACACACACACAAGCACCTAACAAATCTCCCTGGTGAACACAGGCTCCACATTCTCTTTCTGCTGAGCCTTTGAACATTGGATCTCGAAAACACAGAAATACAATTTCACTAGCTAAGGCTTTGGGAGATAATCAATGTCTTATTTAGATTATTCAAGGGGTTTAATTGTGGGTATCACATATATGATTGTAATTAATAATGTATGTCACTTTAAAAATTATACACAAACTACTGATTGTCAAATAATTACATTATGATTCTTAATTTCAGGCCTACAATAGCAATAATACTCAACTTGATAACCTAGTTAATAATATCAATAGTACATTTTTTTAGAGATCCAGAAAAAAAAACGCATTCCTGTTTCGAAGCATTATTTTGTAATTTTCTTCAGAATACAAACTTGTTTATTCTCTGAGAATTTCAAGCATGTGTTTAGCTTCAAAATAGAATGGAAACTTCTTAAAACAACAATGGTTAAAAAAAACATTCTTTCATTAAAACAAAACTAAAATCCATCTAAAATTTATAAAGGACTCTTTGCTCAACTCTGATAGCTGACATACTTGAAATAATGGACCATCAAAAGAACAATGTCAGGACCTGATGTCTGCTGGTGTTTGTATCAGCTGCTGCCCTGGTGTTCTCCAATTATGCTTTCATCATGACTTTGCACAATAAAATCTGTTGGGGTTTAATTCTTGATTCATCACAACTATTCTTTGTGCAAATCATAACCCCTAAATGGACTATTTCTTCAGCAAGTTGGTGCTCTCATCCTCTCTGAGCCGAGCTTGTGATTTTGTCCACTGGGAGCTCCTGTGCCTTTCCCTAAGTGCAACCCGTTTTGTCTTCTACAACGAGAATTGGATGTCTTTGTTTATCGTGCACTATTGCCACAACTAAGTCTGCCATATCTTAATTACCACTTTGAAAATTTGCATTGTAGTTAAAATATGCAATAACTTTATGTATTTTCCAGTTATTCGTCTATCTCCTCTCTTTACACATTAAAAGGACTGGCCACTTACCATGTTGCTCATATTTCTGTATTGGGAAATACATAAATCTGGATTTTTTTTTACTATAAACCATTACAAAGCCTTCTCCTATATCATTAATTTATTTTAAAATACTTACTGAAAACCTTATGCAATTTTGAACACCACTGAAAATATAATAAAGCCAGACAACTGGTCTAAAATGCAACTTTATAAATAAGAATCCAAGCTCTTCCAGCTTCAAGGCAGGTCATGTTTCCTGCTACTCAAACATTGCCCAGAGCACATGACGCATGTCTCCCACAGAGACAGCCACACCCTACAGCAGTTTGACTACAAGTGGCTTACTGTAGTTATAATCCTTAGCTATGCATATCAATGCATAATTTATTTTGATTAAAAGGCAGACATGGCATTCTTCAGAACTGTAATAATATTCTCCACAACTTGGTGACAATCTTTATTTAGCCCATAAAGTTGCATATTGCTTCTCTTAAACTAACTGAAGGCTCCAGCTGAATAATTTGGCCACTATGTCCAGTTTGTGATAAGTATGTCAAATGTGCACTTCTGTACTAATAAACCACAGCAACATTCACCAGCTGCTAACAATACCATTCTTGATCCTTGCAGCTTCAGATGATAGGAGTATGTTTCAATGTTTGCCACAGTTGCCTGAAACTAGAAAATCTGACACTCACTATAGCACCTTTTACCTAAGCATAGGGCTGTCAGACCATGGCCCAAGAACGGAATCAAAGCAGGGAATTCTGCGTGTTTGTGGGGAAACTCCAAGAAAATTAGAGAAGAATCTTGTGACCTCAGTTTCGTCAACATAAGGCATTGCTTTTGGATTGTGCTTTTGAGCCCCTCTCAGATGTTCTGGATAGGAGTGAGTTGACTTCACATTATCCATTATTGCTTGTTGGTGTTACCAATTAAGTGTTTAAACTATCCTTTACACGCCTCTGCGGAAAAACTCCTTACTATACACAGTTTGCGTGAGGACTTTACTCAGGGGACCTTTCTTAACACTCAGTGTATAAATTGTTTGATGCTCTGAAGAATTAGGTTCCATTCTTCCAGGTTCCACCACCTCAAGAGCGGAAAGCATTTGTCTATGGAAGGGAGTCCATGTTTACCATAGCAGTTGCACACAAGAGGAGGATGTCTAATCAGCAACTGAGCTTACATTATATAGCTCAAACTTCGAAACGGTTTCTCAAGCTTCCACACTTCAGAAGATGGAGAAACACAAGCCTTGGCTCTCAATTTTTCAGTTTATGGCTACTAATGCCTCCAGTTAAACTGTGATTGTTTAAGTACTCCACTAGCTTCTTGAATTATTTTATAATTATTTATTTTTTTTGAAAAATTAAGCCACGCTAGTGAAGTAGGCAAACAATCTCGTGGGCTGAAAACATAAAAACAAGAAGGAAGCCAACATGTGCTAAGAGCTGCAGATCATTAAACTAGATCAGAGCTGGGGGAATCTTTGTATGCACTGGCCAAGGAAGGAAAAAAAAACAGTTTATAAAATGGTAAAAATGCTAAAAATATATTAAAGCTCATATAAATATCCATAGTCCCTAAGGGGCACTTTTGAATCATAGGTTTTTTAATGGAGCCTCTTACAACCTGCAAATGATTCCAAAGCTGTACAGCGGTGTATAAATACGTTTCACAGATAAGTATCAGGGAAATGGGTTTCAAATCATGCTTCAGCAACCTTATATTATTCTGTTTGCACTCAAATAAATTTAATCTAAACTTTCATTATCATTCATTTTCTTCTGATAATGTTTTGAAATAAATCCTTCTTCCTCTGTCAGTACAACAGAATAAGAGGAATCTTGGACAGAAGCTTAGCTTTCCTCAGCCAATCCAGAAAATTCATTACTATTGTCACGCTCACAAATGAAGAAACTAACCAATTAGGTTGTTTTCCATGAGTTGACTGTGTTGCTAAGATTTATTATAAGTATAGAACTAAAACTTCTGATGAATTAGTGATACAAATATTGTATTTCTATATGATATATTTCTATATGACATTTATATATTTCTATATGAAACAGTTTATAGTTAGTGCTATTTATTAGAAAAAGCACACAATAGGTAGTAAGTTGTTTTATATTTAGGGACTCTCTCTCTGCCTCTGCCTCTTTGTCTCACTCCATACATATTCTATTTTACAAACAAAATCGAATCTCAAATTGCTAAGTTCCTATCTGTCCTTCTAGACTCCACATGCTATCCGTAACCAGAGGCAGTCATCACCTCCCTAATCTCTACCGTCAAACGCCGGCAAAATGGCCAGTGACAGAGGTGCCCTCACAGTCAAACAGGATCTCAGTCAGCTTTCCTAGAGAGCAGAACTGAAGTCAGAGCGCGGCTTCCAGCACCAGTGATCAGGAAGATAAGAAACCAGGTTCCTTCTTCATGACTCTTTTTCTGTACCAATTGCTTGCAGAAACTAAATGTCATTAGCTTAGGTGTTCTAAATATCAATACCTCATTAAAAGAATATTAAATGTCAAAATCCATATAAATTGATGAGTAAACAGCTTGAAATGTACAATGTTCAAATTTCTAGTTACTAGATCTGCGATAGATGATCAGTATCATCTCATTATTTATGGAAAATTATAAATTTATTATAGATTATTTTATACATTTGTCTTTAGTAAAATATTCTTGAAATGTTTATAATGACAGGTTGTCTTGTCAAGGGCATTTAAGACTTGACATAATTTAAAAGTGACAAATGTATGCTTCCTCATAGGACAGCAACAGGCAAGGGCTACTATCACTCATCAAGTCAAGCTTGATGACCTCATCATCTTCAATTATTTGCTTTCAAAGAAGGACATCTGCTATTACTAAACTATATAGATCATAATATTAGATGTAATTATACATAACGAGCAGAGTAAACATAATAAAATACAACTCTTGAAAAAGACATCTGAAATGTTTAGTCATTTCGAAGCCAAAACTAAGAAAAAAGCAATGGTTTAAAGTCTAGTGGCTATGCTCGCGAGTACAACATGAAACTGTGTGCAAACACAGTGCAGTCAAGGAATGCAGGAATCAGAGAGATAGCATTCACCTTGAACCACATCAAAGACTAGGATTCTATGTAATATTTGTGAACAGAATTTTTAAAAATTATTTCTTCTGGTAAGTAACAATATTAGACAACTAGTTTACGTGGCAAACCCATTTTGTTATAATCAAGATAATCTACTTTTAATAGTAAAGGAGGTATCATGGGAGTTTCTAGATCATTGGAATAAAACAAATGCCTTTTATCTTACAAAAATCTTATGCGTAGAATTATGAGATGTTATTTATCTTAAGACTTCTATGAACATGATGCCAATCAAACAACAGATATCCTTGATGGAAAATGATGAATAATACTGACTAAATAGCATCATAAATATGTTATCTCAAATTCTCATATCATTCAGAACCACAAGTTTCATCGATTAGGTTGTTCTTATAACTGGTATCTATAATGTCTCCCAGGGGCACTTTTCTAAATATTTCCTATCTATAGATGCATGATCCCCACAATGGGAACTGCTGAGATGATGAAAATGCACAGATGGGCCTTCCTGGTCTAATCACTAAGACTAAGCCATTGCAGGAGACAGCAGAACTGGTACCTCTTCCTGTTGACTTCTACTCTCCAACTATAAGGTGGGTTGTTTCCCCATTCACCCGTTCGGACATAATTGCTGCCTCCTGACAGGTTCAACCGTAATAGGCCATTAATCACAGGATGAAACTGCAAAACCGTGACCCAAAATAAAATCTTTCTCTTCACAACTACCCAGCTTGTTATTGTAGTAATAAAAAGCTGGTCTCGAAATAAAGAAAGAATGAAAGAAAAAAAAGAAAGAGAGAGAGGAGGGAGGGAGGGAGGGAGGGAAAGAAGGAAGAGGAAAAGGAAGAGGAGGAAGAAAATATGACGAGACAAAATCCCTGTCTTTGGAACTACCCAGGTAGTTATCACAGTAATAGAAATCTGACTATCATAATTACAAGGGGTAAAGAGGTTTTTAAAGAGGATTTAAATAACATCATATACATTTTTAACCAATAATTCTGATCAAGTAGAGTCTTCAGATTACTCCAGTGTTGATTTTAGTTTGGACATGAATCCATAAATTAAAAAAAGTACAAAACCATTTCATTAAACGTAAACCCTCCTATTTAGATGTAAAAGCACCAGGACTGGCTGGCGCACTGGAACCAACAAATCTAACTCTTGCTTTTACATTTTCTAGTGGCTGTTGCCATAACTTCCTGTGTTTTAAGTTTATGTTTGAGTTATAAATTTACAATGCTATATTTTTTATCTTGCTATATAAACTGAATTTTATCTGGAGACAACTTGGTGTCACTCATTCCTAGGAATAAAAATACTCTCTATAGTGAGAATTTCGAGAATGAGTTGATCTCAGAATTACACCAATACTAAATTCATTTCTACATTCTCTAACCTTCAGCTACACTCACTAATTAGAACTTCAGTTGAAATTACCACTCAACAATAGTTCAACATTTATTTATTTTGTGTATGGGGGCACATGTACTCCATGGCTCCTGGGTGGGGGTCAGAAGACAACTTACAAGGTGAGTTCGCTCCTTCATGATGTGAGTTCTGGGGATCGATTCGCAGTTGTCATGGTTGGGGACAATCACTTTTACTCACTGAGCTAACTCATCTACTTCATTAAAACTTTTATACCTCAAATCCTCCAGTACCCCTAAAGCACTAACCTCCAACTGAAAGAGAAAGAGAAACGCAGCACTTAGCCCCATTCCTCTCCTGTGCATAACATAATCCTTGTGGTGGCATTTCAACTGCATTTTAATAAATGAAGACTACCTGATGATCTGAGAGGAAAAGAGTCCCTCTACTCAGCTTTATAGACCAGGTTATGGTAACACACACTTTCAATGCCAGTAGCCACAATGACACGCACCTTTAATCTCAGTAGCCATGCTAGTTGCCATAGGAACTGGGTGGTGCATGGCTTTAATTACGGAGATGCATACCTTTAATCCCAGCACTAGGGAGGAAACAGCTCTAAGACACATAGTCTCCTTCTGAGATTCCAGAAGGCGGGAGTGCCATTTCAGACTGAAGTCTAGGTAAGAGCCAGTGGCTCCTTGTTTTGCTTTTTGGACCTTCAGGTTGAACCCCAATTTCTGACCCTGAGTTTTTATTAATCGTGCTTCAAATCCTCCTGTATTTCATCTGCGTTATAACACTTTTACCATCTGTCACACCATATGGTTTGGTTATTCGTGATGCTGACTAGAATACTAACCCATAAGACAAGGATGTCGTTCATGTCTGGATGCCCAGAATCTAGAACATCCATGGAATTTAGCGGATGCTACTCAAGTAGCCGAAGAACTTTGATGGGTTTTGCTTATTTGTCTGTTTGGTTTTGGTTTTTGATTTTTGTTTTTGATTCTACAGTCTGGGGCAACTAAGGGTTCTTGTTTTCCAGGTCATTAACCAGCTCTATTGTTATCTTCAGTTAGCCCACTGACATTTGAAGGTGGTGGTCCTCTTAAACCTTTCTCAAAAGGCATGTAAATCATGTTGTTCATGTTACCTGGAGGAACTCACTACATGTTTATATTTGCTGATGTGAAGGACCCTCTGACACGCCTTTGGGTAGTTTTCCTCAGCTCTCCCTCAGCTACTTTCAATGCCTACATCTTTGGATGCTTCGCCATATCAGCTTCTATTTCCAGTCCTTTTTCACATTAAAGATGGAGCCCTAGGAGAGGTGGTCAACACTTGTAAGCTTCGGGGATTTTTGGCAGTGGAGGTAGGGGATGGGAGATAGGGGGATTGTGCAGCATTTTTGTCGAGAATTAGAAGTGCCAAAAAAAAAAATCTGTGCTAAAAACAGGAAGCAATTGGAAAAACACTTCCTGTTTTATAATACTTTCAGCTATTCCATCATGAGGGGAATGTTGTCCTGTTTTTCCTAGACCAGAGGTACCAGTCATCTCTACTCTTTTTGTTTAGCATACCTCTCTCTGCACGCACACACGCACGCACACACACACACACCCTGACCACAGACACCTTCAAGCACATATACACTCACTCACTCTCTCTCTCACACACACACACATACACACTCACATACACACATATGCACAAGTTTCTCTTGAATCAGAAGTAGTGACAGGGCTGTCACTACAGGGTAAATAGTGAAATCACTTTCCCCAAGTAAAGTATATAAAACATGTTTTGTTTCATCTTTGTAATAAGGTTCACACACACACACATACATATATAAAAGTCTATTTTGGTTTTGCTACTGTTTTGCCCTTGAAAGATAGCCATATTTTTTATTTAATTAGACATCTAGTTTTAATCAAAAGCCATGTATAATGACTAAGAATAAATTAATCAAATTCAACTTCATCACTAACATTTAGCTCATTGTCAGTGTTCTGGAAGTGACAAGTCGTCTTCTTGCATTGAATTTCAGAAGAGTTGAGAGAATTATGAACAAGCCTTTATATCCGTCCATAAATGTGTCTTGCCTGAGGCTATTCACTGATAGAGATAAAATAAATGCACAGAAACAACAGCAAAAAAGAATCCCTTGTCAATAATTAGAAAGTAAATACTCAATTTGTCAGGAAGCAGACTCAAAGAGAAAGCCTGTGTTCCGTGATTAATTCCATTAATGGAGCAGCGAGGAGAGCTACAGATATGACTTCCTCTCCATACCAGGACCCTAGGCTGGGAGCCAGGGCCTTCTCAGGATGTATTTGGAACAGCTCCCATCTCAAGAGCCTCCAGAGAGGGAAGGTACTTTCAAGGCCTTCCACTGCACATAGAGGAGTGAGCTGAATCACAGGGTGTCGGAGAATACTACAGTGAACATATGGATATCAGAGGGAGACTTTTGGGAGCCAGTTACTCCTTCCACTGTGCCATCTAGGGACCCAACTCAGAGCGTCAGGCCTGCACAGCAAGTATGTTTAGTGCCTTTGCATGGGCTGTCTCAACACTCCCATATTTACTCTTCATATCCTAAACACACTCTGTGTTGTTCTACGTGCATTTCTTGCTTAAATTCTAACCTGTTGCATCTTCTCGATCTGTTGAACTCATGTTTATACTGATACACTCTATGGAAAGACACTTTTCCCGTGAAGCTTTTCTCAATCGCACCCACTAGGAAAAGAGTGCTTCCCACTCATAAGTCCATCATATTCGCTTTTATCTTTCAAAGATATCACTGTCATCTGAGTCTATATCATATTCATGGTTGCAGACATGCATGGAGAATATTTCAATCATGGTATTTTCAAAAATTCATGCTTTAGTCTCATCTCTATTCCAAAACCATTTATGAGAATGCCTCTCATGTATTAGAAATTTAAATAATATCTATCTTCCAAATAGTGGGCTTATAAGCAATAAATGAAGAATATATTTCCAAATGCACTTATTGCCTTGTGACTTGCCACAGAAGTGAGATAAATGCAAATGTTCAATGGACAAACCATCCATCTTTCAAACTATTTCTTTGTATCATTAGCATAGTATGGACCGAAATGCAACTTTCCTAATATTTTAAAAGCTAAGCACACACACACATACACAAACACATACACCTGATTACAATATGATTCTGCTCATCATTTATAAGAAACATAATACTGTTTTCTTGTTAATTATAATTTTATAAGTAAAAACTGGCTCATTTAAATGGTTACAGAACCAGTGAGCGTTGCGATTACAAACTAAAATTCTTCAGAAAGCAGAGAGCACTTGACAAGTCCTAAAACCTTACTTTTCTCACACATTATACTTCAGTGAGTGCATGAATATAATAACAGCTATCAATCTTCATAACTTAATATTTATAAATAGAGTGAAGAACTCTGTCTTGGAGCGATTTAAATCCCATACTCCTTCACTTCCGTTGGTGAGTTATTTTTCCAGTGTTCTCTGACACAGTGCTAGACAGTCAACTAGCTGTGTTCCAGATGGACCGAACGTACTTTTTACATAGTAGAAGGTATCAGACCTCTTGGAATTAAAAAAGAAAGACTACACAACTCTGCCTATGCCCTCAGCTCCAGTCTCTTCACATTTGCTCTATGTTATCATTCCATTTTCATGTGACTTCTTTTCCCCAGAAGACACTTCACACCCCGTCTATTTTTCTGTTCCAAATGCAATCAGGGAATAAAAGTACTCAAATAAAAGCTTCTGCAAGCTTGTGAAAGAATTCAGTTGTATCTGATCTCTAAACATACTGTGTTGTGCTGTAATTTATTAACACCCAATCTTACTAGACTGAATCAGGTGGATTTAACATTAGAAAAAGGTATAGAAAGGTCTATATTCACATTCAAGACATAAAAATGATTTATATTCCCTTTTTTTTTTTTGGTTTTTTGAGACAAGGTTTTTCTGTGGTTTTGGAGCCTGTCCTGGAACTAGCTCTTGTAGACCAGGCTGGTCTCGAACTCACAGAGATCCACCTGCCTCTGCCTCCCGAGTGCTGGGATTAAAGGCGTGCGCCACCACCGCCCGGCCATATTCCCTATTATATATTATTTTCTCCTCCCAACTAAAGTATGTAGAAGCAGGCCAGCAAGAGGAACGCAAATAGATCCATACTTATCACCCTGCACAAAACTCAACTCCAAATGGATCAAAGACCTGAACATAAACACCAGAAACACTGACCCTGATAGAAAACAAAGTGGGAAATAGCCTTGAATTCACTGACACAGGAAAAGACTTTCTTAACACAACACCGCGAGCACAAGCAATAAGCTCAACAATTAATAAATGGGACCTCACAAAACTGAAACGTTTCTATATGGCAAAGGACACTGTTATTCAGACCATGTGGCAGTCTGCAGGATGGAAAAAGGTTTTCCAATTACAAATCTAACAGATGGCTAATATCCAAAATATATAAAGAACTTTAAAAAACTAAATGTCAAGAAAACAAGGAACACTATTTAAAAACTTTGTACAGATATAAATAGGGAACTCTCAGAAGAGGAAACTCAGTTGGCAAAGAAATACTTAAAATGTTAAGTAGTCTTCCATCAGAGAAATATAAATAAAAATTACTTTGAGATTTAGTCTTAACAACTGTCAAAATGGCTAAGATCAAAAGTAAAAGTGGCAGCTCATGCTATAAAGGATGTGTAGTAAGGGAAACATAGAACCATGGCTGGCGAGGAAGCAAACTTGTCTGGAAGTCAGTGTTGCGGTTTCTCAGAAAGATGGGAATCTATCTACCTCATGATCCAGCTATAGCACTCTTGGTCATATACCCAAAGGACACCTCATGCTACCACAGAGACACTTGCTCAGCCACACTCATTGCTGCTCTATTCACAATAGCCAGGAACTGAAGCAACCTAGATGTGAACAAATGAATGGATAAAAAACAAGTCCATTTATAAAATGGAGTAATGCTCACCCACGTAAAATAATGGCATCATGAAATTTGCGGGTAAATGGAAAGAACTAGAAAGAAGTCATCCCAAGTGAGGATGTTTACATATCTCAGTTCCCTTTTGATTTGATGGTTAAGCAGGCAAGTTAGCTATGTAACTGACACATCTCCTGGGAATAAAGATATCAATAATGAGTCTACTTTTATAGCTTCAATTTATGGATCAATCCATGTTGTTATCAGTGACTCTCAGCTAATGAGTGGGGTATATCCTCATCGGGTATAGAAGAACCACCAATGGGGATGGGTATGTACAAACTGAAAACTATCCCAGTTAATATTAAAAATATATTTAAAATTTGAAAATAATCATCCACTTTCTTAAGTGCAAATATTATGTCAGTTAGTTGTATTAAAATATGAGCTGGATGGGGCTGAACATGCCAAAATCCTGCAGTTTGGAAGGCTTTGGAAGGAAGATTATTAAGTTAGAAGAAACCTGAGCTATGTAAAGAATTCTATATCGGCTTGGGCTACATGGCAAACCTTGTCACAAAAAGAAAAAAAAAAAGAACTCAAACAAACCACACAACAATAATAGCAAAATTGGTAAGTGGGAGCATCAATTTTAAACTAAAGCAGCATCAGTTTATGCTAAAAAAAATGTAGATGTTAAACCCCGTGAATCTAGAAGTACAGCTCCTTTCCCACAATTCACATTTGTTTTATACGCCACATCTTTAGAAACTGTGACATTATGTTAAGACTTTCATGCAAGAGAATATTTTATAGAAATAAATTGACAGGGAGAAAGAAAAGGACAAAGGGGAGAGAGAGATGAAGAGACGGAGAGACAAGCACTCGCCGTCCTAAGTAACATAACAGGCACCACGTGAGGATAGTGCCGGTGCTTATGGAGCGTGGGCTGTAATAAATGCACTCACCTCGGTTAAGTGAGGATTGGGGTTAAAACCACAGAGGCTACAGACGGTGGTCTGACACTCAGTGCATGTGTTAAAGTTGGCCTTTTCTGGACTATGCAACAGAAGTTCAGTGGTGTTGCAAAGGGGACAGATGGTTTTGGAGAGGTCTTGTCCTGGAGTCTGTGCTGCAGAAGTAGGTGGCGGCTGCAGAGGTCTTCCAGAGACCGTTTGGCTTGTCGGTTTCATAGGCTGTTGTTGAGCTAAGGGTTTCGCTGGAGCGGGCTGTTGAGCTGAGGGTTTCGCTGGAGCGGGCTGTTGAGGCTGGGGCTTTGCTGGGGTGGGCTGTTGAGCTGAGGGTTTTGCTGGAGCGGGCTGTTGAGCTGAGGGTTTCGCTGGAGCGGGCTGTTGAGGCTGGGGCTTTGCTGGGGTGGGCTGCTGAGGCTGGGGCTTTGCTGGGGTGGGCTGCTGAGGCTGGGGCTTTGCTGGCGTGGGCTGCTGAGGCTGCGGCTTTGCTGGGGTGGGCTGTTGAGGCTGGGGCTTTGCTGGCGTGGGCTGCTGAGGCTGGGGCTTTGCTGGAGTGGTCTGTTGTGGAGGTTTTGTAGGAGCTGGCTGCTGAGGCTGGGCTTTCACTGGGGTAGGCTGCTGAGGCTGAGGCTTTGCTGGAACAGGTTGCTGAGGTGAAGACTTTGCTGGGCCTGGCTGTTGAGCTGGTGTCTTCCCAGGTCCAGATTGCTGAGTTGGAGGAGTCTTTGTAGGCCCAGGTACCTTAGCTGGAGGCTGTGGGCCAGTTTGTTGAGCTGGGAGTTTTGCTGTTCCTGGCTGCTGAACCGGGGACTTTACTGGCCCTGGTGGAATCTTTCCAGGACCAGGAGTTTGAGTTAAAGGCTTTGGCCCGGGCTGCTGAGATGAAGTCTTCTCGACTCCAGCCTGCTGCACTGACGGCTTGGATGTCACTGGAGGTTGCACTGGGGCCTTTACTGTCCCTGCTGGTTGAGCTGGGGACTTTGTTGGCCCTGGCTGCTGGACTGTGGCCTTTGCAGGTCCGGGTTGTTGGGCTGCAGATTTCCCAGGACTTGCTTGCTGAGCTGGTGTTTTGGCTGGGCTCTGCTGGGAAGGCTTTCCTGGTTCTGAAGGTTTAGTCTGAGGCCTGGCTGCATCTTTTTCAATAGGCAGCTTTGTTGGGTCCGTCTGCGGAGGCTGGGAAGATGCCTGGGAAGGCTTTCCTGTGCTGGGGGCTTGTGGTTTTATTTTTTCTGCTTGTTGGGAAGATGCTGACTTGGGAGAGGGGTCCTGCTGTATCCCTTCCTTCACTGGCCCTTGCTGTTTCGGAACCGACTTGGGTGAGGGCTGTTGTAAGGGAGGTTTTGTGATTCCTTCCGATTTCCCTTGGTCCTTCTGAGCAACTTTTTGTTTCCTTGTTGTTTCCTCCTGGGATGTCTCAGAGTCTGATATCAAATCAAAAGGGTTGAATTTATTTACTACAGAGGAGACAGCACTTAAAGGGTTAACGTCTGAGAAGAAACCAGGCATCAAACTAGGCTTATACTCTTCCTTAAAGTCAGTTCTGGACTTGGATTCTTTCAAGCTAATAGTGGACGGACTCCTTCCAGGCAACTTCTGCTCCGACCTAAACGTGTCTGTAGTTCTGCTTTTACTGAGTCCAGGCTGAGCGGGACGCCCAGGGTCCGGGGGCTTTCCGGGTTGCTTGGGAGACTGACTACTATCCAACTCTTGTTTCCTGGAAAATTGAAAACAGCGGAAGTTATTTCAAATCAAATCAATATTTAAAGTTATTGTTTTCTTATAACTCAAACGTATGAAGCCCCAGTTTGTATTGCAGCCTAGATGGAACATAAAATTTTCCTAGTCTGTTACTTTTTTGGATGGGTAGACATTTTAACAAGGTAGTATAGCAAAAGCAGCTTGTTGGTGACGAAAACTTATGTGGATAAACAATATAAACTTAGACAAATATACTTATTAGACTATAACATATAGGCTTAAAAAGTAAAACTGCATTGTCAAGGTAACGTCATATTGACTATCTCTAGTATGTAATGTCGTACATGACTATGTCTCCTTTTTGATCAAAACTTATGGTCAAGGAAAAACAAAGAGAATTAAGAAGTTGCTTTAAAATATAACAGCTTGCCAGTTTTGTTTTTACTTAATTTCGATAATTCGTAGTTACCTAAGGCACACTGTAATATTTAGATGGCCTGCAGTAATGGAGCTAAATGATACCTTTTTAGCACACTGAGAAATCTAATGCTTTACACAATTTTGCTTTGTTCTACTTGGAATGGTAACACCCATCAAGCACTATCCTTATTAAGCCTTATAAAGACTTGCATGTTAGTTACTAAACTTCTTTGAGAAACAAACTTTCTTGTGCAAGGCCAATATAACTTTATTCGTTCTAATAGTTAATTATTAATGTGGAATTTTTATGCAGCATCACAGCTGAGACTTAAATTAGCTTGAGATAGCAACCCAATAGCCAAGCAGCATGGGACCAGCTATGGCCCCATTTTCGAAAAGTGCTATTACTTTCTTCAGTCGAAGAAAACATGTAATCACTTCATTTAGCGATTGTTACATTGTTTAATCATCTTATCTATTAGCACTGATATTGCTAGACAGGTGTAACAAGAAGCTTTACGTGACAGTTTTTAAAAAAAAAAACCTGTCAATATGATCAACTTTAAGTGATCTGAGTTGAATGATTAAGACAGGTATTTACAGATATGTTGTCATATTAGGTATGTTAAATTTTGAATGAGCCATTTCTGTCAGCAACAAAAGCGCACTGATTTCCTTCCACACTATAGCAGTGGAGAAAAACAGATAAGGAGTTTGCTTCATTAATGTCACTTTCTATTTGGAAAAATGCATATTTCTGTTCGAAAGAAACAAGGAAAAAGAATGCATGATTTGAGAGCACCTGAAATGTAAGATGGCCCCAAAGGGTTCTACATCTTTTATTCAGTTTGTCAAAACAGGCTAGTTAGGGGCACAGCCACACATTGTCAACTTTGTGGTATTTAATAATTCTCTTCAGGACTTCCCTAATGCTTACAGTGTGAATCAGGATCTAAGAGAGAGTGAAAAGAAATGGAAAAGTATTACTAGTAGCAAAGACTGAGTGAAAATATTTTTCCACTGGCACATATGCATAAAATGACATAATAAAGTGACTAAATATGGTAGAGTGTAGCTCACTGGTGCAGTGTCTGCCCGTATTATCCAAAGTGCTGTATGGATCCCAGTACTGCATACTATCAATGCTAACTACAATAGAAGAGTTTGGGATGGTCCCTCCAGGAAACGGTTTTTTTTTTAAAGAAAATATTTTACTATGTTTCCAACAGCTTAATTTTAAAAGAGACCCAACGCTATTTCTTGAGTCATTACTCATAGCGCTGTGATATGTTTTTTTAAAGCCATTGCTATATATTTGTATTTGGACATAATGTAAGAATGTCTTCCTAGGACACCCTACCTGCACCCCCCCAACAGCCATCAGAAGGCAGAAGAGTCACCATAAATAACTGAACATAGGCTATTTCCAAAGAGATATATTGTTTAGATTTTGACATTATTCTGAAATTGGTTCTGCATTCGAGTTAATATAATGCAAAACTCCCTTGAAAGGACTTTGGTAGAGTTTGTGCCTATATTATAAGTAATTATTGGGAATTTCACCAAACTGAACCTTTGTATGTGGTCTTTGAAAGTTACCTTTAAACAAAGGCCAAGGAAATATATTCTTGATTTTTATTGTCATTTCTTGAAAATACTATTAAATTATCTTAATCTATGTCTTATGACACTACTTCTTCACTTAATCCAATGTATGTGTAATAGCAAGTGAAAAAACAAACAGCTTTACAAATACCAAATATTTGTTGAAATAGAAAACATCAAAATTGAAAACAAGCTGCATGTGCTACACATCATAATACATTATAATTGCATAAATACCCCAGAAATATTAAGTTGTGCTGTCAGAAAAGACATGCATAGCCACAAAGACTGTCCCCCAATTCTAACTTGGCTTTAATGGTTGTCAGTATGTGAATTCAAGTAAAAAAGAAAAACAGAAAGAAAATCACCAAGATAGCGACTTGACGCCAAACAAAAATGTAAAGCTCCGTGAGAAAAAGTGATCTCGTGAACCGTTTGCCATATCAGCCACTCTACTGAAAACTGAACTAAAATGCAAACTCTGCTTACACGCTGAACTGTGAGCTAGGAGAGGATATTCACCCATGTTTTCATTGCCAGTATCAGGGCTGGAAGTAGGAGAAAAGCGCTAATGTTCGGTGAATCCGTGAATGAATGGATGGGTCACAATGTGAGAACCAATGGAGGAACGCAACAGGTCCTTGCTTCACTCTCCATTAAAGTTTCTTGAGTTCCTTTCCCTGCAAAGTCTTCTACAGGTCTTCTAAGATTTTAAATGTATACTTCCCATATTCACTTAAGAACCCGGACTTGACCTATTGTTCTATAGTAAAAGAAAAACAAACAAACAAAAATAGCGGAGCAGATGGCCACTCAGTAGGGGAGGCTCTGAGGAGCACTGAAGGAAACCATCAACTCCCAGATTTTATCTTCTGGGATAAAAAAAAAGTGTGCAGTAGGTAGGGCCTTCCCACATCCCAGCTTCACGAAACAAGTGAAGAGTAGAAATAAAAATGTCTTTCCCTAAGTCTACAATGAATCAACGTCAAGAAGAAATTTTGTTCATAAACTTATTCTGATTCTAGCCTAAATTATTTGTGTTTAATTCCACATCCTTTGTTTTTTCATTTTACTAATGCTATTCCCAGATTAGAACTTTTCTTTCATAAGTTAACAGAGAAGCTGTTTTGGATAAAATGATATTTCAGGCATATGCAAATATAAAAATCTGAACCAGCTGGAATGATGAAATGTTTTTAAATGTAACACAACAACAGTCAATGACACTTAATTTGACAGTGCTGAGTCACATAAAATATTCCATATCAGAAATAAAAATACCTAAGAAAGAGCTATTCACTTTTATAAGTAGAGAGGACATAGGATTTAAAAGGCTAAGAGAAAAATTCAAAGTCATAAAACTAGGTAAGGAAGTTGGGCCTCCAGCCTCCTAATGAGGGTGCTTCGGTGAGGGCTCTCACTTATTCACATGTAAAGGAATAAAATTTGTATGATTAGCATTTCTAACAATGCATACAACACACAGCTTGTGTGGGGCCATAATTGAGACTTTTCTAGGGATGGCATTGAGATTAGCATGCTTATATCTTCCACTCCTTCCTATTAAAAATCCGGCAAAATGTCCCTGTGAACTTGAGTCATCCTCAGAATGACTTCCTAAAACAGGTAAGACAGGTTTTTATTATCTTCTTTAGAATCCAGGAACATGAGACACACATGAGTAGTGAAATGCATATTAATTTCCTATGAGTCACAAAGAAAATCAATGCACTAAGAACCTGAGTACTGGAGCTGAAAATCCTTACTTCTCAAAAGTAAAGCCAGATAGATAAATTCTGCCATGTCTAATGCATGCATCTAAAAGTCTAAAAATCTGAAATAATCTGGACCTTTATATGCACGTATATTTAATTAATATGATCCTAAAAGTCTAAATGGCAAGGTCAAGTGGATCTCTCAATATTATGTATAATGCATATTTTCCCAAAAGTATACTTTATAAAAATACCTTGGCAAAATATGTGTGTGAGGAAATAAAAAAAATATGTTTGTGTATCTTTTACAAATCTTTACCAATTGCAATTGGGGGCAGAAATCGCCTAATAATAACAATGCCAAAGTGTTCAGTTGCTAATGAGAAACTTTGAAAGCATACTGCTGTACATAAGCAAAGGTAAAACACCAATGATCTCGGTCGTATTTGCAACCATGCTAGACCTGTTGCATGTGCCCCTCTGGAAAAATTAGAGATCTGGCTAAGAAAAGCCCTACTGCTCACTATGATCCTAAAATGACACGCTTAGTGAACATTTTTTTTTCTTTCAAAGTCAGGATTTTAGCAAGCAGAGAAAAACAGCTCCTCTTATAAATTATTTAAGAAAAGCTTCAAGCCTTTACTAGTTTTCAACAATAAAAGATTTTTAAATTTTGGGGCTAATTTTCACGCTACTGTGGTTTCTTTCAAATTAAATAGGGATTTTCACCCGACAGAGATCAACATTTCAAGATCACAACCCTTAAGAAACATAATCTGCTCCGGTGATAGGTTTATTGTGATAGCTGAAAAAAGCAGCATTTGGGTTAGCATGCTGGCAGCTAAGATGATTTTTTTTTAAGTTTATGATGTAGAACATTCTTTACCTATACATCCAGCTCTTTCTTACTTTTGATACCTCAAGTCAAGATCGTGTAAGTCCCGTTAAGTAGTAAAAAGATGTTTCAGGACCATGGATAGCTATTTGTTCCGCCTAAGGATGTGAAGTGAAAGGGTTTGTTTACAATAATAAAGGCGGAGAAAGCATGATTATACCCTCTTGGTATCTAATTAGAAAACAACTCATTCATTAGAAAGGGGGGAAATGGAAAGCTGGAGAGGAAATGAATATGTTAATATTACAGATTAGCTTTTATAATTGCCGGTGCAAATTGTCATTTATTTATCCTGTTTTAAAGTGTGGATTGAAACCTAATCTCAAGGTAATGCAAATTCCCATCTTCCATAAACTGAAAGTCATTTTTGCATAAAACAGAGCAATGGTTTAAAAAAACCACCATATGCTAATTCTGAAATACATGTTCAGCACCTGCTCTGCTGTGACCGATCCATCTGTTTAATGTCACAAAATATCTCAGGGCCTCTTTCACTGAATATAAAAGGTGTATTTATTCTATGCCTTTACCTAGGCAGCTCCTGTTCTCTGGGGAAAGGTTGGGAATGGAGGACCAGTCACCTGCAGGGGCTTAAGGGTATTGTTGCAGATATATTTACACATCATTTCCAGAGAAAAAGACCTCAGAACACTAAGGAGGTTTAAGCGTACAGGTAAACACGCAACCCAGCTCTATCCATTTTCCAACACGTCTGTGATGTATTAATGGAAGATTTCCAGATTAGTAAAACACTGTAGGGCATCTCTCCACACCACCCTAGAGGGAAAAGGTTACAAAAGGCCAAACATTTAAAAAAAAATTTAAATCACACCCTAAAATCACAATTCCAAGAATGCAATTCATGACTATCCCACCAGAAACTCTACACTGCATCATTTTTATTCCGCCCATCCAAAGCTTATGATCGCCTTATCGCCACCCCATTAGGGAGAATAAAATGAAGGGAGGCGACATATATGTACCACCGCGCGGGCACACACACATACGTGCACGGGAAGCGGTATATATATATATGCCTGGACCTCTCCATCATGCTGTGCGTGCCTGTGCATAGAAGGCGACTCCGCAGCGGCCGCGGGGACGCTTCCCTTGGGCAGCCCCTGCGCCCTTGACATGACAGCAGCGATCTGTCTCCTCTCCTCCTCGCTCAGCTGGCTCAGGTCCGCCTCCATGCCGGCTGGGATTCCGGGGTGCAGGGCGCTCCCCGAGCCGCCAGCCCCGCCTGCGGCCGCCGCCAGCCCTTCGGGGAGCCCTTCCCCTTCCAAGCTCGCCTCGTTGCCCATGGCTCTCGGCGGGACACGTCCCGGTGCAGAAGCCCGCGGCCGCCCGAGCCCCGCCAACCGGGGTCCGCCCCGAAGCGTGCAGGCTGCCCAGCCCGGGAGGCTCGGGGCCCTCTCGGCTGCCCGGTGCAGCGGGGGGGGGGGGGGGGGGGGGATGAGCGCGGGCTCAGCGAGGTCCGCAGGCGACGCCCGCGGCCGGCCGCTCCTCCATGTTGGACAGCGCCAGGGCGAGCTCCTCGCTGCCTGCCTCCCGGTAGCCGCCTCAGCGCCGGAGCAGCCCGGGAGCGGCGGAGCTCGGCCAGCCCGGCGCCGTCGGCCCCGCCCCGCGCCCCGCCCCCTCGCCGCGCCCGCACTGCGCGTGCGCCGCCCCAAACAGGTGATGTCCGCCACGCCCCCCCCCCCCCCTCCGCCCTGCGTCGCGTCGCGCGTCGGCGCCCCGGCACCGGCTTAAAGGCACCGGGCGACGCCGCGGTGAAAGGGCCGGGGCGAGCCGCGGACGCTTCTCCCAGTCGTGTCGCAGGATGTCTCGGTCTGAGTTTTCGCGAACTCCGTTTAAGGGCCGGAGGGGTTGGGCGGGGCGATGACTGCAGCGTTGCCCCCTGGGATTTGTAGTTTCGTTTCGGGGGTTGTGTTGCCCCTCCCCCCCGCCGCCCCCTGGGGACTGGGAAAGGTTCTTTAAAGCTCCTAAGGAAGGTTCAGGTAGCTAGAGATGAAAGAGGAAGAATCTTCCTACTTTTGAGGTAAATTTCCCAGGATGAGATAAAATGGCCCTTATCTTCTAGAACTTTCCCAGACCATTAGATGAAGACATTTCAAAGTGATAAATTAGTAGATAAGAAATCAGATGCTTATATCTTGCGCTGACTCCACAGGGAACAACAGCAACGTGAAGAATTATGGGAACTTGTTCACCTAGGAAGCATCAGATTGTTAAGTATGTTGTACAGTAATGGGAAACTTGGAAATCATGGTTTCCACCCCTTTTATTGTTTTATTTTACAAATGTAGAGAAGTAGGTAAACCCCATAAACCTCACAGCTGCTTAGCAACAGAAATGCCTACGTTTATAATACCCCACCACCGTAGACACACACACACACTTTCTGCTCCTTTCCTTAAAGATTATTTCAGTTATCGCTCAGTATGAAACTCCAAATTTGCTATATAAATTTTTTCATGAAATTTATTTAATGCTTCAGCGTTTGAGCTTAAAGAGACCAAAAGCTAAGAATCAGACGTGAATTATTAAACAGATTTGAACAGGCTTTCAGAAATTAAGTTTCCATATTTTGTCAAAAAAATCTCTTCTCTGTAGTAACTCTGGGGCTTCTACTTCTCTTAGCACAGTTGTAACCATATCTGGCTACACTTATTAATTTAAAAATGGCTACTCAATAGAGGAAATGCATTATTTGTTGTGTCCTTAGAAACTGATCAAACTTTGGTTCTCTGATAATATATTGGGGATGTAACTTCCAAAGTCAAAGCTGTAACAGTAGTTCTTTGAGAAAAAGAGGATATTCTCATAAACAAATTAAGCCTAGGCAATCAGACATCCTGATAATCCCATCTGGAGGCAAATAGAATATGCTAAAGCTTTTTAAAGGGAGTTTACTTCAAAGAACATGATTAAAAACAAAATCCTAAATCCTGTAGTACTTCTCTTTCAAAACCAACAACTGTTCCACAGTGGACACTGAATGGAAATTTGTAACAATCATAACCAACAGGGAAAGGGGAGAGTCACATGTTAACTGTTGTCTCAGGCTTTGTGGGAATAAAATATTATTTGACGTATGCACAACCACACACCACAAGCTTCAACCTGTAGCTTTAGAGTAATGATTAAGCTGAAAAAAATCCCATTAATTTTTATGTATTCCTGAAAGATGGAAAGGAATCCACCAAATATTAAGAAAAAAGTCAGTGATGATCTCTATGCAGACTAAGAATATTAGAACTTGTAAGGTCGGAGTAATACATGGCCCATTTTCGCAAAGTGTTCTTTCTTTTTCTCCTTTCCACCCCTCCTCCAGAAGCAAACGCCATCAGAAAATGAAAATGATCTGTATGGTGAGGAAATAAATGGACTGTTAAATGAGATTAGAGAACCAGAGAACGGAGGACATATTTTGAGTGTTGACTTTCAAAAATGACTTTATCTTTAGGACCTTCTAAATGTCGGGTGTTTGATAGCTATGTTCTTTTTTTATTTTCTATTTGGGGATAATTTGCTAGTTCTTGGAGGTGAGTTGTTGATGTTTTGTTTTTGAGACAGGGTCATATGTAGCTCAGACTGGCATGGAACTGGTAACGTAGCTATGAGTGGCTTTGAATATCTTCTGCTTCCTATGTGGTGCTTGGGATACTACATCCTACTTCATGCCTGCTATGTAAACACTCTACCCACTTTGATAGGAACAGAAACACTAAAGCAGAGTCAAGTGCTTTCCTTTTGTGTGAATCATTAGAAATCTGAAGTACAATTCAGGTTGTGGAGAATGGGCAGAACTCAAGGGGTATAGAACGTCACCGAAGTTCCTGTTTTCCATGGGGTGGCCTATCAAT
This sequence comes from Microtus oregoni, assembly GCF_018167655.1. Classification (NCBI taxonomy): domain Eukaryota; kingdom Metazoa; phylum Chordata; class Mammalia; order Rodentia; family Cricetidae; genus Microtus; species Microtus oregoni. The sequence goes on along the minus strand of NW_024543218.1, from coordinate 13,954,925 downwards.
TTAATAGAGTAAACAGACTGGTGATTCTCCTCCTCGCAGAATCTGTTGCCCTATGCTCATTATATAGTCACACTAATGACATTTTACTAAATCTGTATTTAATTGAAAATAGTTCAGCTCTAATTCGTTCTGCCTGACACGGTGATCAGGAAACAAGTGAGTTTCTGAAACCCTCTACTCATGCATGCCACCTAAAGTGGTGGCTCCAGAGAGTGAAGTCTTTCCATTCACTTCTTATCTCAATTTCCTACATAGATTATAATGTAATGGATAACATGATAGTTAGCAACTAAACATGACTGGGAAACAATACCTTGGAAAACAATCCAGTTGACCATGTTCCTGCAATTATCATTCATACTAAGACATTAAAAAACATAATCACACCGCTGACCATATATAGAATACCTGAACTAAATCCTTGAAATAATTAAAATTATAGTAGCTTGCAAATTTAGGTAGGAAAGTTGAGGGGATGAGGGGTGGAGGGTCATGAGAAGAGGGAAGGCAGGTGAGGAGGGCTGGCAGGTGATGGGGGTGGGCAGGTGAGGAGGGTGGGCAGGTGATAGGGGTGGACAGGTGATGGGGGTGGGCAGGTGTACCTGTAAGATACCATGAAGATAAAGTGCTGGTCTCAAGAGAGTCAGCATTCATCAAATGCACAGCCCTTCATAGTGGAACTTACGCATGGCCATCAAGAGATAAATGGGATTTCTTTCCCCCTTTTACTAGAGCCAAAAACATTTTTTGTTCTTGTTTTGACAGAAAACAACCAACCTCAAACTATAAACCTAGGTGAATGCTATGCAATTCCCAGTTCAGTCTGGCAGCTTTGCCTTCTCTGTATCCCCATATCTCAGGGTATTAAGATTACATGGAGACAAATGTAGTTCCCTAAAAGCTAGCTTCACAGCTAAGGCTGCCGAGGTCCCCTTAGCCCTGTGACCAAGCTGAACCCCCTCCTGGTTACAGTTGCATTAATAAGCTGAATGTAAACAACAGAACTAAGCAGTGGACACAGCATCACAAAAAGAATCATGATGATGATGTTAATGATGTCAATATTAACGAGATACTAAGACGAAGAAGTGCTGCTCTTAAATCGCATGGTTTTGTGGTTTCAGTTAAACTATATAACTGATAATGCCAGATTTTGCACACTGTGATTATATGTAATTTTTCCAAGTTCCCTTTTCACTATGTCCCATATAATTACTGTTTACTGTACTTATAATTCAATTTAATGTAAAACTGAGATTGAGCTATTTGTTCAAATCTTCCAGATCTACTCTTCAACACCATGAAATAGAAAGGTCCAATTATCTTGAATACTTGCATGTTTATTTCGTGAAAAGCCACAATAAAAAATACCTTGTGTTTATGTTTAAACTCTAACTATAACCAATACAAAGTTATACTGAAGCATGCAAAACATACCCATACAAAGTTTTCTGAGGGGTATTTATACATACATCATAGGAACTACTGAGAGAGGGGAATATATTCTTGAGATTCCATGTAAGACAGCTGTCTAGATAACAGCTGTTTAGATGCCTGGAAAAAACTTGAAATTGGAGATTGAAAAATACTTGCGAGGAATTGCAAACACAGTATCAATTGTTATATACTGTACACTGATCCCTGTGATATAAATCAGTTGAAACCAATTGCCATTCATCTTAAACCATAAAGGAGGTGGGAGGACACTATCTAGGGGATACCGGTGTGGGAGGTCCTTCTGTGTATATGTTGCTTTTAGTGGTTAATGAGTAAAGCTGTTTCGGCCAGTGGCTTAGCAGAACAGAGCAAGGCAGGAATTGCAAGCAGATAAAGGAGAAAAGAAGGCGGAGTCAGAGAGACGCCCACGGGAGCCCACCAGAACCTTGCTGGTAGGCCACAACCTCATGGTGATGCACAGATTAATAGAGATTGGTTAATTTAAGATATAAGAGCTGGCTAGCAATACGCCTAACTGATTTGGCCAAGCAGTCTTTTAATTAATACAGTGTGTGTGTGCGTGTGTGTGTGTGTGTGTGTGTGAGTGTGTGTGTTTCAGGTCTGGGCAACCAGGAATGAACAAGCTGCCTCCGCCTACAGGATACCTGGCATTACTAAGGTTCACAATATGTGGAAAGTCAGATATTTTGAAAATACAAGCGTAGGTTTTCTTGAAATTCTCTGCAGAATAAAAAGGAGACAATTTGAACTGGGGAATGGTGTGGATTATAGATCAAATTAGGCAGATAAATCTGAGAAGAAGGGAGTTTAGTGTTACTTACTTTGGAAAGGAGCAATGAGTTCAGTGTGTCAACAGTGTTTGTGTGGCGTGTCAGTGGAACCTCACAGCGATTTCCATTGAATGCACTGTGTATAACCCAGTTTCCCCTCCCCCATAGACGTGCAGATATTTTCCACATTACTAAAATTTTTGTAGAACTGCTATAGCTAATTTCATGAATTAACTGGACTGGATCACAAATGGTCCAAATACTTAGCTAAATGTCTTTCCGTATGCATCTAAAATACTATGGTTTTTTTCCTTTGATAAAATGCTTTGACTTTTTTTATTGGAAAGATAGTTCTGCTTGCAAAGGCAGTTCCATGCTGTCCCGGGCTACAGAGTTAAGCCCCCTATTTTCCAAAAATCAGTACATAAATGTGATGAAAAGTTTTCTTGCTGTTTTGATGGTGCATAGTGGTTGAGTAAGAAATTACCGTCTCAATTTGTCATGTTTTATTTCAGTTAGGAATAGAACACTTTGCTTCCAATCATAGCATAAGAACTGTATTGTTCACTATTTCAGGAGCCGTTTGGGGAATGTTTAATTTTATTTTAAACTGAGCTCCAGATTTCTCAGGTTAATTATTGATGAGTAAGCTCAGGGTAGAAATGGTGTTATATAATTCTGCCTTGGCTTTCCCCTGTCTTTCTCCATTCAAATTACTGCTCCCATTGAAGATCAAATGGTCCATAACATACTTATAATAATAATGTTTCCTGTTTTTAGTGGTCTTTATTGCAAGCGTCTCAAACTCTTGAAAGTGATAAGCCATACAATACCGCAGTAGCGGTTACTGTCTACTTTTACGAATGGTTAAATTGCAGAAAGCAATCAGTGTGTCAGATTTTGAGCCATTTGTTCTTGCCACTAAAGAAACGTAATTTTTCATAGACCTTATTCTCGCCATTCATGTCAGGCAAACTGATTCAAAATTTTGGTGCTTCGAAGAAAAGCAATAATAATAGCAGTCTACTAAATGATGCTCCAAAATTTATTATCTTATGTTTCATTGATTTGCATGCAGTTTCTCACAAGGAGCATGGTTACTTGAATTATAGATAATATGAAATATTCAGGAAGGTATTTGAAATACTTTTTCACAGAGGAAACTCTCTCTTGAAGATAATAACATGCTCTCCTTCTAGTTGCCTACATATATCATTCCTTTCTCAAATGCGCCCTGACCGAAGGAGAACCCTTTGGCATGGACATACTTTCCATCTGCACAGTTGGTTCTCAGTGACTGCAGAGCACCTGGGGAGCCACCTCACTTGCCTGCTGTTGCCATCAGCTGATCGGAATTCCCTAGCTTTGCCCAATAGTACAGGCTTCTGTCACTTATCAGCCACTTCAAGCACCTGTGATGTAATAATGTTAGACTTACAGTAAGATACAAAAAAAAGACCATACCCCTATTCTCGTAGAGTGTATATTGTGTCTAGGGAAATGCATTTCAAAGGGGTTTAGACTTTAGAAGATTAGCTAGGACTCCTAGGAAAGCAAGCCCTAATCAGGATGCTTCGCCCTAGAGGCTGCAAGCTTGGAGGTGCACAGTCCTAGGTTGTCCCCTCTGTGTGTTAGTAGGAAGCAACGTTTCACAGAGTCTACATGCTCCATTCCAAAGAGGCAGAATGTACCACCCACTTCTTTTCAGATTCTCGGGGACACACCAGATTCCATCTTGGCGATATTGTGTGTGGGTGCCTGGGTGCCATAACACAGAGGTTCCCTGACCAATGGTTGTGGTCATTTTCCGTGAAAATGATATTGACCATTGCAAATGTCAAAGGAGGGAAGCAAGACTGTTTCTAGCCTCCTGAGCATTGTCTCTCCACACGTGACTCACTGAACATATAGTGGCTCGATTATTAAGTATGAGACCTCATTCAGGTGGCCATCTTGCAAGCAAGCATCAATCTGGTGTCTGTGAAACCAACCCACCTAGCGGTACAGATGGAACATGTCTTTGGAATGTTGAGGTTCAAATCACTTATTAAAGTTAAGATGAATCAAAGTGATAAACAGAAAAGTCAAGAACATCACAGAAGCTGGATATAGGACTTCTAAGCTGGCCAGATTAAAGATAGGGCAAAGTGCTGGTAAAAATAGCAAAGTTCGTTCCATCTTCCGGTAAGGAAGACCCTCCCTAGGGAGGAAATGTAAGCACAGTTGCCCTTACTCCTAATTAACTTAGCTTCACTTGTAGCTATATCATTGGCTATGTTCTTGCATCTGATGCACCTAATTGTAGCAGACTAAATCATAGGTAGGGACCCTCTACAAAAGCCTCCATCTATTTGAGGAAAGGAAGACCAGAGTCCAGCACTAAGGTGGACCAGCCAGGTGTTGTGGGGGCTCAGATTTAGAAGCTGAGCCACTAAAAGCAGCCCTTTGATGTTGCTGCTTAGCTGGCACACCTCACACAGCACGGTAGGGCACTTTTTTTTTTTTTGTTTGTTTGTTTTTTTTTTTTTTTTTTTTTGCTTTGCCTGATTACCTGCTGAGATAAGGCTGGACTTGCTTCCTCTACCTGTGCGTGGATGTGAATTATTCTCCTCAGGAATGTAGGGAGCAAGACCACTTGTGTGGTTGGAACTGGAAGGAATACAAAATAAGGCATATTTCTACATTCATGGGATGAACCAAGCAGCTCACCAATAGGACATCCTGAAGGAAATTTGTCTATATCTTGGAATGCATGGAAAGTTTGAAGATTCCAAGGCCCTCAGATCTGACCACAGCCATCTCGTGGATGTTCTTTTGTCTGACATCCCAGCTCTCATATGCTCAGCAAATCATGTCTTGCTATGATATATTAACAACCAGTTCACCATGGGGATGACTGTTAGCCCAAAGGGGCCACTCTGCTCTCACTGCTCTGGAGATGTGAACAACTCTAGCCTTCTAAGGTAATACATGTCTGAGAAGGTTGCAGGTAGGGTTTTCTAGTTTCCGACCTGTGTCTGGGCTCTGTGAGGGGCAAAATGGCATGTGCAAGGCAGACTGCCATACTCTTCCTGTTCTCTGGTTTCATCGGCAAGAAGCACGGGAGGTGACCATCAGGAGAACGATGCTGTCCTATATAGCACCCGCATTGTGTTTCTTAACCAGTCAGATTTCTTTATTTACCACTTCTCGTCGATACTTTGTATCCATACGTAGAGGTCTGATTGCTGGGTCTCTAGCAGCCTGAGAGCTTATCCATACCATGAGGGAGCTCATGGTTGTTTGTGGAATCTGAGGAGGGTCATGTGACCTTCAGGAACTCTCAGGGCAGTATGGGACAAAGGCAGAAAGTGTAGGCACAATTATGCCTAACACAGGAGAAGGCTTTGGTTTTCTGTGGACACAGGGCAGCTGGGGACGCTGATCATGCTGAGAGAGCTTACATACTGTTGATACAGTTGAATAGTACAAATGGTACTGGATTGGGGAAGGGGCCTTGATAGATAAGCAAGGGTTCTAGAAGCTCATAAACCTCTTCAAAGACGTGATTATCCCGGTGGTGAGAATACCTACTCCACAAGGCTCAAGGTGTTCATACACACCCCATCAGGTAGAAAAATACAGGCAGTGGGGATCAAAAATGAAAGAATGGGGAAGTTTGTGCCCATCTCCAGCTAAACAGTGTGGAGAACACCACAGGAGAGAAGTAAAGGGCTTTCTGTGAGTGGTTCTCACACTTTGGCATCAAGTGAGCCTTTTTCAGGGGCTGCCCAAGACCATTGGAAAACATATGTTTACATTACGATTCATAACACTAGCAAAATTACAATTATGGAGTAGCAGTGAAAATAATTCTATGGATAGGGGTCACCACAACATGAGGACCTGTATTAAAAGGGTCACAACACAGGAAGGATGAGAACCACTGTACTACATTCCCCACTAAAGTATGCTTGTAAGTGACAGCTCTCTCAACCTCTCCAGAAAGATCCAGAAGTTTCGACTCCAAGGTCAGACTGGCGGCGTCATGTTACACTGGGAAGCAAGCAGAGGAAGGGTCCTCTTTGGCAAGCTCCACTCCTCCCACACGTCCCTGCCAGCTTTGTAACTTGGTAAAAATTCTCTGGTTATTTCTGTGTGTTTAAAACTCTTTTTTGAGAATATAACCCAAAGTGATTTGAACAATTCACCTCGAAGAAAAAAACAAATCAGAAAACTTTTTTTCCCAAGAATATGAAAGTACATCAAAGGGCTAACAACACAGTGAGCGAATACTAGGTCAGATCTCAAGATACACGAAGCAGTGTTTTGATTTTGCGCTGGATCCTTATCTGATTTTTTTTAAATGAACTTTTCTTTGTACATCCTTTTTGAGTGAAGTGGGAACACCAAAAAGCTTAGAGTCTGTGAAGGACAACAGATCGAAGGTTGGTATTTACCAATGATGAAGTAACACTGTATGGTAAAGGTGAATGAGAAAGTGATCATGTCATTTTTAGTCACCTAAATTTTCATAGAAATGCATGTCAATCTTTATGACTTCAATACTAAATTGGCCTGAAGTGTCTGTGCCTCCACATGAAAGGCCCAAAGCAAGGCTAGCCATTGTCCTCAGGCAAGTACTGTAATCCTGACCTTTTAAATCTGCCTTTTCTGGGCAGGAAGTGGTGTGTGGTGGGTAGATTTTAATTATTTGAGGACAACTTGTGAAACCAAACTCATTTTTAGAATATCTTCTGAGAAGAACGGGACAGAAAACTGAAGAGAATACAGAGAACAGTGAGTATGGGGCAGAGCCTGACTCATCCCCGAGACAGACAATAGCAATGGCTTATGGACTTTTCTGGGTATCATCTGGCAGCTAGACCTTCTGCATCAGCACCATCTCAGAGCTTAGGAAAAACATCACATTCTCAAGCTTGATCCCAAAACAGTGGAATCAGATTCCGTATTTTCACAGGGCCTTTGATTCCTAATCACATCAAAATTTGAAAGAACGAATGAGAATAAGTAAGTCTGAATTAGATCAGCAAAAGGGGAGAGGAAGGGCTGGTAGAAAAGTATATGTTGTATGACTTGATTTCAGAGCCATGGGCTTGATTATCAAGATGCACACTCTATAGAAACTTATGGTCTCTGAGATGCTTCCAAATCTGGTTGGTATACGTAAAGCCAATAAAAAATGACGAAAATGCTAGAAACCAAATATGAGTGAGTACATCGCATGTTCCTCTTTTTGGGTCTGGCTTACCTCACCCAGGATAGTGTTTTTCTATTTCCGTCCATTTGCATGCAAAATTCAAGAAGTCATTGTTTTTTACTGCTGAGTAGTACTCTAATATGTACATATTCCATACTTTCTTCATCCATTCTTCCATTGAAGGGCATCTAGGTTGTTTCCAGGTTCTGGCTATTACAAACAATGCTGCTATGAACATAGTTGAGCATATACTTTTGTTGTATGATAGGGCATCTCTTGGGTATATTCCCAAGAGTGGTATTGCTGGGTCCAGGGGTAGGTCGATCCCGAATTTCCTGAGAAACCGCCACACTAGGCAGTTTGGATGCTCACCTTATTAGAACTGGATGGAGGTGGGTGGTCCTTGGACTTCCCACAGGGCAGGGAACCCTGATTGCTCTTCGGGGCTGACGAGGGAGGGGGACTTGATTGGGGGAGGGGGAGGGAAATGGGAGGTGGTGGCGGGGAAGAAGCAGAAATCATTAATAAATAAATAAAAAAGAATAAATAAATGAATACTAATTTAAAAAATAAAAAAATGACGAAATTGGAACAACAGCATCTAACTCTTCTACGTTGTTTTCCTCTATGAACTTAGAGAATACGGGTATTTGGACTGGGTTTACATTTGGTTGTGCTGAAGGTGTAATTGGGATTCAGGTTCTGAATTTAGGACTTGTGTTCCTTCCATTGTGTGCATTAAAACACAGTCTTCTGGGGTTGATGCAGAGGGCTGATTGCAGAATGCCATTTACTCCTGTTTTGAAAGTTTAAGAATATTTATTCTACCCAAATAAACTCCAGTGTATCTTTAAGTGGGAAACCACATTGTTGAAAGTCACTCACAGCTCCTCTTTGCTTTCTAATAATACTGTTCTCTAATTTCTTCCTAACACGTTATCATATGTAGAGGTAACATTAAAACAAAATAAAATTTGAAAATAAATACAAATATAAAGTCGAATCAATACATGAGTAAACAAAGGTGGCCGATTGCTCTCGAATGGTGACTTTGGATGAGGGGATTTGGAAAGCTTTAGAAACCCTTCACAGTATAGATCTGGGTGAATAATAAACAGGTCTACTTCCTTCTTCTAAAGCTTTGTATATACACATGCATATCTGTGTGTAACAATAATGAAGAATGAAGTCATGAATTTGAACAAGGAGAACAAGGAGGGGTATATGGGAGAGTGTGGAGAGAGGAAAGAGAAGGGAGAAACGCTGCAATGATATTAATCTCAAAACAACGTAGAGGTAATTATGAGAGAGTAACTGCAGATGACAAGCCAGTGTGCCCTTCACGTGTGCTTTAGAGCACCTGTACAGTTTTGTTCGTGATATTGCTGTACTTTGCAGATTGTTCATTAAAATTTTGATGTCTCATTTTCTTGAAAACCTGAAAAGTTAATCACAAAGGTTATCGCCTGGCAATAGCTTCATGTTTTAAGTTTGATGCATTTTCTACCTCCTGTGTAGCTTTGTATTTGACTGTTCTGTAATCTTCATGTCTCACCAAGCAAGGATTCAAGTCTTTCTACAAATAAGAGATAACTGCCTGGGACTTGCAAATTCATAAATTTCAATATCAAGTGATCTAGATTTTTGGAAAATTGAGGAGACACAAAACAATAACAGATTTCAACCATGGTTTCATCTTTCCACGTCTGCTTAGTCTTCGAAATAATTTTCCTTTGAGGCACATATTTGTGTGCCTGAATGATAATTAGTGACGGATTGAATTTCTCTGTGCTTGTGTGTGTCAGAGTGCAATTAACAACTATGTGGGTAACATAATGTTGGTGGCTATATAAAAGGGAAAAATAGCCTTTCTTCTTAGTTTCTTTTACAGTTTTGTAGTGAATATTTTCTTTTGACTTCAGAGAATATTTCGCTGTGCAACAATTTCAAAACTATGTCTCATACTAGACCACTTCCCATGTAACAATTCTTATTTCGAGAAATCTGTTTGAGGTCAAAAATTAATATTGCTCTGTGTTCTCTTATAAACTAGTATCTCTGGATTTCAAAAATTCTCCATCTCTCACTGATTTTTGGAAGAGGTTAATATTTTAAAAATCTCCTATATACATCATGTGGTCATGAATTTTTATATTTAAATAAACTTTTAATTAACTTCAGAGCTGATAATTTTTCATTTGTTTTAGGAAAGACATGTTGCCTAAGCCAGGCATGTTTATGTCATTTGCGATACCCCTTTCTGGAAAGAACAGACGTGTAGTTCATGTTCTCTAACACACGTTCTCTCTGCGATTTATTTTCCATTGTAATTGTAACAACTTGCATATGTCTTCCACGATTTATTACATATCACCTTTGACTCCGCCCATGCTAAGCTGCCTATTCACCAGCATTGTATCTGCACCCCAGCTGCAGTGGAGCTGAGTCCCGCCCAGGCTGCCTGGGCTTTCTCAACTGCATTCCTCCATGAAACCAGCCCACTTTACCACGGACACTGGCCAAATATCATGTGTTATATTGAAATGTTATTGCTTTTATCAAATAAATTTAATTAATAACTTTACATCTTATTTTTCAATAATATACCTACTAAATAAACCAACTTTATTCTATGTTTTCTTTTTCCACTAAATTATCTTTCATAGAAAAGGCTGTATTTCCTGACAGATAAGCTAGTTATGAGCTTTGGAAGCTTAAATCTATGATCCAGTACAATAAATTTTGTCTCTCTGGAGTGCCTTCCTTATCATCAGATAAGCGCAAGTCTGTTCCCTGTGTACGTTTGAAGTGTCCTCTTTGACCTCCTTTCTCCTGCAGCTCTAGTACATTTCTCTATTCTCTCTAGCAGAATTGATGGCCCCACCAAGACTTACATCTTCAGCCTGTGTGATTTCAAGAGCTCTATTAAAATAAATACACACAGCAGTACTGATCTCCACTGAAAATGCACCCCTAACGCTCCATTTCTACACATCACTGAACAGTAAGAGCATCCTATTCCTTTACTTGTTAAAATTAGGACAGGGTGTTCGGTGTCCGTTAGTTCCAGCACTTAGGAGGCAGAGGCAGGAGGATCTCTGGAAGTTTGAGGACAGCCTTGTCTAAATAGTGAGTTCTGTATTCTCACCTCCATTCACACCTTTCTGTCACATCCGCCATTTTTTTTCAAGTATACCAAGGATACTAATAACTTAAGACCTTTGTATTTGGCATTCTTTCTGTCTAGAAAAGTCTGTCCCTATGAATCCACCTAGATATATACTTCAGTAGCTTGCTCCAGTGTCACGTTTTTAGATCTTAGTTAAGAAGTGTCCTTAGAATGTTAATCCTTGCTTCCATTAGATGTCTCCATTGGCCTTTCCTACCCCACATTCTCTACATGACTGGTCTACATTTGATTTATATAATTTCTTTTCTGTATTATCAACCAGTATGGATACTTCATTTGAAAAAGTTTTCTTTTGTGTGGATGTTTACTGTTTATCTCCAATGCCAAAAACAGAGGCTGGCTAGCACATAGTATGTACTCTGCTAATAATTTCTACTTTAAGAGTATTTGGCTGAATAAATGACAGAGTAACAAGGTACCTACTGAGAACAAGATTTCAGATGAAATTGAACCATAGTGTGATGTGATAATTTCAGAAGGAATTACCAATGATGCCTTTGGATAGTGCATCCTAATTCCGTATGGACTTAGGTACTAGCTCTATCACTATTGATTTACTCTAACCAACCATTTTTCGCTATGCACCCACATCTCTGGTGGATATTGTATAGTAATTTTCTTGGACACACTATGTTCAACATGCATAATGTTGCCACACTCTCTTAAAATGACCTGATCTACTGTGCTAACTGCATCAGTGAAGGCAACAATTCCTGCCCAAGCCAGTTAGGATGAGGACATTCTAAAATTTTCTTCATCCTGTACAGGAAAATATCAACACTTCTTAGATAGGGAAAAGACTATCTCCACTCTCTTCTTATCCTTTGAAGCAACCATGGCAAGATAATGCTAGGAAGAGAAATGTACAGGATTATATTACCGAGTTGTTCTCTCTTCTTTTGTTCTAAGTAAGAAGATGGATATATAGAAAATTTTTTAACCACATAAAGTTGTGAGGGGTTAAGGGTTTTGTTTGTTTGCTTGTCGATGCTATTTAACATACAATACTGGCTTAAGTAGCAAAAGAGAAATATCAATAAAAATGGCATTAGAACAGAATCATAGCGTTCCAAAGAAGCCCACTCCCTGTACATAAATATTCAGATACTTTAGTGGCCATCACATTTTGAGAGTATAGAATTAAGGGATAGCTATATGCACTCTGGAACAGTAGTACTCTGAGTGACTCCAAGATGGCCGGTTACCAAGCACCTTCCCTAGTTTTCTGTAAGACCTTGAAAAACACGGAGCTTCAAATTTCAATACAATGAACAGTAAGTGTTTTTCCAAGGTATCATGTGTAGCCCTGGGGTCCTCAAGTTCTATAAGAAATAAATATCCATTGAATTTAGACGTTTATAATCTAAGATTTATGTTACCACTTTTTCCTCTCTCTCTTCACATCTTTCTTTCTTTGCCTTCTTCTCCCCTTCTCTGTTTCCTCTTTCACTTTTAAGAAACAAAGACACTAGGATGACTGAAAATTCAGGTAACAGTTTTATTTAGGAACAGTACACAGGATTAGAAAGAGAAAGAAGAAAGCTTGATGCTCTGACAAATACAAGATCGTCATGCCTTGCAAGCCAAGGAAACGGTGGTCTTCATTTCTTTTTTTTCTTTCTTTTTTTTGTTTTTTTTGGTCTTCATTTCTTGTTTGTTTTGCTTTTTCAAGACAGGGTTTCTCTGTGGTTTTGGAGCCTGTCCTGGAACTAGCTCTTGTAGACCAGGCTGGTCTCGAACTCACAGAGATCCACCTGCCTCTGCCTCCCAAGTGATGGGATTAAAGGCGTGCGCCACCACCACCCGGCTGGTCTTCATTTCTTGCTTATCAACTAGTTTTCCACAGTTAGATTGTCCACTGGCATAAAACAAAGATATAACTTAAATAGAATCATTCTTAAGATAAAAAAATCTACCCACAATCCTAAAATTTGGGGAGATAATGAAATTGAGGAATTAAGAAGCTGACAGATCTTTTGGAGGAAACGATGGACAAATCAATAGTGAGCTTGAATATCTAGGTTTTAACTCAGGCATTTTATTGGATCCATCTGTATAAAGAACTGTATTGGTGTATTTGTAAGCAGAATGTTGAAGTCAAACTTTTCTTGTTGAGAATTGTAAGACACAGAGAAATCTCTAGTCTTCCACAGCCATGACTCTTGCCTCCCACAACTAATGATGATTTGGAAGGCAGAAACCAATTTTGGAAAACAGATAGGTTTGGTTTAGGTACTGACAGATACACAATAATTTAACTAAGACTTGATTTTTTGAGAAGAGAAAAATTTGGTTGACTTACTGACAGCTACAACATACTTACTGATACCTAAAGGATTCAGTCATTTTAAACAAGATCCCTATTATCTGGAGACTCTTCTTTCTATAGAATAATGAACTTTTCAAACTATCCAATAATTTAAGATTGAATACGTTTACAATGTAATGAATAAACAAAATTGGATTTTATTCATGCTGTTTTGTTTTCTTTCTTATTGGAAATCTTGAGAGACAGAAATCTCTGTCTTTTCAAGGCTTCATAATTATGATGAGTTTGCAAGATAAGGAACAAATACAGGGTACTGAATGGAGGAGGATTGTAAAAGTGCTATTTGTGTCTTTTTTTTTTTTTTTTTAATTTATTTATTTATTAAGGATTTCTGCCTCGTCCCCACAACCGCTTCCCATTTCCCTCCCCCTCCCCCGATCAAGTCCCCCCCCCCCCTCATCTGCTCGAAGAGCAATCAGGGTTCCCTGACCTGTGAGAAGCCCAAGGACTGCCCACCTCTATCCAGGTCTCGTAAGGTGAGCATTCAAACTGCCTAGGCTCCCACAAAGCCAGTACGTGCAGTAGGATCAAAAACCCACTGCAATTGTTCTTGAATTCTCAGTATTCCTCATTGTCCGCTATGTTCAGCTAGTCCAGATTTATCCCATGCTTTTTCAGACCTAGGCCAGCTGGCCTTGGTGAGATCCCAATAGAACATCCCCATTGTCTTAGTGTGTGGGTGCACCCCTCGTGGTCCTGAGTTCCTTGCTCGTGCTCCGTCTCCTTCTGCTCCTGATTTGGACCTTGAGATTTCTGTCCGGTGCTCCCGTGTGGGTCTCTGTCTCTGTCTCCTTTCATCGCCTGATGAAGGTTAATATTCCTGAGGATGCCTATGTGTTTGTCTTTGGATTCGCCTTATTTAGCTTCTCTAGGAACATGAATTATAGGCTCAATGTCCTTTATTTATGGCTAGAAACCAAATATGAGTGAGTACATCCCATGTTCCTCTTTTTGGGTCTGGCTTACCTCACTCAGGATAGTGTTTTCTATTTCCATCCATTTGTATGCAAAATTCAAGAAGTCCTTGTTTTTTACTGCTGAGTAATACTCTAATATGTATATATTCCATACTTTCTTCATCCATTCTTCCGTTGAAGGGCATCTAGGTTGTTTCCAGGTTCTGGCTATTACAAACAATGCTGCCATGAACATAGTTGAGCATATACTTTTGTTGTATGATAGGGCCTCTCTTGGGTATATTCCCAAGAGTGGTATTGCTGGATCCAGGGGTAGGTTGATCCCGAATTTCCTGAGAAACCGAAACACTGCTTTCCAGAGTGGTTGCACAAGTTTGCATTCCCACCAGCAATGGGTGAGTGTACCCCTTTCTCCACAACCTCTCCAGCAAAGGCTATCATTGGTGTTTTTTATTTTAGCCATTCTGACAGGTGTAAGGTGGTATCTTAAAGTTGTCTTGATTTGCATTTCCCTGATCGCTAAGGAAGTTGAGCATGACCTTAAGTGTCTTTTGGCCATTTGAAGTTCTTCTGTTGAGAATTCTCTGTTCAGATCAGTGCCCCATTTTATAATTGGGTTGATTAGCCTTTTACGGTCTAGTTTCTTGAGTTCTTTATATATTTTGGAGATCAAACCTTTGTCAGTTGCAGGGTTGGTGAAGATCTTCTCCCAGTCAGTGGGTTGTCTTTTTGTCTTAGTGACAGTGTCCTTTGCTTTACAGAAGCTTCTCAGCCTCAGGAAGTCCCATTTATTCAATGATGCCCTTAGTGTCTGTGCTGCTGGGGTTATACATAGGAAGTGGTCTCCTGTGCCCATGTGCTGTAGAGTACTTCCCACTTTCTCTTCTATCAGGTTCAGTGTGTTCGGACTGATATTGAGGTCTTTAATCCATTTGGATTTGAGTGTTGTGCATGGTGATAGATATGGATCTATTTTCATTCTTCTACAGATTGACATCCAGTTTTGCCAGCACCATTTGTTGAAGATGCTCTCTTTTTTCCATTGTATACTTTTAGCTCCTTTATCGAAGATCAGGTGTTCATAGGTTTGTGGGTTAATGTCAGGGTCTTCTATTCGATTCCATTGGTCGACTTCTCTGTTTTTATGCCAATACCAAGCTGTTTTCAATACTGTAGCTCTGTAATAGAGTTTGAAGTCAGGGATGGTAATGCCTCCAGACAAACCTTTATTGTATAAGATTGTTTTGGCTATCCTGGGTTTTTTGTTTTTCCATATAAAGTTGATTATTGTCTTCTCCAGATCTGTGAAGAATTTTGATGGGATTTTGATGGGGATTGCATTGAATCTATAGATTGCTTTTGGTAGAATTGCCATTTTTACTATGTTGGTCCTCCCAATCCAAGAGCAAGGGAGGTCTTTCCATTTTCTGGTGTCTTCTTCAATTTCTTTCTTCAAAGACTTATAGTTCTTGTCAAGTAGATCTTTCACTTCCTTGGTCAGGGTTACCCCAAGGTATTTTATGCTATTTGTGGCTATCGTGAAAGGTGATGCTTCTCTGATTTCCCTCTCTGCTTCCTTATCCTTGGTGTATAGGAAGGCAACTGATTTTTTGGAGTTGATCTTGTATCCTGCCACGTTACTAAAGCTGTTTATCAGCTGTAGGAGTTCTTTGGTAGAATTTTTGGGGTCGCTTATGTACACTATCATATCATCTGCAAATAACGAAAGCTTAACTTCTTCCTTTCCAATACGAATCCCCTTGATCTCCTTATGTTGTCTTATTGCTATTGCTAGAATTTCAAGCACTATATTGAAGAGGTATGGCGAGAGTGGACATCCTTGGCGTGTTCCTGATTTTAGTGGGATGGCTTTGAGTTTTTCTCCGTTTAATTTAATGTTAGCTGTTGGCTTGCTGTAAATAGCTTTTATTATATTTAGGTAGGACCCTTGTATCCCTATTCTCTCCAAGACCTTTATCATAAAGGGGTGTTGAATTTTGTCGAATGCTTTTTCCGCATCTAGTGAAATGATCATATGGTTTTTTTCTTTCAGTTTATTTATATGGTGGATTACATTGATAGATTTGCGTATGTTGAACCAGCCCTGCATCTCTGGGATGAAGCCTACTTGATCATAATGGATAATTTTTCTTATGTGTTCTTGGATTCGGTTTGCCAGTATTTTATTGAGGATTTTTGCGTCGATGTTCATGAGTGAGATCGGTCTGTAATTCTCTTTCTTGGTTGGGTCTTTTTGTGGTTTTGGTATCAGGGTAACTGTAGCTTCATAAAAGGAATTTGGCAATGACTCTTCTGATTCTATATTGTGAAATACCTTAAGGAGTATAGGTATTAATTCTTCTTGGAAGTTCTGGTAGAATTCTGCATTGAAACCATCTGGTCCTGGGCTTTTTTTCGAAGGGAGATTTTTGATAACCATTTCCAATTCTTCGCGAGAAACCGGTCTATTTAGATCATTCACCTGGTCTTGGTTTAGCTTTGGTATATGATACTTATTTAAAAAAATGTCCATTTCTTTTGTATTTTCCAGTTTTGTGGCATACAGGCTTTTGTAGTAAGATCTAATGATTCTCTGAATTTCCTCTGTGTCTGTGGTTATGTCCCCCTTTTCATTTCTGATCTTATTTATTTGCGTGTTCTCTCTCTGTCGTTTAATTAGTTTGGATAGGGGTTTGTCGATCTTGTTGATTTTCTCCAAGAACCAGCTTTTTGTTTCATTGATTCTTTGGACTGTTTTCTGTGTTTCTATTTTGTTGATTTCAGCCCTCAGTTTGATTATTTCCAGTCTTCTACTTCTCCTGGGCGCGTCTGCTTCTTTTTTTTCTAGAGCTTTCAGGTGTGTTTTTAAGTCCCCAATGTATGCATTCTCCGTTTTCTTTAAGTGGGCACTTAGTGCTATGAACTTTCCTCTTAGCACTGCTTTCATTGTGTCCCATAGGTTTGAGTATGTTGTCCCTTTATTTTCATTAAATTCAAGGAAGACTTTAATTTCTTTCTTGATTTCTTCCTTGACCCAGGTGTGGTTCAGTAGTTGACTGTTCAGTTTCCATGAGTTTGTCGGTTTTTTGAGGGCAGCGTGGTTGTTGCCTTCTAACTTTAATCCGTGATGATCTGATAAGACACAGGTGGACACTGATATTTTTTTGTATCTGTGGAGGTTTCCTTTGTTTCCGAGTATGTGGTCAATTTTTGAGAAGGTTCCATGAGCTGCAGAGAAGAAGGTATATTCTTTCCTATTTGGGTGGAATGTTCTATAGATGTCTGTTAAGTCCATTTGCTTCATTACCTCCAATAATTCTCTTAATTCTCTATTAGGTTTCTGTCTGATTGACCTGTCCCTTGGAGAGAGAGGTGTGTTGAAGTCTCCTACTACTAGTGTGTGTGGTTTGATGTCTGCCTTGAGTTCTAGTAATATTTCTTTTACATAAGTAGGTGCTTTTATATTGGGGGCGTATATATTCAGGATTGAGACGTCCTCCTGATGAATTGTTCCTGTTATGAGTATAAAGTGACCGTCTCGGTCTCTTCTGATTGATTTTAGTTTGAAGTCAGTTTTGTTAGAAATTAGTATGGCCACACCTGCTTTTTTCTTAGGACCATTTGCTTGAAACACCTTTTCCCAACCCTTTACTCTGAGTAGGTGCCTGTCTTTGTGGTTGAGATGCGTTTCTTGCAAACAGCAGAATGTTGGATCCTGTTTTCGTATCCAATCTTTTAGCCTGTGCCTTTTTATAGGTGAATTGAGCCCATTAATATTAAGTGATATTAATGACCAGTGGTTGTTTACTCCGGTTATTCTTTTTGCTTTTGGTAGTAGAGATTGTGTGTCTCCCTTCTTTGAGATGTGCTCGTGAAGGGTCATTAGATGCCTGGGTTATTGTAGGCAGTGTTGGCAGTGTTGGATTCCTTGGGTTGCGATTTTCCTTCTATTACTTTCTGTAGGGCTGGATTTGTGGCTACGTATTGTTTAAATTTGTTCTTATCCTGGAATGTCTTGTTTTCTCCATTGATAATGAACGATAGCTTGGCTGGGTATAGTAGTTTGGGTTTGCATCCATGGTCTCTTAGCTTCTGCAGACCCTCTATCCAGGACCTTCTGGCTTTCATAGTTTCCATCGAGAAGTCAGGTGTAAGTCTGATCGGTTTACCTTTATAAGTTACTTGCCCTTTTTCTTTTGCAGCTCTTAATATTCTTTCTTTAACCTGTATATTTTGTGTTTTGATTATTATATGGCGAGGAGATGTTTTTCTTTGATCCAGTCTGTTTGGTGTTCTGTATGCTTCTTGAATATTTAAATGAATATCTTTCTTTAAGTTGGGAAAGTTTTCTTCCATAATTTTGTTGAAAATATTTTCTGGGCCTTTGAGCTGTGACTCTTCTCCTTCTTCTATTCCTATTATTCTTAGGTTTGGTTTTTTTATTGTGTCCCATAGTTCCTGAATGTTTTGTGTTGAGAATTTGTTGGCTTTGCTGTTTTCTTTGATCTGTTCGTTTATTTTCTCTATGGTGTCCTCAGCATCTGAGAGTCTTTCTTCTAGCTCTTGTATTCTATTGATTATGCTTGTTTCTGTAGACTCTGCTCGTTGGCCTAGATTTTCCATATCCAGCTGGTCCTCAGTTTGTATTTTCTTCTTTGCCTTCATTTCAGTTTTCAATTCTTGAACTGTTTCCATTACCTGTTTGATGGTTTTTTCTTGGTTTCCCAGGGTATCATGTACGTATTTACTCATTTCTTCAAACTTTTTGTTATACTTCTCATCCATTTCTATAAGGGCATTTTTTACATGTTGTTTAAGGGACTCTATTATCTTCATAAAGTCGATTTTTTCCACTTCTTCTGTGTTAGGTTGTTCAAATACTTCTGTTGTAAGATCATTGGGTTCTGATGTTTTCATGTTGTTTTTCGGATTATTGGGTGAGTTCTTGCCTTGGCGCCTGCCCATCTCCTCCTCTTGATCCTATCCAATGGATCCTTTAGAAACCGGATCAGGTTTCCCTGCTGGCCAAGGGCTCCGCTTACAAAATGCCCTCACTCTCTTTCGTGGTTCCTGCTGCAGGCCAAGAACCCTCTCACCCCTCCGAAGGATCTTCAGGACAGGACCAGGCTCCCCTTGTGCCAGTGACCTGGCCAACCAAAGGCCTACCTCTTTGATTCAATTGTAGTAGGGCGATCTGCTCTCCTTATTGCACGCCTGTCCCAGCCGCTTGGGTCTGGCCTTGCTCCGCCGCCGTGCTGCCGCCGCTGCGCCGCGTCTGGCGCCGCCGCCGCCGCGCCGCGTCTGGCGCCGCCGCCGCCGCGCCTCTGTGCGTCTGGCGCCGCCGCCGCCGCGCCTCTGTGCGTCTGGCGCCGCCGCCGCCGCGCCTCTGTGCGTCTGGCGCCGCCGCCGCCGCGCCTCTGTGCGTCTGGCGCCGCCGCCGCCGCGCCTCTGTGCGTCTGGCGCCGCCGCCGCCGCGCCTCTGTGCGTCTGGCGCCGCCGCCGCCGCGCCTCTGTGCGTCTGGCGCCGCCGCCGCCGCGCCTCTGTGCGTCTGGCGCCGCCGCCGCCGCGCCTCTGTCTATTTGTGTCTTTTAAAGTCTGCTGGTCAGCAGTTTTTTAGATTATTCTTCAATTTGAGCCTGTCTGATGTGTTCTCATGATTGGATTTAGAGTATGCAGTTTTTGGCAAGAACACTACAGAAATTACATGCTTTTTTCTCAGCGCCCTTTTTCTCTGAGACCCAAACTGTATAGAGCAATCTCAGCAAATGTCCTGTTAGTTCAGTGAGTAGAAGACCTTGTTTGATTTTATTTCTTTGTTAGACTACACCTCAGTTTCTTCCTATAGAGAATTTGGATTCCAAAGATATTTTATTTACAAAATTAAATATAGATGCCTGTAGATAATTAAGCAAAATGTATCAATAAAATATGTAATGTCTTAGTTAGAGGTTTACTGTTGCTGTGAAGAGACACCATGATCATGGCAACTCTCATAAAGGAAATATTTAATTGAGGGTGCCACACTTACAGTTTCAGAGGTTCATTCCATGATGATCATTACAGTGAGCACGGCAGCGTGCAGGCAGGTGTGGTTGGAGGTGAGAGTACTACATCTTGTAGGTAGTATCTTGCTGCATCTCCACTGACTGCCACACTAACAGAAGCCTGAGAACAAAAAGAGACTTCAGAATCTGCCCCTACAGTGACACACTTCCTCCATTTTCTTTCACCTCAGTAATTGGCGTGCATTTTACACATCCTCTATTAATAAGTCATGATACGGATTGTCCAGTGTCCCACACCCAGTTGATAAATGTGACTCAAATACTTCTTCATAGCAAAGAAATAAGCAGCAAAGTAAATTCAATAAAGACATAGTATTTGTTAACTATATATCTGTTGAAGGACTATTATTGATAGTAAATAAGGAAGTCAAACAATTCAACACTAAACATCCAAATACAGATGGAAAAAACACAATAATATAAAGTTACAGTGAAGAGAAAGGATTTTGATACACAATTAAAGCAAACAGATGAGAGCTCTGATTTTTTTTAAACCAAATTACTCTTACTAAAGACTAAATGCAGAAGTAAAAGTAAAGTATGTCTTAATCTTTTTTTCATTGTGACTCTTGCTTTTTTTGGAAGTGAGAATACTTATAATTAAACAAAAATAACAAAAATATGTAGATCTTAAGATCTGCAGAATTAACAAATTAAAAAATGAGGTCTTCAACTAAAGAAAGTGATTGCAGATTGAGTAGAAGGAAATCGCTTCAAAGCCGTTTTAGCAGAGACCTAAATAATGACTGTGAAGACCCCATGAAAAGTAATCTACACAGGAAAAGCTCCGAGACAACAAGAATATAAAATGTCAAACAGGTTAGTTTGCCTAAGGATAGCATAGCAGGGCACTATAATTGGTAAAGGAGGCCACGAAGAAAGGAGTTTGAGATAAAGTAGAAAGAAGCAGGAAAACACCAAATTATTCAGGGCCATTGAATCAAGGCAAGAAATTTTGTTTTTATTTCAAGAGCAATATCAGCCCATTGGAGGCTGGGGAAAGAACAATATAAAAAGTAACAAGATTGGAAGTATGTTATTCACCTTTTCTTTCCCACTTCCGTATAGTATTTTGGCAAGAAAATGAGGGATGATGATCTCCATGTGAAAAGAAATGTATACACCCTAGAATATATACAAATGGAGAGGGATGCAGTGATTTGTGTGATCATATCTGTATTTAAATCAGAGATTAGTATAAACTCGTGTTTAACTTAGCATAGTTAGAAATGTGGACATTTGGGATTGCTTAATTATATGTAGATGTATGGGTTAGTACACACGTAAATATTTGTTTTTCTCACTGAAAATAGAACATAGGGAAACAGCATCCTGGTAGCACTGAAACTATTTAGCAGCCGGTTTTGGATTTTCTACCATTCTTCAATTAAGGCATTGTTTGGGAGAAGGCTGATTCTCTATCTGTGGTCAAGATCATAGGAGATGATTCTGTAAGAGTTTTTAGTCTCTCAAATAGGAAGGTATTCTATTATTAGGAAAACATGTCAATGATTGGGCATCTTAAAGGGACAAATATAAGAGAGCTGCCAAAGGCCATGGGGTAAACAATATGAAATAAACAAAGTAGCCTTGTATTATAATCTGAATTATAATATTCATCCATTTATTTTGATATAGTACAGTGAACTATGAGTGAGTGAATGAGGAGGAAGATCTCAGGAAGAACTCAAGATTACTATTATTATAAAATCATCGCTTACTCGGTAAAGAGTAAGTATCCCCACCTTAAGTGTGCACTAGTTCTATGACTTCCTTCCAAGCATACAGTATAGAAGCAGGCAAAATGATGAATATGGAAACACATGGTATCTCAACAAGATGATCACAGTTAGGTTAGCATCGATACTGGTAACTTGCATCAACAGCCCTGATGTGTTATGTGAGAGAACACACTTGACCTTGGTGATCTTACTCCCAGAATCCAGAAACCTTAATCAAATCACCGAAAAAAAAAATGGCAGAGAAATCCCTATTTAGTATCAACAAGATATTAGACCCTTGGGACTATGGAGTGGGGTGAGAGGGAAGAAGTGGAAGGAAGCAGAGAGTGAGATGAACGAACACATACCCCAAAGAATCTAGGTACACACAGGATAAATAAGTAAAAGCAAAGAAAATCTATAAATAATTTGATTTGATATTAAAATATCAATACAATAAATGCCAACATTGGTTTTATAATTATGACAAATATTGCCCTAATTTAATATGTTAACATGAGGTGTGAGGCATTCAGGAATCCCTTGAACTATGTTTTCCACTCTTCTGTTAATACAAATCTGTTCAAAAAAAAACTTCATTAAAATTACGGAAACAAAATGTATTAGCGATGAGAAAGACTACCTTTTGCCAGCATGATGTCATTTGCCTTGAAGTACCTCAGTAAGATTAGGTGAAGGGACGCAGAAGAACTAAACTGTGTCAACCCCAGTGCAGGGGCTTGGCTGAAGGAGCTAACCCAGCATGTCAGTTTATGCACCTCCAAACTAATCATGGCTTCAGGGAACCACACACAGTTCGAGGAGCAAGGGAGTTTTGTGTGTTTGAAGTTGTACTGTACCTAGAAGTACTGAGCAGCTAAGTACTTGGTCCATGCTTGAATGCTGGATGTGAAATAGCAGTACAATTCTGCACTTGGACATCCTGCATCTGTATTGGCTTGAACAGTATCAATAACTGTAGCTATACTCAAGTCTGTTTTAAATGTAAGCAGTAGAACACACCTGCTTTGACTCAGCTCTCATATGTGTTAATTGAAACTTTAGAGTTTTGTCTAATTGTTAGGAAAATAGGAAAATGTAACCTCTTCAAAGCCAGAGATGATGAAAAATATTAGAAAGGAGAAAATGCAATTGTAAAGAATGAATCAGCCTGTGATTTGTATTTTCTTTTTTTATTCCATGGTCAGTGCATATATGGTGGTTCCGTTGAACTTGTCCATACTGTTTTCATGGCCTAAGTTGGTGAGGATGACTAACCAGGTCTCTTCCTCCTGTGATTTGTATACCCTCTCCTATTTAGCCTCACAGTATTAAAGCAGAGAAACTCTCTATGGAGAAGCGATATTCAAGCCCCAAGTTGTTTGTCTAAGTGGTTGATCGGCATTAAGTCTGCCCAAACACGAGGGCTGTCTAAACTGCAGTCCACTGGACAAGCTTCCCCATTGTGAGACAATGGAATGCAGAACAAATGCAATCAAAGTCTGAAACGCATGCAGAAAAATATTCGCTCTGCCCTTAGAAACAGGGCCTCATGATTTTGAAAGTTCAGGGCAGCTGGTTTCTCGAGGACGGACAATGGTGCGGTGTATCATTGAGAATTCTTGAGTGCTCTAGCCTCAGCCATGAGCGTTCGGTGTAAATAAGAGAGCACAGTTGCTAGGAACGGAGTCAGATAAGGAAGCCACCGAATGCTCTTGCTTATTGCTATAATGCATCCTATCATTCAGTGATTTTTTTTTTCTATTTTTTTTTTGTTTTGGTTTGTTTTGTTTTTCGAGACAGGGATTCTCTGTAGCTTTGGAGCATGTGCTGGAACTAGCTCTTGTAGACCAGGCTGGCCTCAAACCATGGAGATCTGCTGCCTCTGCCTCCTGAGCGCTGGGATTAAAGGCATGTGCCACCACCGCCCAGTGATTTCTATTTTCGACAAGGAATTGGAACTCTTCCTTCATGAAGGCTGTGCAAAACTTACTGTATTACTGTATTCTGTTTCACTCAGTTTTACCTAGGACAAATTCGGGCTCTGAGTTAGCTTTCTGGAAAACTGCTAATTTCCAGGTGAGTTTACAAGGCATCCTTTCAGACAAGTGATTGGAAGAAGCAGGCACTACCCTGGAAAAGTAGAGCGCCAGCTTCTTTTGTAAATTATCAAGATACCAAAAATAATTTTCAGGCAGACTTTGGAAGTGTCTTGTCTGAGAAATATAACCTTTTGGGAGAGTGAAAAATTTTTTTAGGTTTCTAAATCAGAGAATTCTTTTAGAAATTAAACATTGAAGAAAAGATGATGAAATGTTACAATCAATTCTGCCTTATTTGGCTTGATTTTTTTTGTTTCATTTTGTTTTATTTTCCTTCATCACAGGAAGAGATTACTATTTTTATTAATACTCAGCCATGCCCTCCTTTTGCACATACACAGAAGCCTAAAGGAATATGGTCATTAAAGGCACGAGTACCACAGATACGTTACCTAAAATGCAATTCTGCATTCAGCTATGCATTCCTTAAATATAGGAGGACACATTTTCCTTGTGGGAACTGCAGCATATAATGGAGTAAGAAGGGAAAAGCGCATCAAGAGAAAGGTGGTGGAATCTAGCGCTTCAGACCGCAGTAGCCAGCACAGATCTGCTCGGTAGCCTCGACTGTCTGCTGAGCAGTTCATGGCTAACCCACTTACTGCATTTCCAGGGGCCAGGCACTGCTCACTACCTCGCTGTCATTACGCTCTGAAGCAGATGTGAACATTAAGGAATTAGGTTATTCCACCACTTCATGTCCATCTGGAAGTGGGGTTGAGATTGCATTTTAGGTAACGTATCTGTGGTACTCGTTCCTTTAATGACCATATTCCTTTAGGCTTCTGTGTGTGTGCAAAAGGAGGGCATGGCTGAGTATAGCTGTGCCCGCTGCCTGCTGTCCTGATAAATTTAAGTATGGCTAAATGGATGTTGAAAACCTTTCCTATAATATGTTTCAGGTAATTGTAGACAATTGCTATGCTGCCAACGGTGGCCACAGTGTCTGGAATCGTAAAAACGGTTTTACAGGCTATCTTGTTTTCATTAAATTTAGATTTCTGAGTCAGATAAAGCAGACCTGTTATTAAGAGGGAACACATTTTCCACCACCATTAGTTTTGCTAATCAAACTCATTTTGAAATATCAGCTGACTCTTTGGAACTACACAGAACATTTTCCTTCTCAGGCAGCCTGAAAGGATATTTGAAATGCTTCAAAGGTTTGAAAAATAGTTTCAAAAATTGTTAAATCCAGGAATCAATTTCAGCCTTGATTGACACTGACATAATGAAATAATGTGGTTTCCTGAGTCCAAACACATCCTCTGTTGCTCACATGTTAAAGGTTTGCTTGTCAGAATCTGGAATTGGAGTAGTGGGGGCATAGACGAACTCATAACCAAAGGGACACTGAAGGAAGACCTTGAAAGACATGTCTTTTCCCTTCAGCCTCTCTTTCTTGTCTATGGCTGCTGAGCATTGAGCTGATTCACCACATAATCCCCTTTTGATCACTATTTCTGCTTTGCCCCGCTCCTAATAGCAATGGATTTAACTGGCCACAAACGGAAACTTTTAAAACCATGAACCCAAATAAATCTATAATTATTTAAATTGTTTTTACAGCTATTTTAGTACAGT
Source organism: Microtus oregoni (assembly GCF_018167655.1). Classification (NCBI taxonomy): domain Eukaryota; kingdom Metazoa; phylum Chordata; class Mammalia; order Rodentia; family Cricetidae; genus Microtus; species Microtus oregoni. The sequence continues at coordinate 13,929,588 of NW_024543218.1, read as the reverse complement.
GATAGTTTTAACGCAGAATTACTTTCCAGCACATAGACACATGGCAGCACAAATGTGGAGCACAGAATATGTTTGGCTAATTGTCTGCTAATGCTTGAGTGGGTGTTTTACATACAATTTCCCAACTCCTTGATAACATTTCTTTTGCGTAAAAATTTGAAATCACAGTCTTGTATATTAATGCATTCTGGGGATATCTTCAGAGAAAAGTAACCAAGAAAGCTATAGATTTGTCCTTAAGAGTCTAGACAATGTGTATAACTTGCACACATCACTAAGACTGCCGAGCCTTTGCATTAAGAACATCGTGTTTTAGCTACCGAAAGGTTTTAAACACCTTCATGTGCCATAAATGGAAGCGTACATAGACTGAAGAAATTACACTTCATTTTTTAATATGCATTGTTGTGGTGAGGAAGTGCACTCATTAATCAGATGCCAGTTGTAAACACAATAATTTCATGTCGCGTGTTCTGCTTCCAGGTCTGTAAATCATGATTGTCTAATATACAGCATACCTGAGCTAAGCAATATCTTACACATCTTATGAAAACATGCATCCTTGTTTTACTGTTGTTAGATTAAAGAACTCATCTGCTTTGTCAAGACTTATAGGCATATTGTTTTTCGTTGTTTTCAAGACTGGTGTTACTCATTTACAGTTTTACTTTGTGTGTGTGTGATCTCCATACTAACTTGGCAAGTACTATAACACTGAACCAACATCTCCACTCAATGCTTCTTATTATGAATATTCTTTTCAATTCCACATTTATTAGTTTAAAATTAACATAATCATTAGAGACTTATTTCTGGAGATGCTTTCAAAAACCAACAAAAAATGACAACATAACTTCCAAATTTTTATTTATTTGCCTGACTTTCAGGATAATCTTTGCAAAACTATAAGGGATACAAGATTCAGATATGGTATAATACCCTTGAACTTGATTAAATTTGATATGTAAATAAATAGCATCTCCTACATTATTTTCTAGCATTTTGTTAATATAAGAATTTTGGAGGTAATTTCTAGAAAGTAAAGGTAAGGGACAAAACTTCACAAAGACTACCCTTTGCAATTAATATAACTGTGGAATCAAAAAGGTTATTTATAATAAAAAGCATTGATTGGAAATTCTGGTTCAGTGTTACAGTACTTGCCAGGTTAGCATTCTAAGAATCATGGTTGAGTTGGATCTGCAGCAACACATAAACCGGGAGCGGAGGGATCACAACATCTGGAATTCCATCATTCTGGTGATGAATGCGGACAGTTTGAATATTCTAGGTCACATTTGGTTACATAGTGAATTTGAGATCAGCTTAGGAAAAAAGTGAACATGTCTCAAACAAAATCTCATATATACCTCAAAATGTAGTTCGTCAAAAAACAAAACAAACAAAAGTACTTTGTTTATCTATTGGACATGATTTACTTTTTAAGAAAATTACTATTTTAAACAACTTTGGCCCTTAGCTCCCTGCCATGATTTACATGTCATAATGTGTAAATTGTTCTATTGAGAGAAGACAGACATTACTTGATTTACACATTACAGGAATTAATGAAATTTTTCATCTTGAATTGAAATAGAGTCATTAATGTAAGGATATTTAATATTTTCAAGTCAAATAAATGAAATTGGTTTAAAAAGCAGAATTGGCAAAAATTTCATCATCAGAATAGTCTAAAATTTAGCAACATGTTATGCAATGTAATACATTATTGATGTGGTGTCTCAGGTGTGTTTATCTACTAATAATATAACATTGACATGACTTGAATAATCTATTATTAAATCACTCACCTGTTCAACCAGCCATATAATTGTTCCTTTCATAACTAATAGATGACAGCATTCATTAATAGTGACATATAAGTTCAACTAGAGAGATGAATATTCCTAGGTCCAAATATACCTTGATCTGCATGCACAAAATAACATTTCAAATTAAAACTTCCTGTAGTTCTTTGTCGAGAAGGAGGGCACATGAAATTAACTCCCTGCACCTTAGAATGTCCATTTGTGTCGCAAGAGTTCGTAACTGGTTGTTGCAGTCATTCTAGGAGCTATTTAGCAACCATAATCCACGAAAAATAGGTTATCAATCTGAGGGTGAGGGAGAGGTGCTGTGGGAGAGACATAAGCAAGGGCATCTGGGAGAGGCTAGAAGGAAAAAAGCCAAGGGAGAAGTGATGCAAATGCACTTCAGTTCTAAACACTTAGAAATACGAAAGCCATAAATTAAAATAAAACATGAAATAACTTTAAAAAATACTTAGATTTATTTATTTTATTTACTGTGGTTGGGTGTTTTGCATGTGCATGCTTGGTGTCCATGGAGGTCAGAAGAGGACATGAGATTGATCTCCTGGGAATGGAGTTGCAGGCTGTCGTGAGCTGCCATGTGGGTGCAGAGCACTGAATCCCAGGTTATCTGGAGACGCAGGCAGTTAATGCTCTTAGTTACAAAGCCATCTCTCCAACCCTGAAGAAAACTTTTCCGTCATGTACATTTTCCTATGCATACTCTTGTTTAGCCACTAAAGAATCCACACATAATTGTGTTTGAGACTTTTGTTGAAAAAATATAATTTTGTTTGGTTAAGGACAAATAGAATTGTATATACATTTATATAAATTTCAAATTTATTGTTTTTTTACTTTTAGAAATTATTTCATTGTTTCATTATTCAATTTTACTTTTGTGTTTTGAGATAGGACAGACTTCTTGACCTTTGCCTTCCTAGCTCTGTGACTGCAGTCATGTTACTACACATAGATTTTAATAAATCCTTAAGAGACCTATGCGATTTTGGTAGAAAATCTGATTCAAGGTTGGTATCATGTCACAAGGCTCTGCCTTCTTGAGGGACTTTTTTCTTAGACGGACTCTATCCTCTCAATAGCATCCACTGTTACTGTCAGGGAATTATCAGTTCATAAACAGGGCCCTGAATCTTTATTGTGCCCTGGACCCTGTAAATCATTAGCTATGCAGTCAAATGTTCAGTACATCAGATTGCCACATCACTGTTTTAATAAAAGAACTCTTATTTGAGACTTAAGCTTGGCCCTTCCCCTTCCATGACACCTGCCTTCTCAAGATTATGCTCTACAAACAACATTACACTTCTGAGACCCTGATAAGACTGACTGGCCTCCTCCTACCACCTTCTTCAATACCACAGCTCCTCCATGGATTTCATACAGTACTAGTATTGCAGGACCCATTTAATTTATTGACTGACTTTTAAATTAAGCAGGCCTGTGTAGACTTCAGTGAATATTAAATAAATAAAATGTAACTGAATCTGACATCATAAGCAGGTGTTTGAGTAAAACTAGCAAGGAAACTCCATTAAATACAATATAATGCAATATTGAGAGAAATGAGATCAGTAAGAATGTGCTAGGAAAAATCAGTGTCACCAGCAGAGTGTGTATGTATTTAATAAGTTATGGGAAAATGTGAAAATAGTGTCATATCATCATTTTGTTTTTAGAAATACTTTTAAATAACAAAGGTGTTTGGAAACATACAGAATTATAGTGCTAACTGGCATGAATATAGGAAATGTCTATAAATAGGGGGTGCATTTATTTGGGGGATTTTGCAATAGTGATTATAAAATAATTCTTATTTCTACAACATGATGTTTTGCTTTTGAGAAACAGTTTTTGTAAAATGACATTTCTTTGCCTAGAGAAAACTTGAAGATTGTTGATTTTATTAACAGAAGAAATATCTAATATATTGAGATAACCACCACATTTTAAATCTGGCCATTCCTAAATAAATATTCTAAGTCTTAAGTTTAAAACTGTAAGTGGTACTGTTAGGTATAAAATAAGCCATTTTGATCACTTATATAAGTGTTTCCTTTGAGAATTCAAATCCATGGCCCTTACAGATTTCTCATGGTTCAAATACAGCTCATGGCCAGGAAAAAATAGCAACACTATTCAATGATTAAATATAGGAATGCATCACCTGTCCTCAAAACTCACACATCTCGGTGAGTCAGACAGTGATAAGAGCAGTATACACTGTAATTCATATTTTAAATTAGAAGAATGATCTTTGGGTCACTATTATAATAAGCTGTGTATGAAACCAATTCCTTGTCTTGCTGGAATTCTGACTCTAAATGAGACTTCCTTTCGATATTATAACAATAAATAAGTAAGATGTAAGATAAAGAACTGTGTCCACACATAGTATATTTGGACGCATTAGCTTGTTATCACAGAACGGTCAACACAAATATAATAGGACAACTTAATGAATACTGCTGTATTACATTATCTTATAGCATAAAATAAAACTTATGTTCCTGAATAACACAACAAACGATAAGGGTGACTACTCTTATCGGCATGTACATTGCAAAATACTATTAGCATTTTGATCAGTTTTTTATGAAATAGGCAAGTGCCATTTTTTTAGTATTGCAATCATCATTAGCATCCCTCTCCCTCTTGTAATATGCTTCCCCTAAAACTCACTGTATAATTGAAAATGACCACCTACTGTGATGTTTCTAAATCAATAATGTAAGAGTTATGGGTGGCATAGGCTAAATGCTTCTGGTTCATATTCAGCTTAATATGCACAGACTCTAGTAACGTGTTGCTCCATAATCAGCTTTGCTCAGCGACTACTGTTCAGATGGTTGCTGAAGACTGAGAACTCCTTAAAGAGATTCTTACAGTTGTTTCAAGTGTCGAAATCTTTTCTAAACAGTATACCTAGACAACTGTATGTCAACTAGGATTCTTGTATTGGATAATCTAGTATATGACTAGTATCACTACTCACAAAATTAGAACCATGTTACAGGTCTTTAAATATTTACAAATATGTAAAAATTAAAATGGACTCACTCATATTTGGTTTCTAGCCATAAATAAAGGACATTGAGCCTATAATTCATGTTCCTAGAGAAGCTAAATAAGGTGAATCCAAAGACAAACACATAGGCATGCTCAGGAATATTAACCTTCATCAGGCGATGAAAGGAGACAGAGACAGAGACCCACACGGGAGCACCGGACAAAAATCTCAAGGTCCAAATCAGGAGCAGAAGGAGACGGAGCACGAGCAAGGAACTCAGGACCACGAGGGGTGCACCCACACACTAAGACAATGGGGATGTTCTATTGGGATCTCACCAAGGCCAGCTGGCCTAGGTCTGAAAAAGCATGGGATAAATCTGGACTAGCTGAACATAGCGGACAATGAGGAATACTGAGAATTCAAGAACAATTGCAGTGGGTTTTTGATCCTACTGCACGTACTGGCTTTGTGGGAGCCTAGGCAGTTTGAATGCTCACCTTAGGAGACCTGGATAGAGGTGGGCAGTCCTTGGGCTTCCCACAGGTCAGGGAACCCTGATTGCTCTTCGAGCAGATGAGGGGGGGGGACTTGATTGGGGGAGGGGGAGGGAAATGGGAAGCGGTTGTGGGGACGAGGCAGAAATCCTTAATAAATAAATAAATTAAAAAAATAAAAAAAAATTAAAATGAATATCAGAATCTACTCTTTACACTTCCCATCTCAAATTTTAAATTTGAGTAAATTGCTAGTCCCCTAAAGATTTTAAACACACACACACACACACACACACACACACACACACACACGCAGAGAGAGAGAAACACACTATAATATTCATCAAAATGAAATATAAAATGAAACAATTGTACAATTATTTATGTAATTAAACATGATTTATTACAAACCTTAAAGGCATTTTCAAATATAAACTTTCTTAAGGAGTCATGATACCTCTCCAAATGTAGCTACACACAGCAAAGATCATATGAAGATGAATTGGAGAAGATGGCCAGGGAGAGAAGCCCTTAGAAAATCCAACTCTGCCAAGATGCTGATCTTGGATCTCCTACCTCTAGAACGGTAAGAGTATCAGTTGTCAATGTTGAGGCTGCTACATCATTGGTGCGTAGGGCTGCTCTGTTAGAAGAACACAAGTCTCCAGAGGTACAGATGAGAAGTACCAGCTTTAAATTTAGATTTTTATGCCAGTTGCATATGGAAGCACAAACAGAGTCTCAAAACAAGCTAGAATAAAAGCCAAGTGATTATAATTGAATCAAGTAACTACAATTACCTTCCTACTGGGGCAAACCTTCAGCGCCGTCACCACGCCAAGACATCAACTCAATTATGTAACTGCTATGGCAAATGCTCCCTTCAGAGAGCCACTGCAGAGGCCGCCACTGAGGTCTGCATCACAAAACTGAGATGTCTGCTTTCAGCACGGGAAGTCTCCCGATAAACAGGATGACAAGTGGGCAGGGTATGCCAGCTATTAAACACAATTCACAAAAACGTTGGTGTTTGAAGACTGGAAAATATTTTTGAAAACTCAATATCCCCAATGTATGAAAATGTCTTTCTTGAAACATCAAGAAAGACCTGCTAAGAAGGACTTGTAGATTCCTCTGTGCTTGCCCTCCTACATATGTACAGCATAATTCTTAATAATCTGCCCAGCATTGATCATCTCTTTACTTTAACTTTCTACAAGGCCAAATAATCATAGCATTCTGTGTTCATATTTTAGATCTTCAAAATTTTTGATGCGGTTTTTCTAAAATTTCAAAGCTAACTTCTAAAACATTAAAGAAATTATTCTTTTCCCTTGGTTAAAAATCAATTAACTCTGAATTGTTTAAATGGGTATTTTAACCTTCATAGACTTCTCTGCTGAAGTCTTTCAAGAGTTTTCGCTGCCCTTCATCAATAATACTCATGCAGTAAATGCTTTTATGGAGCATTCTTCCTTTTACATAAAACTAAAGCCTTCATAATAACCTGCAGCCACTCTAGACAACAGACCTACTTTATAGCCCCCATAAACTTTTCTCTGCCAGTTATATAGCTTTATAAAACCTTCAGTAAAACTGGATCACGCGATACCTAAGTTAGAGAATTTGGATATAATGGAGATGAGATGATTATCTCAGCTTAATGGGATAGGTTTGGGTAAACCAGCATGTTCTCAATAATGTGGGCTAAGGGAACTTGGCCGTATTCTGCCTCCATTTGGTCCAATAACTATGTTATAATAGATAAACACCTTCAGATTCTTCCCTAGCACAAGAAGTAAGCTGTAGAAAATAATTAATCAATAATAGTCATATTTTCCTAAGAGCCTAAAAATGACTACTACCAAATTTCTAGAGTTAAATGAACCAAAAGGTGTTGACCTTGCTTCTATTAAGTATACCATTGAGATAGGTAGGTACATTATTATACTATAAAATAAACCATCTCTGTACCAAAAGGACAGGGCACAATGTAAATATTCAAGTGACTAAAAGCGAAACTATATCTTATTTACTATTGTTTTCAAAAATAAAGGGACAGAAAGAATGACGAGTGAGTTGAGAAAAGAATGTGTGTGCCCCACAGGGCACTCGCTACAAAAGAAGCATGTACAAGAAGCAGGGGCAGCCAACAGCTGCCCTTGTTAGATGCAGAGGGCTGTGCATTCCCACAGAGCAGTTCCTGAACTGACTGCACAGCAGTGCCTGGTGGAGTTGATTCATTTCTAGGACTCTTGTCTAGAACAGTCTTTGTGCAAGGATGGATGAAGACTGTGCAGGAACCATGTCTCAGTTTGCTGCTATTGCTACATAGGCAGCCCCCTTCTTCCTCTCTCGCTTTACCTGGGTGTCCAATGTGAGGCCTCACCTCAACAAAACTATTCAAAAGCTTGCTGCATCTTCCTCTACACTCTTCTCTATCCTCATAGGCACCTCCTACGCACACACGCACACACACACACACACACACACACACACACACACACCATTTGTAGGTCCAATTCTACCAACTTGTCATCTGCTTCTCAAAGGACTCAAGCTGGTACAGAAAGTAAAGGCTCAGAAGAGAAACAGAAGTTATTTTTCCCTGAAGAGAAGGTATTTTTCCATCCATTTAATTTTTACTTCTTGTTATCTAAAGATGAGGATTATGTATAGTTTGAAAATATTTGATTTAAGTAGTCAAATACATTTCAAAACTAGCATTTTTTAATCAATGCTGGAAATGTTTGCTGTGGCACCATGATATCCCGTGATAGCTGTGAGATCAGATTTGACATACCTTGTGAGAGCTAAAGGCGTTATTAAAACTATGTTTTTCACAACTGCTCATTTATTTTTGAATGACCATTTAGAGAAAATATATACTATTAATTACAAGGCTGTATACCACAAACTATAGCAATATATTTACAGGTTATGCAAAGAAAACTCCCTGTCTACTATCAATGATTCAAGAACTGTAACCAAAGACATAATAGACCATTATTTATAAGAACAAAATGTTGCATAGAGAAGAAAAGCACTTGGTGGCATAATTATATTCTCTTCTCACAGAAAAGAATTGGTTTATGTTTAGAAATAAAAAAAGAGAGAATCAAGTGAACTTTGGGGTCATATTCAATTTTGCTCTGCCTCCAGTTTTATAAAAGGATTAGAATGTGTCACCATCATTCAGGGTGGAAGGTGGGCTGAGGCAGGAAGACAAATGCAACTTTTCTGTTAACCTGACTACACAGAAAGACCTTCTCACAAAGCAAAACAGCAAAACAAAAGGGTTAGGATATGAATATGCAGCGCTCTATTTTTTAACTCTAATCGCAATGCTGATTTCCATGACTACAACTCACGTGTTACCGGTGTGTTTGTTCTTCCCTGATCTCACTTTAGTTACCATCTCTGTGCTGTTTATACCCCCTTCTCCCTAGAGCCCTGTGGAGATCCACCTACCTTTCATGTTCAGATAAAACTATCTATCCTTTGATCTCCAGTGGAAATGATGCTCCCTTCCAAATAACAGACTCTGTTTGATTTGGAAAGTTCATGTCCTCCTAAACTTGAAACTGCAATTTCTTTTAATAACTGCAATTTGCCTTAATAACTGCTCTCTTCCCTAATGAGTGCCTCTGACCAATCATGTCTTCCCAGTGGTTGACATATAGTGTGACCAAATTGAGCAGGTCTTTAAAGGAAGCCTGGACATAGTCCAATGTCAGCATTCTCATGGATCCAAGAATATGTTTGTTTTTCTTCACATTTAAATAAAAAATTGAAAAGATAATGAACTCTAGATTCCCCACTCCTGCTTTCACTTAGAATTTGAAAAAAAAAAACTTGATTTCTTTTATAGAGCCCAATGTGAAAGATGAGATGTCGGAGTCCACATATTTGCTTTACCTTTTCATAAGTAAGTTGTAGATTTTCTTCCTTTGTTGGAATGTCACATTTTGGAGGTTTGTGTTCTTTCTCAGCTATCTTACTCAATCCAATCGAAAGTGTATGATGTTCCCTTCCCCTACCATCTCCCTCTCTTGTCTTTTCTCTGCGTTGTCTAAAACCCTCCTGAGAAACAGAGGGAAAGACACCCTGTCTTATAAAATACCTGGGCCATTGTCTTGACTTACACTTGAAATTATTTAGATGGTCTATTTTGGTTTAAATCCTAATACCTAGTTCCCTCATCAATATTAAAATACCTTTTTTTGGTTTGTGCAGTCCCTTTTCTTTGTTGTTGTGTGTCTCTTCCCTTATGAAAGTCTGATCTGTTTCCAGAGTCAGTGTTCTCCATACTCCTTCTGAGGACACGCATTAGAATTTTTATTCATTGTTTCCTAAATTATCCCTTCCCTTCCGTGTCATTTGCTCTCATTGTTTGCAGTAAACTTTCTATTGCATGCTGTTAATTTTCCTAAATTGTGCAGATCCTGCACTTCCTGGATACACTGTGAGGTAGCCAGGAAGGGTCTCCTGCACTGGCGGATCTGGTTTTCAGGGAAACGTACTTCACAGTGAGAAGAATGATAAGTATCTACATTGCTCCTTACAGATTCCCATCATTTTCTGAGAAAGTTCCCTGGGGAGGATCTGCCACTCAGAAAAAGTACTGCCACCTCCCAATTTGACATCACTACCAGTCCTTCTAACACACGAGTCCCTGACAGAAACTTGAGTGTGTACCCGTTAACCTATGTTACAGAATATCTGGTCGACCTTATACGAATCCTTGTTTTGTTTCACACATGTCCTCAGTGTACAAGGGCTGTATTTGTGTGTAGTGCATGCAAGTGAGCACAAACATGAGTGTGCACGTTAGGAGTCCAGGGAACTTTAAGTGTCTCTCTTCACTGCTTCCCTCTTTATTGCCCTAAGGTGTGGCCTCTTACTGAACCAGGAACTCATGTCTTTGGCCAGACTGTCTGAAAAGCAAGATATCTGTTTTACCTGTCCCTGCCCCTCAGCATCTTGTTACAAGCAAAGGAAGCCACGCCCAGCTTTCTGTGTTGGTGCTGGGATTTCAATCCAGATGGTGATGCTGGCACAGAAAGTGCTCTTATCAACAGAGCCACCGCCATAGCTCTTCCGCTAGGTCTTTCTTAGAAGAGCCCAGGGAGAGTTTACTAATCTTTGCATGATCCCATCTCTAAGCACAAGCTTTGTCTTCATTAGCCCATGTTCTTAATTACATGATTGAACTCCCATTGTGTTCTTCTCTTTCTTCATTTCTTTCCTCTGTCGCCCACCCTCTGTATTTTCTTTATTTCTTCTTAAGGTCTTGAGGTCAGGAACCATTTCACATAATCCATTCCCTTCTCCTATTGAATTTTTACTAAGTAGATAGCGGCTTTCTTTCTCTCTTCAAAAATTTGCACTTGACTTAGCACTTTTAATAAATCGGGATCATACCACAATCTTTATAATTGCTCCTTTTCTTCTGTTGTTCATTGTAAGCATGCCTCAATACCTTAAAACAGCAAAGACATAAGAACAGACCTTTCCTGTCAAGCATAGTGAAATAATTCCCCTCACCTAAATAGCTCAGTTGCCTCATCTTAGCACCTCACTGAACAATGTCTTGCAGTGATATTTCTGTGGCAAAAAGAGGTCAAACATATCGTTGACTTGCTCTAGCCACATAACCTTTTCCCCATGCATCTAAGTTATGGATATTATAGTCAGCATTTCTTGCATTATTTAAATCTCTGACTTGTCAATCTACCATGGGTATCAACCACCATTTTCTACTGCTATATAGAAGTAGACAATAGAAATATATTGAAAGGTAGAAAATCAAAGAAAGTAGCAGAGGTAGTCTTTTTTACTGTAGTTAACAGAGAAAATGAAAATATTAAATAACATATTGTATTGCCTTCAATTATCGTCTTCTATAGTATTTTACTTTCAAGTGAAAAAGTTTATTCTCATGTAAAGTCTAGATAAGCACATTTCAGATGATGGAGAAAATTAACCTGGCTGGAGTTTTGAGGATGTATTTCATGTTTTTGACATGACAACAGTTATCAATATCAAAAGTACATATTTGAAATGTAAATTAACTTTTGAAAACTATTAATTTTAATCCCCAAAAATGTAAATTATAAGCTTATTCCAAATCACCAAAAACAGATTGTGTCATCCAGAGACTCATCATAATCAAGAGAGCAGCAGAAAGTTGCACACAGGGAAAATAAAATATCATCCAACCGTTTTTCTCACTAGCACCCATCAAACTTAAGAGAGTGATATAAGAAGTAGGAGGAGTTACAGAATTTTATAGTAGGATTCCCAAGACATAGTCGGATTTTACCAAGAGAAAATCTAGAGACATCTAGTTGATAGTCCATTTCTTTGCCAGGAAAGCACAGGGCTCTGAAGACTGTCTTTAAGGTATTTCCAGCTATAGTGCCAAGTGTAATGGTGCCTGGGAAGAGTGGCCTAACAACACCAGTACTTAAAATGGAGACAGAGAAGTTCCAATGTGCCCATGCAAATTGACAGAGTAGTAGCCTGCCAAGATCCTCAAAAGAACAACTCATTCAAGGATTTTACAGGGAGGAACTTGGTGGTAGGACTGTGCTTCCCAGGAGAAGGTGTCAGTATAGGGATGCACAGATTTCTTCAGGAGACTCAGAAACTTTTATTAACTCTATGACATCTCGCATGATCCTCCTGTTACTTGGTTGCATAGCTCCTACATCTCAAACCTTTACTCTTTCTGGATGCAAATATAAAAGAGTACAAACATTGAGTATAGACTTGAGGTGGTCATGAAGCTATGGCACTGTTTAAAGCATGATTTCTATGTGTATTTATTTATGACATATTTATTGAAAATAAAGTGTAAGCAGCAATATATTTGATATGCGCTAAACATTTTTAAATCCTCCTTTTTTATAGGTTTTGTTCTATTGGAATGACTAAATCACACAGATTTCACCAACATATATCTGAATATAATTTCTTTGAACATAGTGACTTGCTTTTCTACACCAAGATATTTGTTAGTGTTTTACTATCTTAGCACTTTTGTGTTTTCCTTGTGAATCATAGGGACAATTTTAAGTGTTTTACATATGAGCTAAAATGAAGGATCACATGGTCAAATCCAAATTATACCCAAACTGCTTACCTTTCTCAATGACAAACCTTAGTAACAGTGTCAAGAATATAAGTCATTGGAAACAGGTGACACAGGAAGAGAGCTAGACACAGCAGATTCCAGGTCCAGGAGCTTTATTTTACACATCTGTGACCCACAATAATGCATGATGTCCTTAGTGAAGAATAAGAGGCTAATTCACACACAAAAGTCTATTAAACACCTACACTTTGTACCCATATACTTATAGGGCTGATATAAATTCTTTATTATAATGCTTCATTTCCTAGAAGCACACGTACATATATCAATGGACACTAGACTTGTTGACCAGAAGGAATCCTAAGAAAATACCATAGGTAAAATTTTCCTCCTGATATATATTTATTTACTTTCTGGGAGACAAGTGTTTAGTTTGCTTAGTTTGTTTACAAGGCTTATCTAAAGCCAGGTAGTGGTGGTGCATGCCTTTAATCCCAGCATTTGGGAAGCAGAGGTAGGCAGATCTCTGTGAGTTCGAGACCAGCCTGGTCTACAAGAGCTAGTTCAAGGAGAAGTTCCAAAAGCTACAGAGAAACCTTGTCTCAAAAAACCAAGAAGAGAAAATAAACTGACTAGTTCAGACTCCAACAAAACAAATGAAGGAGTTTTACAAGACTGGGTGGGTAGGTATTGCTCAGATTCTTAGAGATTTCTCGTACGGATTTCTCCCAAGTGGATTCAGAGACATTTACAGCACCTGACCAGGATGAACATAAAAGAGAATCCTGGTCTCTGGGACCCTGTTTTCCACTCTTCATTTTTGTTATTCCAAATGCGAAAGAATCTGAAAGATTAGCTCTTCTCACCTCCTCTCTATCTTTTATTTTAAAATTGATATTCGAATGTCTTTGATATAATAAAATAAAGCAAAGTTACTTAGATGTTCTTAATTTCATGACAAAAATATAGTGTTTTACATTTCCCAAAAGGAATCATGAACTCACGAAAGACAGTTCTTTATCTGAGTGCTAATTCAATGAACCTGAATTTTGGGCAAAACCGATTATTTTTCTCTGCGTGTAAAAACTTTGGAATTAGAACGGCGCTACAAGAGATTTAGTGACAGCAATCTCAGAGCAAAGCTCCTTGTTCTTCTCCTTCCCGCCAGGGATTGAAGACTCTTCTGCTCCAGACGGCACATCTGTGTCAAGAAAGAAAGACAGCGAGAATGGAGCGCTAACTCCATTTTCCTAAAACAATTAAGTCTTTCGGGGACGTATGGCACAATACCCCTTCCTTCTCATATTGAAATATATTTTATAGATCTTCCCATAAGAAGCAAACTAGATAAAGATTTGCCTTCGATTAGAAGTAATATTTTCTAAAAAAAATTATATTTTAGTTAGTTAAAAAAAACAGCAGAACTAATTAATATTTGACCTATAGTTAACTTTGTCACCAACAACCCAAACATTTGTTTCTATTATGACATTCTTTTTTTTTGTTTATTTATTTATTAAAGATTTCTGCCTCCTCCCCGCCACCGCCTCCTGGCTTGGTGGGAGCCTAGGCAGTTTGGATGTTCACCTTATTATGACATTCTTGCACCCATACACTCAGCCACAAATGCAATGTTTCATCAAATGCAATGACCTTATCATCTAAGTAATCTGCCTATTTAAAGAACACATTGCTTTATGTAAGATATACTTTATGTTTTGTGTGTGTGTGTGTGTGTGTTGTTTGAGTTCTCCAACAACAAGCAGACCTTGAAAATGGAGTAACACGATGATATTAATAAGGGGTATTTGAAATTAACATATAAAAAGGCAGAACAGTCTTGGAGAGATGTAGCCTAAACATTTGGAGGCAAAGTAACCTTCCTGAGCTCCATCCCAGACCACAAACTAGGAGAAGTAAGTGCTGAGAAGCCAAAGACAATGGCACTGGGTTTTGATCCTACAGCATATACTGGCTTTGTGGGAGCCTAGTCTGTTTGGATGCTCACCTTCCTGGACCTGGATGGAGGGGGGAGGACCTTGGACTTCCCACAGGGCAGGGAACCCTGACTGCTCTTTGGACTGGAGAGGAAGGGGGAGGATGTGGGGGAGGGGGAGGGAAATGGGAGGAGGGTAGGAGGTGGAAATTTTTAAGTAAAAATAAATTTTAAGAAATTGCTAGAATGTTCTCATTTATCCTTAGGCATTCTGAGGTATGAAATTATTGAGTCAAAGAGTAACTCTGATCTAATTCTTACAAAAAGTATTTAATAATAATTGATGGCTTAAGAACAGAGTATTAAATGTGCCTTTAAATCTCAAGAAGTCTATACATACAAACTATTCCATGGCCTCTTCAGGCCTACGTTGTTTAGAAGCACACATCACGGTCTAGAGTTCCATAAGATGATGGTGCCTGCTCACATAAATCTCCCAGAGAGCATAGATTAAGTCAGCAGCTTCTAGCTACAGAGCAAATGAGAATCAGGGTGCCATAACACTGATCTAGTTGTAACTAAGAAACTAAATGCAGGAGATTAGCAGAGTGGAGTGGGTCAGCAACTAGGCAGAAAGCAGGATAAAGTGTAGCAGCCTTGAGACCCAGACAACACAGTCCAGACTTTGATCCTTGGGGCCAAAGGCTCAGCTATGACTAAAAATGAATACTGAAGCCATCCCAAAACAAGACAACGTAAGTAAGCAACCACCTCAGAGACAGAGAATCTCAGAAAAGGAGAAGAGAAAGGCAGTCTTCTGTGATAAAAATTGGAAAGGTAGCCCATTTTCTGCTGACTAGAGACCATCTCTCCTGTTTCATGGTTCTTCAACAGTATCATGATACCTTTTCACTGTTCTGCTTTAAACACAGATCCCACAGAAGTATCTGTATGCTCATGCTGTAAATGCTCACCTGCAGCACTCTGGCAAAACAGAAAGCCTCTTTAAAATGTGACATGGGTGAACCCATCATGGTCTTGCCCTCTTTGCTCATATTCTCGCTCCTCCCACTCTTCAGCTGGACTTTGGGAGCTCAGTCCAGTGCTCCAATGCAGGTCTGTGCCTCTGTTTCCACCAGTTGCTGGAATATTTAAAATATTCATCAGTGTGACTATGCAGCAAGGCTAGTTCAGGAAAACAACCTACCTGAGCTAATGGGAGTTCACCAACTCCAGCCAGACAGGGAAGGAAACAGCATAGGTCCAAACTAGTCCCTCTGAATGTGGTTGACAGTTGTCTGGCTGGGGCAGACTGAGGGGCCACTGGCAGTGGCACTAGGATTTGTCCCTACTGCTTGTACTGGCTTTTTTGGAACCTATTCTCCTTGGATGGATAACTTGCTCAGTCTAGATATAGTAGGGAGGGCCTTGGACCTTCCCCAAAGCAGTGTGCCTTACCCTCTCTGAGGAGTGGATAGGGGTGGGGAGAGTTAGGTAGAGGAAAAAGGAGGAGAGAAGGGAGTGGGAACTGGGATTGGTATGTAAAATGAAAAAAGATTGTTTTCTTTTAAAAGAATAAAAATATGTGGCATGGATAAAGAAAAAAGTGTAGGATTAGATTGTAAACATCTAGGCCTCGGTGTCAGTATCAACTCTTCTTCATGAATTCAGAATCCTAAGTTCAAAAATGTTGTGTTTGCAATAAGTATTTTTATGTTAAAAAGAAATATTTCCCTAATCAAAAGGTTATTTCATAGTAATTTAACCTTCACCCATGCAATAAATGGCAACACACTTTTCTAAGGTCAGCACAGACAGTACTATCTATAATTTTTCAATGAAGGGTAAATCTCAAGTCAGACTAAGATAATTAATTTCTAGTCATGTAATTGCTATCTTGTGTAATTGCTTCATTTTTTCTAAGAATTCTGTATGTTTATAAGGCCTAAGCTTTTGATATGCCCCTTATTGAGGCAAAATAAGCAGTATTAATAAAATGTGCTAAGCAATAACGACAAGAGCATTGGTCTTATGATAAACCATTTTCTTGTATAGTTGCCTTTGGTCTCTCAGGTGCATGATGCATATGCACACATGTGTAGGTGTTTGACATGTATCAGTGTATGCATATAGATGCATGTGCATGTGTGTGATGTTTATCAGTGTATGTGTATGCATGCATGTGCATGTGTATGATGTGTATCAGTGTATGTGTATCATGCATGTGCATGTGTGTGATGTGTATCAGTGTATGCATGCATGTGCATGTGTGTGATGTGTATCAGTGTATGCATGCATGTGCATGTGTGTGATGTGTATCAGTGTATGCATGCATGTGCAGGTGTGCATGAACCAGAATTATATGTCTGGAATCTTCTTCAGTTCCCTTCCTACCTTACTTTTGAGACAGGGTCTCTCCCTGGGATGGGTGGCTCATTGAATATGTTAAATTGGGTGACCAGTGGGACACCAGGTGCTATGTCTATGTCTCACACTGGATTGACAAGTTCACACCATGAGGTCCAGCAAACTAGTCAAAATTTGAGCATGGAGGAAAGAGATGATCACCAGCCCCCACCATAATTAAGGAGTTAATGAAAGTTTTTGGTTTCTGGTGGCAAGAGAATCAATTTTCCTTAAGGATGTGGCTTCTGATATCCACCATGCCACATCGGTGTGACACACACCTGCGCACATGAATCTATAGACAGCACAAATTGTAACTAGTAAGTTTTAAAAAGTAAAACACAAAAGAAAACCATGAAATTTTAGCATGTGTCAGGAGGAGTTAGTGAAGGAGGGGATGAAAATACAATGTATTAAATTCTTAAAGAATTAATAAAAATATTATATTAAAAATTATAAAATCTGGGATGAAATTCAGGTCCTGCTGCTTAGGAGGCAAATAATTTATGAAAAGCTGTTTTCCCAGCCCCAAAATACAGCTATTGAGGCTCAAAATTAATCTGACAAGATATTCAACATTTTGTTAGCTAAGTGCTCACTAATTTAAGGAAATATTATATACTGGCAGTCTATATTGTAAAATCTTGTTAAAAAGATGCATGAATAAGCATTTGTATTTCATATATATTTAGTTATTTGTATTTAAATTTTGTATTTTGAAGTTATTTATCTTATTTAATATTAGAAAATTAATGAATCGTCTTAACCTCAACATTTGGTTTATTGAAAGCTACTAAGGTGTTGTGACTTCTAAGAAACAACAAAGCCCTGAAAGGTGGGGTTTGTATGACTTAGCTCTTCAACTATGCGAGTGCCATTGTTATCAACATTTTATTGCTTTACCTCTACTTTAACAATTTGATTACATGTAAATAAAATCTCTTTAACTCAACCACAGTTTGTACTGTAGAATTTAATTCTCACACTGAAGAACTGAGCTATTTGCTTAAGTAATGCTACTGTTCATGACTGGTCAGTGGGGTATAGCTAAGATAAGACAGAAGAGGGATGACCTCCACAAACAGTCCCAATAACATTACCTAATTTCTATAGTATGTATGATTTGAAAATTATAGCAAGAATCAGATTCCTGTTCATATTTAAATGGAAAGGCAGAGCATCTTGCATGGAGGTTCATCCCTGGGCATTTTGTTCCCAAAAAGCAGGTCACGTGATTCCTGATTCCATGCAGTGCCTCCCTGTAGAGTAAGTGGAGAAAATGAGTTATTTTTGATAAAAAGTTCTATATAGATTGGATATCTGCATAAAAACAATGTGAACTTTGGCTTATCCTTATAGTATACCAAAAATATGGGTCAGAGAATTTAAATTAGAGGAACATTCACAAATTAAAAAGTAGTGATTCTCCCTGCATTAATTAAGAATAAAAGGAGGAAGAGAATGAGGAGAAGGAGAAAGAGGAGGAGGAGAAAAAGGAAGAGAGGGGGAGGGAAGGAGAAGAAAGAAGGAGGAGAAGACGAAGAAAGACAGAAAGGAAGAGGATGATGATGATGATGATGATGAGGAGGAGGAGGAGGAGGAGGAGGAGGAAGATGTTTTGAGATGTAGAAAGTGCCCAATAAAAGAAGAACTTTCTGTGCTGACCAGTTGCTATTGGATCGATCACTGGTTGGTGTTCTCTTCTCTGCTGTAGACTCTGTCTCCTGCTTTCTGCATGCCTAAGTAGTTCTTTAGGTAGGGTTGAGGGCTCATGGACATTTCCCATCTACTTTGACATGTCTGTTGGTGTGGTTCTTGTTCAACTTTTGTTTGGGCAGTCATTCTGGTGTGACTTTTTTTTTTTAAATGCAGCTTCTGACGTTACTAGGAGACACAGTCTCACAGCAAAATCCCCGAGTTTCTGGCCATTACAATTTTCTTCCCCTCTTCCATAAAGTTTCTCAAGCCTTAAGTGCAGGTGTGTTTTATAGATCTATTCTAGTCCTAAAACATGCAAACAAGTAATACAGTACAGATGAGCAGGTTGTAATTAGGATTATAAATATATTTACATATATAAATGTGTAAATACACACACACAAACACACACACACACACACACACATATATATATATATATATATATATATATATATATATATGTAACAATTACTGAGGAAGTGATCTCCTGTGCCCATAAGTTGTAGAGTACTTCCCACTTTTCTATCAGGTTCAGTGTGTTCAGATTGATATTGAGGTCTTTGATCCATTTGAGTTTTGTGCATGGTGATAGATATGGATCTATTTTCATTTTTCTACAGGTTGACATCCAGTTATGCCAGCACCATTTGTTGAAGATGCTTTCTTTCTTCCATTGTAAACTTTTAGCTCCTTTATTGAAAATCAGGTGTTCATAGGATTGAGGGTTAAAATCCGGGTCTTTTATTCGATTCCATTGGTCGACTTCTCTGTTTTTATGCCAATACCAAGCTGTTTTCATTATTGTAGCTCTGTAATAGAGTTTGAAGTCAGGGATGGTAATGCCTCCAGAAGTTCCTTTATTGTATAAGATTGTTTTGGCTATCCTGGGTTTTTTGTTTTTCCATATAAAGTTGATTATTGTCCTCTCAAGATCTGTAAAGAATTTTGATGGGACCTTGATGGGGATTGCATTGAATCTATAAATTGCCCTTGGTAGAATTGCCATTTTTACCATGTTGATCCTCCCAATCCAAAAGCAAGGGAGATCCTTCCATTTTCTGGTATCCTCCTCAATTTCTTTCTTCAAAGACTTAAAGTTCTTGTCAAATAGATCCTTCACTTCCTTGGTTAGAGTTACCCCAGTTACTGAAAAAGGAGGTCATGAATTTGAGAGCAAGGAGGTGTATGGGAGAGTTTGGAGGAAAGAAATGGATGGAAACCTACATAATTTTAATATGGTTCCAAAAATAAAGGAAATTAGCTGGGCAGTGGTGGTGCACACCTTTAAACAGCAGGGAGGAAGATACAGTAAGGTCTGTGAGTTCAAGGCCAGCCTGATCTACTGAGTGAGTTCCAGGACAGGCTCCAAAGCTACAGAGAGACTCTTTCTTGAAAAACAAAAGTGAATGAATGAATGAATGAATAAATTAAAAAGAGAAGCTTGATATAGAAACCACTAAGGACACTTCTTATAAATATTATTAAAACAATCAAAATATTATAAATAGTTACATTATATCTGGCAAGATCCTGCATCCTAAATATTTAAAGAAACATAAGGAAATGAAAAAATAAGAGAGACAATTTAATATTTTGAAAGAATCAAATTTATTGGTAGTGGTTTCACCAAAGTTACTAAGTGACAATTATATACAGAACGTAATTTGAAAAATAAAAATTAAAAGCATACATGGATACCATTAAGCATTGAGTAAAATGTCAAAATAGTTCTGCAGGTGTCCAAGGATGGATGTGTCCATCTTCATCAGCAAGATGGGAGGCTGCTTCAGTCAGAAAATAGAGTAGTGCAAAGCCTTTGAAATGGCTGGCACTGTTCTGCATATGTCCACACGAACATGTAATGTCCAGTGGTAGAAGAATAACTAACAGCATAACTGTATATAGCAGCTGGAATTAGACATCTGTTTTATGGTTATATGTGCATAGTGTACTTAAAATAAGCATTTGAATAAACACTTTCGGGGATGAAGATGGAAAATAGATGGGAGGACACACCTTACTTACATGGTATCTTATAGATGCAAGGATAAAAGAAATAAAACAAATTGAAACTAAACACTTTTAATGATGCTAAATTTCAGAGGTCAGTGTATCCATTTGTCTAAGTAATGTATGCACCATTGAATTAAACTTTTTCATTATGTTTAAAAGTTAAAGAAAGAGATCATGTTGACAGGAAGTAGTAGAATAGAAAAAATATTCTAAGAAATATTTTGGTTAGCTGTGAGAAAAAAGATTTTTCTGAAATTGTTGAAGTAAATTATACTGAAAAATACAGTTAATTGTGGTACCCAAAATAAATAGCCATTTTAGGGAGTCAATGTTCTAGTGGAATTGAAGACTGGCTGGAAAGGAACAGAATGTACTGGACCAAACAGTAGCCACCACAGAAAGGCTAAACTTCAAGTGTTACATCAGCATCCATCATACAGGCAGGAAGACAGAGAATGGCCAGGTTCAAATGCTGTTCCTAACATCTGTGGACTAAGTCAAAATCTGATTGTATCAGTTTTCTGTTTTGTTATTGTAAAGTTTAAAACTATAAAAAATATTTTGTCAGGAGATCTTGTCTATTTCCTCTTCCCAGAGGGATCTATATGTTTCTCTTAAGGTTCACCTTGTTATTTAGCTTCTCTAGGGTCGTGGACTGTAGGCTCGTTATCCTTTACTTTACAACTAGTACCCACTTATGAGTGAGTACATACCATGTTCATCTTTCTGGGTCTGGGTTACCTCACTCAGGATGTTTTTTTGTTTTTCTTTCATTCATTTGCATGCAAATCATGGGGGTGGGGAGAGAAGGGAGAGTGGAAACGGAGGAGGAGAGGAGAAGAAGAGAGGGGAGGAGAACTCGAAGGAAGGATAGTCCAGATGGAGGAAGAACAGAGGCAGAGAGGAAGGAAAGAGATATTTTGATTGAGGGCTAGCAAGAAACCTGACAATAGAGAAATTCCAAGGAATCCTCAAGGATGGCCCCAGCTAAGTAAGACCCTAAGCAATTGTGGAGAGGATGCCCGAACTGGCATTGCCCTGTAATCATATTGATGACTATCTTAAATGTCACCAAAGAACCTTCATCCAGCACCTGATGGAGACAGGAGCAGAGACCCACAGCAGAACCCTGAGCTGACCTGCCAAAGTCCAGTTGAATAATGGGAGGAATGAGAATATGAACAAAGAGGTCAAGACCATGATGGGGACACCCACTGAAAGAGCTTACCTGAGCTAATGGGAGCTCATCAACTCAGATCAGACAGGGAAGGAATAAGCATAGGACCTAACTAGACCCTCTGAATGTGGGTGACAGTTGTATGACTGGGGTAGACAGTGGGGCCACTGGCAGTGGCACCAAGATTTTCTCTGCTGCTTTTATTGGCTTTTTGGAGCCCATTCTCTTTGGATGGATACCTTTCTTAGCCTGGATATTGTAAGTAGGGTCTTGGTCCTTACTCAGAGCAATGTACCTTTCCCTCTCTGAGGAGGAGATGTGGGGTGAGAGGGAATGTGGAGGGAATGGGAGGAGGGGAGGGAATGGGAACTGGGATTGGTATGTAAAATGAAAAAAATGGTTTTTTTTTTGAAAAAAATTAAAAAGAAGTGAGGAAAAAATATGAAAGATTTTTAAAATCACATACATTTCCTAATCCGCAGTAATTCTACATTATATTAATAAGGGGTCTCTTTCCCACAGTGTTGTAAAAACTAAAAACATTATATATATTTTATGTACACATAGGTTCTGGAATTCTGCTATCAGCTGTCTTGTGGAATGGTTGTGTTTTGATGTTTCCCCCGACTCCAGAATTCATCTTGACAGATAGCTTTGTCTATTCATCTTTGTTCTGGAACTTTGGCTGAATTATATATGAATTTTCAGGGTGATTTTTTTTTTAAAGCTCCTCTGGCCCCAGCCATGCACTAGACAATCCAAATCAGAGACTGCGGTTGTCAACCAGGTGCGAGTGTTGTTAGCGTTTGTTCCCTTTATCCAGCGCACGTTCAGTTTAAAGGCCCAACCTGAAAACTGTGGTCAGACACAAGGTGAACTGACTCAATTCATTGTTTTAAGGAGTATGGCTGACCCAACTTCTCCAAGATTTTCTTTTCTTTCTCATAATAATAATTCTAGGATATATTTGTCTATTTGGATGCAAAGCTGTCCACTCTCATCATATCTCTTCAACATAGTGCTTGAAGTTCTAGCAATAGCAATAAGACAACATAATGGGATCAAGGGGATTCGAATTGGAAAGGAAGAAGTAAAACTTTCGTTATTTGCAGATGATATGATTGTGTACATCAGTGACCCCAAAAACTCTACCAAAGAACTCCTACAGCTGATAAACACCTTCAGTGATGTGTCAGGATACAAGATCAACTCCAAAAAATCAGTAGCCCTCCTATACACAAAGGATAGAGAAGCAGAGAGGAAAATCAGAGAAACTTCACCTATCACGATAGCCACAAACAACATAAAGTATCTTGGGGTTACACTAACCGAGGAAGTGAAAGATCTACTTGACAAGAACTTTAAGGCTTTGAAGAAAGAAATTGAAGAGGACACCAGAAAATAGAAGGATCATCCATACTCTTGGATGGGTAGGATCAACATAGTAAAAATGGCAGTTCTACCAAAGGCAATTTATAAATTCAATGCAATCCCTATCAAAATCCCAACAAAATTCTTCACAGACCCTGAAGAATGAAAATAGATCCAAATCTATCAGCATGCACAAAGCTCAAGTCCAAATGGATTAAAAACCTCAATATAAATCTGAGCACACTGAACCTGATTGAAGAGAAAGTGGGAAGTACCCTACAACAGATGGGCACAGGAGATCTCTTCCTATGTATAACCCCAGCAACACAGACGTCAAGAGCAACAGTGAATAAATGGGACCTCCTGAATCTCAAAAACCTTAACTTTTTAAATGAACTACCCAGTTGCAATACCTTAAACAGTAGGAGAAACATATATACAATATGTTGTAACAAAAATAACCTTAAATTGGTATTAATGTACAAAATCCTTTAAACAAAAGCAGAAACATACAAACAGTGTAACAAAATTGACTTTGAATTTGTACCCATATCCCAAAATCCATCCCAATGCAAAATAAATGAGATTAATAGTTGTTTTTTAATCATATATTCCTATTTTCCCTTAAACTATAACAATCATTCATGACTCATAAAAGGACCAAAGGCCTCCCACAACCCTACTCTTGAGAATTGGGCATTGTGTTCTCTAGACTGCTTCTTGATAGATGTGGGTAAAGGCATCTTTAGGGTCCCAGAGAGAAATTCTGGGAAAAGCAGCATTAATCTTGTTGATAGATATCACTTGTCAAGATTCAGGAGGTCTTCCTTGAACAAATCAGATCCATATTCACCTGAAATGAATCCACAGCCTGTTTCCTATGGAAACAAAAGCAAAACAGCTTCTTCAAAGCATATTTTTAATTTCCATTTCCATTTGACAAGTACATTTTTTTGACTTTTTAAAAGTTAAGGCATTTTTAAAATATCTAGGCTCGTTTATTTCCACAGCCCATCTTTCAATTCCAGGTCTCTGACCAGCAACCTTTTGCTATTCACACCAAAAATTCAAAATCAATACAATAATATCCAGGATCCAGACTCCCTATCTTTATGTGGCTTTCCCTCTCTATGTGGCTGTTTTCTTTTATATTACTTTTACTGTCTCTTAAAGAGCTTATTTTATCTTTTAAAACTAATTATTTCTATAACTGCCTATAACCATTTTAAACCTATATACACTGTAAAACAAGATGGAACCTAATTAGATTTTTTTCTGTTTGGATCTTTTAACTGCTTACTTTTCAGCCTTTTAATGGCAAAAAAAAAAAAAACTTCAAACTGTTAAGCTACACCTGGTCCACCTCTTGCTTCTGCAGGCTGTCTCTGCCCACTTTAAGTTTAGGTCATGAAAATCATGCCCAAAGCTTACAGCTAGGTTGGAGGTATATGATCTCCAACTGCGTTCAACCTTCCTAGAGCCCTCAAATTTCAATGGTTGCACTGTGCCTGGCATTTTTACTTCGCTTTTTGTTCCTACTTAAAGTACTGGTTGCTTGAGAGCTCGTCAGCAGGCACAAACTCTTAAAGGATCGGTACTCTTTCTTTTTCTTCCTCATTTCTCAGGCTCTAGATAGATATTCAAGCCCCATGTTGGGCACCAAAATGTTGTGTGATGTTTTACCCTTGTTTTTCCTGAGGGACCCACAACCCAACTACCAAATAAATCACATCCAGTGGCTTATTATTAGCTATGAATGCCCGGCCTCAGGTTGGTGTGCTTCTTGCCAGCTTTTCTTAACAATTATCCTGACTACCCTTTGCTTTCTGGGCTTTTATCTTTCTCTATTTCCGTATACCTTTCTTTACTCCTTTCTCTGTGACTTGCTGTGCAGCTGGCTGACTGATTCTTGATATCTTCCTCTCCTTATTCTCTTGCTCCTCCTTCTTCTGAATCTAAGATTTCTCCTTCTATTTGTGTTCTCTGCCTGCCAGTCCTGCCTATCCTTACTCCTGCCTTGATGTTGACCATTTAGCTCTTAGGATCATCAGGTCACAGCTTCAAAGAGTTAAACAAATACAGCATTTCACACACAGCAAATCGCACACCTTAAAATAATATGCTATATCAATGAGCAGATTGGGGAAATTAATTGTTGGGGAAATGATCTCTAAACTCAGTAGACATCAGGGCAAAGCAAGATAAATATAATGTGATCTGTCTACATGACTCAGCCAACAAATAGCATGTAGTGGTGAGGTTGGGGTACAGCTGAAAAGCTCAGGAGGATCTAATGGGTACAGGAATTGGTACAACCATATTAGAAAGTGATTTTAGATATATTTTAAGAAACATAAGCATATCCATGGCTTATAGATTCATATATCAATGCAAATTATATGCTGTATACACACACAAACATATATGTATATATATATATATATATAAAAACTATAATTACATTTGAGATGAAAAAGAAGTGTTTAATGTTGAGAAAAAGCACCTAGAATAAGGATAAATGTATAGTCTCCAATAACAACACAAAGTACAAAAACGGGAAAAAAAACAACCTAATTTGCTGGAAGTGAGCACTTTTAAAGAGAGAAAAGGCAAAACTCAGTTTTGATTTGGATAGATTTTGTCTCCTATTCCTGTGGTGATAAGAACCTACCATAACAACTTTTTGAGCTTTTTCAATTCACTAAATCTCAAATCAGTGAATGTGTCCTGCAATAGTGCCAGGTCCCCATTCTGACAGTAAGCTTATCAGAATTAGCTTCTTTTTGAAATATAAATTTTTGAGGTAGGTTCATCAACCAAATCTTGACCGGGTGAAAGTCATAGATGATGTTGGACAGTCAAGTGTAACTTAAAAAGTATTTCAAGCAGGCCCTGCTCCTCACATGGGCAGCACAACAGAACCTATCTTGGAGGAGGTGTGGGTGTGCCAGCTCCAAAGTTGTTAGCATTGAGAACTGCCTCTATATAGTCATCTGTCATGTGGTAGCATGGGCAGGGGAGAGATGCCCTAGATTCCTACCTCAGGCAGGTGGGAGAGCTGGCCTTGAGGTCTTATGATCAGGAGGACTGCCCCTGCCCTCTATCAGCTGCAGCACTAGGGAGATTGGCCTCTACAACACACCTGGGCAACACAGTAGCACTTACCCAGAAGGTGAAGTTGTAGGAGAGCTGACCCTGAGGACATGAAAGTAGGAGAACTGGCTGTACCACTTGCTCCTTGCTGCAAGGGGTGAACTGCCCAGAGCAATGCAGAACTCACCCTGGTGGTGAGGAAAGGGAGAACAGGTGGGCTGATCTACTGTGCAACTACCCAGGCCAAAAATCAACCCCATCTGTGTTCTACTGGAGCAAAGGAAGGGACCGGTGCTGCAGAACCAAACCCATAGGATTTCTACAACACAGGAGAACAGCAGGATAACCAAGAGGAGTCCCAATGAGGGCTCAGAATTAACAGTGTAGTAGCAACCAGAGGTCTCAAACCAAATCAATGAATCTCTGCAGGGAACACTTGCAAATAAAGATGTGTGCATAAAAGAGCTTATTGTGTGATTCACAGTGTCACACTACAGCTTCCGTGATGAGACTTGTAAGGAGGGAGCTGCTTGTTGGTTCCTGACTTCTTAGCCCTGAAATAATCACACAGAAACTATGTTAATTAAAACATACAGTCGCCATGATTCTCCCACTCCAGACAGATGCAGGTTAAGATCATCCCTGGTAAGCCACCTTGTGGGCTACACAGATTATTAGAAATGGGTTAGATCAATATGTAAGAGCTAGCCAATAAGAGGCTAGAGCTAATGGGCCAAGCAGTGTTTAAAAGAATACAGTTACCGTTTAATTATTTTGGGTATAAAGCTAGCCGTTTGGGCGGCCGGGTGCCAGAAACGTAGCCCCCCATTCCTATTACAACAGAGTGGTGCCCAACGTGGGGCAGGACGCAGCCCCGCCACTCTGTCAATTTTGTTATATGTATATGTATTTCTGATCTTGATTAAGGTATTGTGATTATGTAGTTCATTTACAAATGTAATGTATAATTAGGAAATATAGGTTGTTAATGGATAATCATTGATAATAGTCAAACTTGTAGTCATGTTAGTTAGATTTTCTAGATATATAGAGAGATATTTCAGTTAGATAGGCATTCTTCATATCTTTCAAAGACTATAGAATATGGCATTTAATATTTTAATAGCTTAGGGTTTTTCATGGCAATGAGACATGTCTGCTCCTGGCAGCACCAGCTACTTCAAGAGGAAGATGGGCATCAAAGAGGCTCCTTATGGAGTTGGATAGCCATTTGGGAAAGAGACTGTTCTTGCCTGGACTGTTGCATAAACTGGATGCGAAGAACCCGCATAAAGAGGACTGCTGAACTTGCCAAAAGGTGAGATGGTCTTTTGGGGTTCCTGATTCATGAAAGAGTCTGCAGGACACAGCAGAAAGTGACTGAACTGTCTTTGGAATTTTCCTGCTTCATGAAAATGTCTGCTGGAAACTATGGGCCTTTAGGCCGAAGATGGATGCCCCAATGGTACAGAGGAACTTTGGGTGACTGTCCAGGTGGCGAGATGTCTCTGTCATTTCTAGAGTTTTCTTATTTCTTGTTTACTTAGGTAGTATTATATCCGTCTGGAGTCTTTGATGGAGTTGAAGAATGGATAGTTATAGTTTTCCTTATTTATGATAAAAGATAAAGTAGATATAAATATTGTAACTATTTTTTGCTTGATAACTGTTTGTTATATGTAATCTTACTATGTTAAAGTTAAAGCCTTTCTTTTTGTTTAAACAGAAAAAGGGGAAATGATGGAGGAGGGTCATCTTTCTATCTGTTGTTTCATTGGTTAAGTAATAAAGAAACTGCTTGACCTCTGATAAGACAGAAAATTAGGTAGGTGGAGTAGACAGAACAGAATGCTGGGAGAAAGAAGCTGAGTCGGACAGTCGCCATGATTCTCCCACTCCAGACAGATGCAGGTTAAGATCTTCCCTGGTAAGCCACCTTGTGGGCTATACAGATTATTAGAAATGGGTTAGGTCAAAATGTAAGAGCTAGCCAATAAGAGGCTAGAGCTAATGGGCCAAGCAGTGTTTAAAAGAATACAGTTTTCATGTAATTATTTTGGGTATAAAGCTAGCTGTTTGGGCGGCCGGATGCCAGGAACGTAGCCCGCCACTCCTATTACAACATACAGTCCCATAGTATCCAGCATATTTTTCCATAAAGCTGGTAATTTTAAAGGATCATCTCTCCTTTATGCAAGTTCAACAGTCATTTCTCTGTGGGTCCTTCATGTCCAGTTAAGCAATCCAGGAAAAAGCGGTTTCTTGCCCAAATGGCTAGCAAGCTTCTTAAGGAGCCTCTTCAATGCCTATCATCCTCTTGAAGTAGATTGGTGCTGTCAGGAGCATATGTGTCTCATTGTCATGAAAAGTCCTAAGTTATTAAAAACATTTTAAATGCCATATTCTGTAGTCTTTGAAAAATTTGAAGAATATCTATCCATCTGAAATATATCTCTGTACATCTAGAAAATCTAACATGAGTACAAACTTGACTATTATAGATGATTATCTATTAACATAAAATTTTAAATTATGCATTACATTTTTTAATGAGCTGCACAAACACAATGCCTTAATCAAGAGCAGAAATATACATATAACAAAATTGACCTTAAATTTGTATCAATAAACCAAGATCTATACCAATGCAAATCTCTATAGCATATCCCCTTTTAAATGTAAACAAATATTTATAGACAATATTTGGGAATATGGACGTAGTTCTTTCCAAACTTATTCCTGCTGTTTATTGGGCAAAGTAATTTTTAAGGGTTATTCACAGCGTCCTTTGAGAGTGTCTTGTTGAATCAAACCACATTAGCCTGGAATGAATCCACAGGTTCTCATCCTCTGTGGAACAAAAGAAGAACCACTAGGCCTTACCCAAAGTTGGTTGGTTTAATGTTGCAAATGAGACTTTGGATGATTGCTCAGGTAGCCAATTGCCTCCATCATATACTGCTCATTTTGGAAGCTGCTTGATTACATTTTCTGCCTACTCAAGTAATATTATCTCCCTTCTCAGGATTTTGATGGGGTTGAAGATTCAATGGTCATAGTTACCTTCCTCTCATGATATAGCCAAGCTTATTTCTGATGCAAGATTTATACTCTTTGAAAGAGAATGTTTATTAAAACATTTGTCATGTGTTCCTTGCTTAATATTGCTTATGTTGTTTTGTAATTTTATACTTCATATCTGTTCCTATTGTATGTAATTTTGTATTGGATTTGGATCACTTTTATTTAGACAAAAGGGGGAGATGATGGGGAAACCTTATTAGTCAATTATCTTTAAGAGGTGGATCCAAGTTAAGGCTTGGCTTTCTGGAACCGGGAGAAAAAAAAACGCACACGACCTTGGTTCGTTCTCTCTCTCTCTGTCTCTCTGTCTCTGTCTCTCTCTCTCTCTCTCTCTCTCTCTCTCTCTCTCTCTCTCTTTCTGGGACTCCCACTGGGCACAGCTGAGATTGGACTTCTCGTTCCTGTTTTGTGAGTTTTCTTCTTATAATAAATAAAAATATAATTGTTTTATCCTTTAGCTAGCTGGTTATTTCCCAAGTCGAGCTAATTTCTACAAGACTAATTTTCTTCTTTCTCTCTTATTTTTTGTTTTATTTTCTCTTAAATTTTATTTAGTGAGGGGAGCTTGATATAACAGAGGGTGGATATGAAGGGATGGAGAAATGAATAGTATGGAGATGCCTGATATGAAAGACACAAAGAATAAATAAAGTGTTTTTAAAAAAGTATTTTGGTACCAAAATCCCATACCTTGCCCAGAATTTTTACAAGATCAACATTCTGCTATGCTTAGAAACACTGACTTCAAAATAATTAGCAATAAACCTAATTTTATTTGAGATATTGCATAGTGACTATGTTATCTTTTGATTACTGATTGAGAGAATGTATCCTGTTACATACTTACAGCAGGTGCATCTAATTGTCTGCTCGTATATAGACTGAAATCTTCATTTTAAAGCTTGAAAAGAATATATGTTTCAGAGAGAGGTCAAAGTCTGTGCTCTGAATCCATTCTGTTTCCTAAAACAAAGGAGAAATAGACAAGCTGTAAAAGCAAATAGGCTTTAGTGTTATACATCAGTCAGCAGAGGATAGGGAGCCATAAAGAAAAGTCAACAACCTTTACTCCTATTGCCCCAGTTTACTGCCTTGGGACATGTGCAGGTCATGATGTAGAGGCAAGGAACTCAGGCAGAGCCCAAGGGCTTTCCTGGGTTAAAGAGACAGAGCTGATAATTATATTGTTTTAAATCAACAGGAAGAAAATTCTGATTGGTGTGAACCAATCACAGTAAAATGGGGGGGACTGTATCTTAAATATTCATACTACAGTTAGGCTGTTTCCTGTTATCTCTATAACTAGAGCATGGCTGATTTGTCTTTTCCTGGTTAGAACATTTCAGGTCACTTCTCACTCAATTGCTATCTAGGCCCTTTACGGTCCACAATGAGGTTCTAGAGAATATATGATGGATACTGGGGGAGATATTTTCATAACTGCAACACTTACAAGTCATTGAGAATTAATAGTAATTTGTTAGATTGGTTTCATACAAAATCAGATTATGATTAATCCACAAAACTCTTCCTAGAAGTAATATGGCAACATTCTAGGTGTTCACAGTATAAATGTCATCTGGAATGTCAACAGAAATAACGTTCTGTTTGTTTTCTCTTCTCTTACACTCTAACACATCCTCATTACTTTCAAGAGAGCACAGTTGTGATTACAATGGGGGGATTTTAAAGGAAATGACAAGGAATGGCAGTTCCTTTTCTGCTGTTTTATGTTGACAAAAGATCTAAATGCAATTTTGTGAAAATAATTTTGCAGCTTTGTAAGACCATATTGATGTGCGTGTGTCTAGAAACCCCATCCCACCCCTTTTTAATTTGTATGTGTGTTTGTCTTAAGTGCAGGAATGATCATGCCAGGTATGAATATGGAGGTAAAAGGACAATCTCAAATGGAGACCCTTGCCTTCCACCTTGTATAAAACTGGTTTTGGAAGGTAACAACGACAACATGTCCCAGGCTCGCTGGTCCACAAACTCAGGACATTCTGTTGTTCCCAGGCTCGCTGGTCCACAAACTCAGGACATTCTGTTGTCTACATCCTATCTCCCAGTGAAGTCACACTGGGTTCCAAAAGGCTTTTATTTGGATTCTGGGTCCATATTTAGATCACCTGACTCTTATGGCAAATGCTACAAAGCTCAAAACCTTGGGATCTGCTTTGTATTTTAATTTATATATTCAGTGTGTGTGTGTGTGTGTGTGTGTGTGTGTGTGTGTGTGTATGCATGCATGAAATGACATGCAAGCAGAGATCATAAATAACTTTAAGGAAGTGATTCTCTTAAGCCCTTTGGATCCCCAGGCCCCATTACTCAGAGTCATCTCACCAGCTCTGTTGAAACCAATTGCATTTCATTCTGAAATCCCATCTAACCAGTGTGGATTAGTTGGTAAGAAAAGCCACATCATAATATACTTGTCTGGGAATCTAAGTGAATTACAAATTATAGATTTCCTAACACTTTAACATGAATCCCATCAGTACATGAAGTTGAAAACCTTACTCATAAAATATTTACCATGAGTTTCATTGGAAATCTTGACAGTGTGTGTGTGTGTGTGTGTGTGTGTGTGTGTGTGTGTGTGTGTGAATCTAAAATAGACATGAGAACTTAAAAGATGGCTTTTTTTTTCCTGCTCATCCTTTCAGGAGAGAGCCAAATGGTCACATAATGCTTTAACCTGTATTGTTGCCACTGTTAAATTGTTTAAATTTTCAATTTGGATCTGAACCTTTATCCCTAATGTCAACAAAAGGGATTCTCTTATGTAATTACACTAATATATAATCTTCAAATCTATTTATATCTAAAGGATAAGATCCTCTTAAGTTATTTTTAAATACAGAAATTTTTACAATACAATAATGACAGGAAAAATTAGAAACTATATATATATATTGTGTGTGTACGTTTTTTGGAAAAATATGTTTCAACCGAATATTTTAAATATATTTTGTTTTATGCGTCTACTTAATGTGCTAATGTGACCCTCCATAATTATGTTTTGCTGATTTAATCAATTCTATTAATGAAAAAGTCCTCTAGAGCACACACAATCGCGGAAGTACTCATCTACAATCATGGTTATTCTATTGAAAAAAAGCGCTAAAGCATGAGCTGGGCACAGACACTCCCCCATCTGAATTTCTGTGTATTGCAGAAGACTTGGGGGCAGGGGTGAAGCCGCTCATTGACTGTAAGGAGAGCTGGAGGGTTTGAGTCAAAGCTGCCCTAACAGCAAGACTCACTGTCTTCACACTGCTCTCCCTCAGTCTCTAACAGAACAATATACATTCATTTTTATATCTTCACCGCTTACCCGCTCTTCTTTCCAAACCTGGTTTCTCCCTTAACCTCTTTAAAGAAATTCCTGCCTTGCCATCACTGGTAGGTTTTCTCCCTGCTGATGGGTTAAACATTTCTCTCCTTTCATTTTCTGGGGTGCGTGGATATCATGTCCCTGGAAAGGGTCTTCTTCCCAATGTATGGCCCTCTACCATCTTGACAATAACTCTTCCGTTCATTCTCTCTATCTCATTAAAAGAGCTTTCCTTTCCTTGCTCCTTCACCCACTTACACAAAGCACACAATTCTAGTTTGGAACTGCCCTTCCACTAATCTCACATTCCAAATACTGTGCAATGGGATCCGATGTTTCCTTAAAAGGAAACTACTTCACTGTTTCTACATCATTGAAGAACGTTAATGACTTTAGCCCATTTTTCACATCTGCTATAGTATTTATCCACTCATAAAGTCCTGTCAGCTCACTACGTACCTAATTTGTGGCCCTCTTCTTTTGGCCAATGGGTACTAGATTGGAGGCACTGACCACCACTCCTAACTTGCCTTTTGTGTTTCTTATTTTCACTGGTGTGAATTCAAAGTTGATCCTTTTTCAAGCACCTACAATGTAAAGTATATTCTTACTTAGATTCCCAATATCAGTCTCCTTTAGAACCAGCTAATGTTTAGAATAAAATCCTTTATAGATATTGTCAAATTTCCGTATAGTCTGGTTTTTGTTTGTAAAGTCCAGATAATCTTGTGGTAATAGGGGCGGTGGGGCTGCATTCCCAGCACCCCGGCCGCCTGCTCGGCTAGCTTATGCCCCAAAATAATTACACAGAGACTGTATTCTTTTAAGCACTGCTTGGCCCTTTAGCTCTAGCACTTACAGGCTAATTCTCACATCCCGATCAACCCATCTCTAATAATCTGTGAGCACCGGTCTTACCGGGAAAGGTTCAGCATGTCTAACCTGGCGGCTTGCTTCATGGCGTGTGTCTGCCCAGGAGCCGGGAGCATGGCGTCTCTCTCTGAGGCGTCTGCTCCCGAGAGAGCTGTGGAGTCTCTGAGCTCACTTCCTCTTTCTGTTTACTCCTCCCACCTATCCTCTAACCAATAAAATGGGCCAGGGCAGTTCCTTTATTAGCCAATGACCTTC
Source organism: Microtus oregoni (assembly GCF_018167655.1). Taxonomy (NCBI): domain Eukaryota; kingdom Metazoa; phylum Chordata; class Mammalia; order Rodentia; family Cricetidae; genus Microtus; species Microtus oregoni. Next base: position 13,895,898 of record NW_024543218.1, on the reverse strand, counting down.
CTCCATCATAATCTAGATTAAGTAATAATTGAATGATAAAAATACTTAGGAAATTAAAGATAATGAATTATTTCCAGATCTGGCTATCACAAATAAAGCTGTTAAGAACATTGTTAAGCAAGTGTTCTTGTGATATTAGAGCATCCTTTGGGCATATACCCCAAAATGGTATAGCTGGGTCTTGTAGTACATTGATTTCCAGTTTTCTGAGAAACTGCCACACTGCCTTCCAAAGTGCTTGTGCAAGTTTGCACTCCCACCAGCAATGAAGGAATGTTCCCCTTACTCTACATCCTCTCCAACATGAACCTACACTTTTGTTTTTGATCTTAGCCATTATTCTGACAGGTGTAAGTTGGAATCTCTTGAGTTATTTTTAATTGCTTTCCCCTGACGTCTAAGGATGTTGAAGATTTCTTTAAGTGTTTCTCAGCCATTTGAAATTCTTCTATTGAGAAATCTCTATTCAGATCTGTACCACATTTTTTAGTTGGATTATTTGTTTTGTTGATGTCTAGTTACTTGAGTTCTTTATATATTAATCCTTAAGCTGCTGAGAAACCCTCTGACAGCCTGTCTCATTATCCTAGGCTTACAAGTTTATATTTCTTTATTTCTATGTTCTTCTTTCTGGAATCTATATTTCTATATTTTTATTCTTGAACTCTTCAGACTGTGTCTCTGCCTTTCCTCTTCCCATAATTCTCTTAGTTTGGTCACCCATACTTCCTGCCTGGATACTCATCAATCAGTATTTTATTAAACTGAAAATATGAGTGACAAATACTTACAGTGTACAAGATCATTATCCCACTGTGAATGGGATGTAAAATAAACAAATTATTTTTTAAAAAGGTTTTTAAAATGGTAACTTATGGCTAACTTTAAATTTAATTCCTCAAAGACTTAGTGAATAAGACTGTAAGAAATTGTTTCCTGTCACATATAAATTGCCCAGTTTTATGCTTTTTGTTATAGCAGACCATAGGACTGGAGTATTTCTCAAAATTATATGCTTGTATTCTAAAGATCAGAAGGGTCATGAGGCTTTCAATGTTTGTAAGGCCCTTCACTGGAAGTAAACAGTGCTGTTCACACGAACACTATGGTATCATCAGGGCAGCATTCCTAAGGCGATCTGCAAACACCTGTCTTCTGACCCATGTTCATCTTTTCTGTTAAAATGGATATATTAATTAAACAAACAACATATGAAGCAATCTTTAAAAATTAGTATTTTCTTCTTTTCATATAATGTCTGTGTGTAAATATATTATCTCTCATTTATTTCATTTCATAGAATGCTTGTATGTAAAATACATTACATAAAGCCATATTTGATATACATATGTGCATACGCTTGCTACTTTTCTTTCAAAGTTCTCATTGTCCCTCATTGGTATTATATACCATAATTTGCCATCTTTGTTTCACAAATAAATTGTATTTCCTGTTTTCCTGAGAAAGTAGGTCTATATGTTTATTAAGCGATATTGCAGTAGTAAGATAACTTTAAGAAAAACATAGAATTTAAAGTTTAACTCTTATTGAGATGAGGTAAACATACCTGAGAGTTAAATGTAAATGATGAAACATCTAAGATTTCTGTGAAGAAGTTCTCCTTTAATTTTGTAAATAAATGTACTGCCAATTTAAAGTATTTTCTGCTGTGTAAAGTCTCTCTGCCACCTCCAATTTGTCTTTTGTTGGCTGAACGTCATTTCCTTTATGTATATTTATGCTACACTGAAAACTTAAGAAACATATCTGATGTCTTTTAAAAACCCAGAATGGGTTTAAGAAGAAAAATCAACTCCAAATGGGTCAAGAACCAGATACCCTGAACCTGAGAGAAGGGAAAGTAGAGAATAGGTTTGAACTTACCTGCATAGGAAAGGAGTTTCTGAACAGGACATATATATCACAGACATTCATAACAATAATTAATAAGTGGGGATTCATGAAGATATAAACTTCATGAAGTTTAATCATGAATTTTATATCATGAAGATATAAAATCAGCAAAGGACACCATCATCTAAGCAATGCAGCAGCTTATAGGATGGGGAAAGTCTTTAACAGTTATGTATCTGACAGAAGCTTAATATCTAGACTATACAATAAACTGAAAAAGCCTAACAAGATAAAAAATAATTATTAAAAGTGGGATATAGAACTAAACCGAGTTCTCAAAACATGAAACACAAGTGAATGAGTAAACTTTTAGAGCGTTCAAAATCCTTAGCCACCAGGGTAATGCAAATTAAATGACTCTGATATTTCTTCTTGCCCCTCTCGGAGTAGCTAAGATAATTAAAACAAGTAACAGCACATGCCGGTGAGGATATGGAGAAAGTGGACACACTCACTGCCGATAGGCAAGCAAACCAGTCTGCCACTTTGGAACCAGTGTGGAGGTCCCTTAAACAGCTGAAAATCAGTCTGTCACAAGAGCTAGCTGTACCACTCTTGGTCACATACCCAAAAGACTGCACCTTACTATAGAGATATTTGCTCATGTATTTTTATTAGTGTTCTATTCATAATAGCCAGAAATGGAAACCTTCCTAGATGTTCTTCGATTGAGGAATGAATAGTGAACATGTGGTATATTGCACAATTGAATATGTAATGAAAAAGGAAAATCGCAGGTAAATGAATAGAAGTAGGAACAATTATCCCAAATAAGGTAGCCCAGATGCAAAAAGACAAATATTGAGTGTTCTCTTTTAGATGTACTTCTAAGCTTCTAAGTTTGGGGAGTATGTGTTACAATCTGAATAGCCACAGAGGTTAGCTACTAATGGAACATGGCAAAGGTGAGAATTATCCAAGAAAGGGAAAATGGAACATAGTGTTACTGTGAGATAATAAGGATGCTAAAATAGGAAGACTGAACAGCGAGGAGGATGGATGACAGGGTGAGGGGTTAACACCAGAAAAGCAGCTAACACTAAACCAAGGCTTTTTAAAAATCCATATGGAGCTACTTCTTTTGAAGTTCTCTGAAATATATGTGTATATGAAAGGAATATAAATGGAGTTATTATACAATAAGGAAGACAGTGCCTCAAGTACATATCTTATACAACTAACTGCAATCTCCAGCTTCAGCAATAAGTAACATCTTGTTCAGTCATTGGCCAAATGAGTCCCATAAATCACTCCAAACATCACAGGGTATTGCCAAGACTATTAGTTAACCCCCATAATCTGACAATAAGACCCTATTGCTGAATATACTGCTTACTTCTGTCATTGAACATGAAGAAATAGAGTTCGTGCCCAACTAGAAACTTCACTCTACTGGCTAGCATTTATGGTGCTGGAAAGTATTTTACACAGACCTAAAGGTACTGAAGGAGAAAGCAATCATTATTACTAACCAGATATAAAGCTTGTTGCCTGTCACAGCTGTCTGACTGCAGCATAGACTGGCGAAAGGGTAGGACAAATGCTATCGGTGCAATCAACCATTCTTGGTTGGATTTCAGGCCAATTCCATGAGATAGAGCCCATGCCTGACACTGTTAAAGCAGCCAAGAGCCTGAGATAAGATAAGCCATGGACCCTAGGGGAAAACTAATGCTAGTTTTCTGTTAAAGAAACATAGTAGTAATAGAACTCCAATGGCATTTTGCTATACCCATAGGTCAATGCACCACACAATTCTCATCAAAAAGTTTCTTCTTGCAGTAGATGACAATTAACAAAAGATCCACAACTGAGAAATATTCAGAGAGTGAGATAATTTGGATCACGGAACCCTAAATTCCTCCCTTTAAGGCCCAGGTATCTATGTGGAAAAGGAGGAAAAAAAACTGTAAGAGACAGAGGTGTTGCATAATTCTAAGAACACAGAGTCATCCAGACACAGTAGGGCTGATACAGGCATGAACTCACATAAACTGTGACAGCATTCATAAAATCTGCACTACTTCAAACAAGACAAAAATGTCAGTGCTGAGAAGATGGAGTGGATACAAAGCCCCACCCCTAAACAAGAGCTGACTGAGATCAATACATTCCAAGAAAAGGAATATCAGTTTTCTCTAAAGGAATGTCACTGGATGTATCAACAAAACTCTGGGACATACCCTGTACTCAAGAGCAGTATCTACCACCAAACAGATTCAAATTATGTTTTTAGCTTTTTTTTTGGGGGGGGGGATTATTTTTGTTGCCATATTACTTTTGTTTGTTTACTTGTTAAAACATTTTTTTCTTTTATTATTTTTTGAAAGAAGAGAAAACACATAAAGCTATTTATTAGGAGTTTGGAGAGGATCTCTGAGAAGTTAGGGGAGGGAAAAGAACATGATAAAAATATATTGTATGCAAAAATATTTTAAATTAATTTTAAAAATAAAAATAAAATAATTGCCTTGACAAGCCATTTTTTATTTAAAAGAAGAGAGAGAAAGAAAGAAAGGAGAGAGGGAGGGATGAGAAAAGGAGGGAGGAGGAAGGGAGGGAGGAGGAAGGGAGGGAGGAGGAAGGAAGGGAGGAGGGATGGAGGGAAGAAGGAGAAAGGAAGGGCTGCAACCCTGAACATCTAAGAGTAATGTGAAGAAAATGGAATCTGCTGGCCAAGGACAACTGTCTCAGTATAAAGAAAATCTCAGACACCTCAATCTTTGGGTTGTATCTTTCAAAACATTGAGAAAATAATCTTTTTTAACTCAAAGTACTGATCTGTGGTATCTTGTTATGGAATTGATAGGAAAGTTGTATCTGATGTATGTTTTATTTTGAGATCTCAAGATCTTGATGACATGGCCACATTCTTTTTTCAAGTTACATGGTTGAACAGATACTGATTGCCAAGGAAGGTAGACTTTCATTGAGACAGATTACCTGCTATAGGAAGTGGAGTGGTTCATTTAAAATTTGTGTGATAATCATAAAGTAAACTACTTGGAAATAAAAGTTAATACATAGTCATGATCCTAAAATGAAGCACGATTAATAAAACCTCAGAGACAGATATTGGGCTTCAACCTGAAGACCAGAAAAGCAAAGCAGCCAACGGCTCATAACTCGATCTCAGTCTGAAAATGGTGGTCCTGCCTCCAGGAAACATCAGAATGAAGACTGAGAGCTGTCTCCTGCTATTCTATAACCCTCTGTCGTTCTGGGATTAAGGACATGCAGCCCTATCACCTGGTTTCTATGGAAGGCTAGTGGGACTAAAGGTGTGTTTCATTGCTGCCTGGTCTATCAGGCTGGCCAGAATGGTTGTTAGAGTTTTCTGATCTTCAGGCAAGCTTAATTTATTAAAATACAAATGAAATGCCACTTCACTAAAGTTACTCAAGAGCTCTCTAGCAGGCTGAATTTGCCCAGTTAAGAATTATCCTCATTATGCATCTCTTATAGATACAGACCCTGGCCATCTCTCTAGAAAATTCCTTGGGTTCTTCATGGTACCTCCAAGGCATCACTTGAATGTATCTAACAGCCCTGTTTCTTTTGATGGCTAGGGCATATCATTTTAGTGTTTACCTGGAAGTTCATTGTGTCATATCATGATACAACTCTAGTTGGCTCTCTATCTTAGCATACCCTCTGATATCAAGGTCATGTCCAAGTGCCTTACTTGATCCAAGAAATGCTTTTTTCTATAGTATAACTAAAAACAAATAGTACAAGGCAGTTCTTTTTAAAGTTCTTTCTTTGAAAATAGCTAATGTTGTTTATATGTGTATATACCAAAAGTGTTATTGCATTAGGCATTGATCTCTGTACAATAATAAAAAATAAATCTAAAATTAAATTATTAAAGAAAAAGTAAATGTATTATGGACACTACTTGAACTCATAATCATTTATCATAAATTATGATTTCTCATTTCAGAAATATAACTATGTGCATATTTTATCATTTTTCTTTTTGAATGCCCCATTTTTCTCCACTTATGGGTTTCTATCCACAGCACTAGCAATTTATTTGCTTATCAATATGATGATAAGAAAGTCATGATTGCCATTTATAGTGATGCAATGCTCCTTATCATTATTATTAATCAGTGTTATCCAGAGTCACCCGGATATATGTTCTAATTGGCTGGTTCATGACAACTTTTTGAGAGTGATTATAATTTGACAAATTAAAGGCATGGCTGTATTACAATAACACTTACTCATAAGCATTTGTTCTATGTTCATTCATCATGTACAACCCCCATGACTACTTATTAAGTTGACTACAGTCCATATAATTTCTTGTGTTTTTAAAATAAGGGGTTTGGACAAGAAAACCCTTCACGCAAAGACACTATGAAGCTAAGCATATAAGCTGCTTATTTTATGGTTCGAAACCCCTAATGTGTGTACATTAGAATCTTTTAAAAAATAATTTAATGATTGTTGGCTGTTTCACCTTCAGAAACTGTCATAACATTCTTCAGTTTATCATTTTATTCAAAAATTTTACTTCAAGTAGTTGCCTTTGGGTTTAGCCATCTGGTTTATTCATATTGCCACAAAGATACACTGTACTACTGCTGCCATGAAGATCTATTTCCAACTGTGGGGAGTCAAAAAGATCTGTGCATGAGAAATGGTTTAGTTACCGTCAATTTGGCAATGTATGCATAAGGGAGAGTAATATCGCAAATTCTGTTAGGTTCAACTTTATAAAAGCTGAATTTTATTGTTGACTAATACAGCCTGTTTTGTTCTTAGTGTTGTCTTCAGTCTGAGGATTACTGGGTACATTAACAAAGCAATATGGTGAGTAAGAAAGTTGAGTATGAAGCTATATACATCCTTCCCAAACCCAGTCTCATAATTCTACCACAAATGTATAGTAATTTTTCCAGTATAAATAGAAACTGCTTTAACTTTATTGTATGTGCACGCATATATACTACCATGTGCATGTCTAGTGCCCCTAGGGGCCAGAAAAGTGTTTTGGATCCCTGGAAGAAAGGATATAGCTATGTGAACCCTGGGAACTGAAGCTGCGTCCTGTAAAAGAGCAGCTAGTGTTCTAAATTTCAGAGCCATCACTTCAGCTCCAAGACATGTGTTTTGTCTCTTCAACTGAAGTTGTAAACAGAACAAATGTAATAGTTTTTCCATTCTTTACCAACCCTCATCTAATTTTCTATTGTTTTAGAACCATGAATGGATATAATCCTACTGAATGTATTCTTTCTTCATCTGTTACTGTATCGTGTTGTAAGTGAAACGAGAGCCCAGGCTTGATAAGTCAAGTAAGTCATAATGCTTTAGGTGTTTCATTGATAGTATTATTAAGATTGATTTTAGTCAGTCATATTGCAGCATCAACTCTGGAATATATGATTAAATCTTGTCAGTGCCCACATATATCCAACATAGACACAAATAGATACTACAGTCTGTTTTCCAGCTATGTGCTAGACTGCTATAGGCAACATCATGTCCCTTTGGGAAGTACAAACACTGCCTTTCTTCTTGACAATCAGGACAATTTTTACTAATAGTTTGTGAGTCAATAACCAGTCCTGAATATCACTTATTTTTCTCGTCTCTGTGTGCTTTTCCATCATGTTTATGAATTTTGTAGATTTAACTTAAACCACTTTCAAAGAAAGAACTGAAACAATGTTTAGTTTACTCAAATATCATATTACTTCAAGAACTTAGACATTTCCAAGTCAATCAATTTCAAGTTTCCAGAAGTAATACCATAAATGGGAGTCACTTTGTTATAGTTATTATTATTATTGTACATTTATCTATGGGCCATGTTCTAGGCCAAGTTTCAGGAATTTTGGGGAACTTAAAGATAACCTCAGAACCATGGAACACAAATAAAACTTCAATGAAGGTTGAATATATCCTTTTGTACATTTAGATTGCTTTTTGTTTGTTTATTTTATGTAAGAAGCCCTAGTAGGGTATGCAGAGGTAGCTCATTGTACAACAAATCTACAATGCAATACTTGTTTTCAACATGGCCCATGTTTTGTTTCCAGAACCTGCAACAGGTAGCTCACAATTACATTATACTTCAACTCCAAGGGAATCCATTACCTCTGGCATCTGAACTCACTGCGTTCACACGCATATAGCCCACACAGACAAATGTACACAATTAAAAATAACAAAAAATATTTGAAAAGAGACCCCTAGTATCAGAGTTCTTAAACTATCTTACTCAGATCAACTGAAATTTATCAGTTCTTGTATATTCTCCATAAGCAGCACTGAAAATCTGATATAAAATACCTACAAATTTCATAGACCTGTAATTATAAAAAATAATTTGTGTGGTCTGACTTGACCAAAACCAGCACTTGGCAATTCCTTACTTAAGTGAAACATTTTCAGGAAAATTTCAGTCTTACTGGAATTACTGTTGAAATCCAGCTGCTATACCAATGTCATCTAATGTCTCTATAATGACTATGAACTATAATATATTAATATATGTACCTGAACAACTTTACTGTCATAACAATTATAATAAGAAATTATATAGACACAAACCAAATTTAATGACAATCAGTTAGGCATTGAAAATGAAAATAAAATTTTTATGTATCTCTTCCCCATAGACTGCCCATTTTCTTTTGTGTGAGTGTTCCTCATTTAATTATGGATGGTGGTAAGAAAATGTTCTTCATCAATAGAGTACAATACTCTCTGCTTTTAAATGGTTAAATTAGATCTGCTGAGAGCTGTATTTTAAGGATATACAACTATTGAGCATTTGCTTTCTATTCTCAACTTTTCCTGGAATAACTGCTTAAAAATTCTTAGTGGTATACAAACTATTTTAAAATATTTTTATGAAAATATTTAGACCTCTGGATATCTTCCAGCCTGTTTTATTTCTTTCTTTAAAAACAAAATAAAATAAACAAGAATTAAGAATACCAAATTCTGACACCAGTCAGAGAGGCTAGAAGCAGATCTTCCTGAACCTCTGTCTCCTCTCCTCCAAATCCAATCCCTTTAGTCTCAAGCCAAGCTCTGTAGGGAATCACCTGCTACAGGCTCTTTTCTCTCCATGTCCCCATCTCCACTGGATTAAACAGATCTTCCTCCCCATTTTTTCTTCCTGGACTCATTACTTTATCCCATCCTCAATTCCACCAGACATTTCCTGGGAAGGCACAGGCTGCTGAGGCCAGGGAAACCAACAGAGTAAACTGCAGGTCTCCACCTCCCTCTTTTTTCTCCTAAATCCAGTCTCCATCCTCACCCCTATTTCTGTAACAGACAGCTTGCTGCAGCTTCCTCCTCCTCCATGTCCCATTTCCAGCTGATCACACACATCTCCTCCAACCTTTTTCCCATTCTTCCTGTTATCCTGGCCACCAACTCCAGCAGTCTTGCTATGGGAATCTGTCAGAAAACCTGCTAAAGAAGCCAGTAGGCCAGCAATGCAGGCAGGAAAATGTCAGATGTTCATTCCCACTTGTCTTCTCCATATCCAACCCCAGGTCTCACCACCAGCTCTGAAACAGACTTTCTTTTGTGGCCTCTTCGACTCCCTGGCCCCGTTCCCAAGGGACTAAGTAAATCCTGGTGAAACACCCTGTTTTGTACCCTTCTGTGGACTCCTCATCCTCACCCAAGCCCATCACCATTCGTTTTTTTTTAAGATTTTATTTATTTATTATGTATACAGTATTCTCAGTATTCTGTCTGAAGGTATGACTTTAGGCCAGAAGAGGGCACCAGATCTCATTGCAGATGGTTGTGAGCCACCATGTGGTTGCTGGGAATTGAACTCAGGACCTTTGGAAGAGCAGGCAGTGCTCTTAACCACTGAGCCATCTCTCCAGCCTGCCCATCGCCCATCACCATTCTTAACGTTCATCTAATGCCTAAAAACATATTTTACCTGGAACCCCCATGACTACATCTATCAGGATCACAGAAAAAATCCTTACCAGGTAACACATGGATACCAAACCGCCCTTGAAACCAAGATGGCAACAGAAAGGAGAGGGTTGAGACCCATTGGTTGAGAACCACTGCTCCAGAAAATGAAGCAATCACACCCAAACGGAGTAGACAGCAAGAAATAATCAAACTTGGCTAAAATCAGTAAAATTGATTTTAAATTTTAAATTGTAAAACCATTTTCCTGGAGAAACAAAATCCAAATTAACAAAATTAGAGATAAGTAGGGGGCTTTAAAAACAGATACCAAGGAAATCCAAGGAATCATACCTCAAGATCCAGTCATACTTCTGGAGCGTATACCCTAGGAAATGCAAATACAATAGATAGTTAAAGATGGAATGGGAAAATCAAGAGGATATTGGAAGGCAAGAGGGAGATGAGCAAGAGAATACTGGTAAAACCAACTAAGAACCATTTGGGAGGTAGTATAGGAACCTAGGGCAGAAGAAGTATCCTAAAATTTATACATATATGAAGGTTATGTAAATAAAACCACAAATAATGGGGGAAACAGAATCCCAAATAACATTCCTTGCCACTAAATGAAGCTTCTGGTGCCAGGATTAGGTTACTTCTCACTGAGTGGTTGAAATCCCTAAGTAACACAGACTGTTGCCAAGACTATAAGTTGGCTCCACAAACTGATTGCAAGGCTCCATTATGAAGACAACATCCATATATCTCATTGAGCATGCAATAGTTGAGCCAGTGCCTACCTAGAGACTTAATTCCTATGTGCTAACATCTATGGTACAGGAAGGTACCTTGCATGCTACCAAAAGAGAAACATAAACACTGGTCTAGCCACAACCCCTTTGATCTACAATGGTGTGTTTCCTGCTAGATTTGCTAGTGTAATGGTGGCCCAAAGTCTGTGGGAGTAGCCAACCAATATATGATTTGACTTAAAGACAGCTCTGTGGTGAAACACATACCCACCCCTGCTTGGCTGATCAAGAACCAGAGGCTAGAAAGCTCTGGAAAATCAAACATTGCTGTTTTAAAACAAACAAAAAATCTAGCAATAAAATAACTCCTAATTCCATTCTGCTACACTTGTGGATATGTACCTTGATCAGCCGTCACCAGAGAAACTTCCTCCTTCAGGAATTTGGAAAAAATATGAATACCAATAACGTTACAATATGCAGAGAGTGAGAAACTTTGGAACACTCAATTCAAAGCGGGGTGTCTTCACCAAATCCCTTCCCTCGGGGCTCGGGGAATCCTGCAGAAGAGGTAGCAGAAAGAATGGAAGGTCGGGGGTGATTGCGGACACCAAGAAACCAAGGCCCTCTAAATCAACAGGATTGATGTATGTATAACCCCATAAGGATGGAGGAAGCAAGCACAGGGCCTGAACGGTGTGCAGTAGATAACTGAAAGAAGTGGACAGCTGTTTTCATTCCTCATCCAGAAGCTGTCTGCCCTTGCAAAGGAAAATTAGCTTACTACGATGAAGTGTCGCTTGAGAAACAGACTACTCATAGGGGTCAGTCTCATTCCCAGCAGCCAATGGTCAACAGAAAACAAACTCACCAGCATCGTTGGCAGCTCCTTCTTTCATAATAGCCTGTCAGGCTTTATTGATTTTCCAATCTTATTTTTTATTTTATTTTATTTATGTTCTTTTATTTCCTTTTCTCTCTTTTTACCCTTCAGGTCCTCTGCACATATATTATGGCTTCCTGTTTAATATTTTTAAGGGATCCTGGGTGTGTAAACAAGTGGGTTTCTGTACCTATATCTGTTTATTGGGCTTTTACTGCTTTTTGTTTGTTTTATCCTATTTCAATATGTTAGTTTTTGTTTCATCTAAATTTATTTTACTTTTTATTATTATCTGTTAGAAGCCTTTTTTGTTTTCTAATGAGAGACAGAAAGGGAGTGGATCCAGATGGGAGGGGAACTGTTGAGGAGTCTGTGATGTAGGAATCTGCTATCTGGATATATTATTTGAAGAAAAAATTATTTTCAATAAAAGGAAAAATTCCAGCTACCACCGTGTGGAAGAGAGTATGTACTTGGTTTATTGGGAAATGGATTGTGCCAGCTACCTAGTTAGACCCCTCAATTAGCTCAGATTTCCTCTTAATTTAGAATAAAATCTACTCAAGTTATATGGTGTTAGAAACTTATTGTTAATGTCTAACTTAAGCATTATGGTTATTATTATAAAGGGTATACTAAAGTTTTTAAGGGTTGTAAAAGCTTTTACTTATATTCAAATAGTTTAATATATATATGTATACACATATATCATACATCATATATTCATCTGGATGGATAAAATAATTTTGTCATGATGTTTGTTGTTGAATATAGTAGTGGGTATATAGGTATTTCTTGCAATATTTTCTGTATATTTGCATATTTTCTATGCAAAAACACATATAAAGTGAAAAAGAGAAGCATAATCACTTCTGATATCCAGTCAATGACAACTACACTTCTGAAGCATGCTTTGTTAGATGTCCACATTCTTAGAAATATTAGAACATTTAAAAATATGAGGAAATCAAACACTCACCATGGTCTTACCTTCAATATTTTAATAGTCAACTTCAATTTTCTCTGTGAGTTCTGTTGGTCTATATTACAGTGTAGCAGATAATGGTAACCAAGGCCAGTCTGGTTGGTCAGCTCTCTGCTGTGAGCTCCCTGTGACTGACACGCTCAAATTGTAGGGAGGATTATATGTCATTTTCAAAGATACATTTTGTTATCTTGGAAAGTAAAGGGGGAAATCTGGGGAGAAAACGCACACATTCCACAGCTCCCTGAAAATAGTGAGGTAGCAGCAGAGAGGATGTAGGAGTGAAAGTGAAACATTCTATCAGGAAGCTGTTCAAATAAGTTTTGAGATTTTTTTTTTAATCTTTTAAGTACTAGGCTGGAACACTAATTTTCTGAGTTTGACTTAACCTCCACAGAATTCATTTCTAAAGAAATAATGTCTTTGAAGCATATTACCCTGGACAAAAAAAAATGTCCTGAAATAAAAGCCCTGATGTGGGATAATGCTCTTGAATACTGTAAAGGTTTGCCATTCCTATTGGCTTAATAAAACACTGAATGGCCAGTAGACAAGCAGGAAGTAAACATGGAGCAGCCAGACTAAGGGAATTCTGGGAAGAGGGAAGGCAGAGACACAGTTGCAAGTCAGATGCAGAGAAAACAAGATTAGAATGCCTTACCAAGAAAAAGTACCAAACTGCTTGGCTAAGCATAGATAAAAAGTATGGGTTAGTTTAAGCTGTAAGAGCTAGTTAATACTAAGCCTGAACAAAAGGCCAAGCAGTGTATAATTAATATAAGCCTCTGTGTATTTCTTTGGGACTGAATGGCTGAGTGACCGGGAGGGACAGGAACTTTTGTCTACATTTTCTAACTTCTCTTGGGAGTCATTAAAAGATCTGGCATGAATTTAGCTTAAATCTATTATGACACAGCATTTAAACACTCTTATTACTTAAGAATAAAAATACCAATGCCTTCAGAGGATTTACAGCAATAGAGAAGAGAACAAAAATGTGTTGGCTTTAAAGCAAATGTAAGATCTGTTCATCTATAATCTGCAATATTCTTCTCTACTTGAGGACCAAAGTGGTAAAGCCAATTGGCTATGCACTAGAAATGGGAGGTAAACTACACCTTACTTCCTTTAAGTTGCTAATGGCAAATAGTGTCAAAGTGACATGAAACTTTCTAACACATATAGTAAAATGTGTTACTGAGGCAGATTAAATTTATGGAGAAAAGAAATAAATTTCACTCATAGTTCATGGGGTCTCAGGGTATATCTGGTGATGTCCTTCCTGCTGCAAGAGTCCCAGGTGGCACAAGACGTCACATGACAACAAGCAGAGAGCATTCATGTGTGTTTACATACTTTGATACTCTCTTTCTCTTATGGACCCATTACTATTTAATCATAGGCACTCATCCTGATGACCATGACTCACCTTTTAAAAGCCCCATCTTCTAGTTCTGTGGTGGGAGTAAGCTTCTAGACTCTCGGTATAGCAGAGAGGAGGAACTACAAGCAATTGATCATGAACATACCCTGAAGAGATAAAGGAATGGAAACACAGGGAAGATTTACTGAAATAGCTCTGGTTCTAAAAATCCATTGAGAAAACTGTAAGTATACTTCAGCACAGGTTAATCTTATCAATATAAATTTCAAACTATGCTAAAATAATTATAGTATTTTAACTTATTAAAATTTTATTGATATTTAAAATTCTTCTAGTTCATTCACTTTCACAGCTATCATTCAATACTAAAAGTACTTATTAGAAGATACAAGATAAGATACATATATTTTCAAGGTTGGAAATACATGAAATATGTTTCACTGATCACACTTGTCCTCCCTCAAAGCATATGTTTAACTTTCAGCAGAATACCTCCATACAGCCATATGTGCAGACAAAACTTTTGTGGAGATTAAGTGGAACAAGACCGTTTGTGTGGGTTCAAATCCAATCTGATTTGTGTCATAGAAGCAAACGCTAAACAAAATGACCATAAAGCAAGAATGGGACCAAGAATGTCTGACAAATTGACTAGAGGAGAAATCAATATCATTGCTACTTCCATCTTTACTGTTCTAATTCCCAAAACTATAGGAAAACAAATTTCCCAATTGTAAGCCTTTCAGTCAGCAATATGGTGCTGTGCATCCCTAGCTCCTCAAATGCTCCATTCTTCAGTTTCAAATGTCTATGTCTTTTCTGCCCAGGAAAGCTTGTGGAAAGCTGCTTATTCCATGGTGCTATTTGAATCTCTTCCTCCCATGCACCTGTGAGTAACCCCTCTATCATTTTAATTCACAATATTCCCTCTTACTTTAATTTCTGCTTATACATGTAATCTCTTTGGAAGAATAACTACCTACACATCTAGTAATGTGCTTAAAACATTTTTGTGTTGTTTTCTTATAATGGTACCCTCATAGCTCAAGTTAGCTTCAAATGCACAGTCTTCCTCCTCTAACAACCGTGTGCTGAGATTCTAGGAGCATGCCACCACATACAGCTTAAAATATTTTCTTGATCCATGAATATAACCTTATTGAACACTAAAGGAGATATATGAGTACAGATGAGTAAAAACGATGGAAGATGTGGTGACAGAGATGGCATGTGCTATTAAGTCATAGCCATAGCGCTTGGTGAATAAGTTCATTTTTTATAGAACAAGAAATGGATAATTTTTGATATTGTTGGAGGAGGTGAGGGTAGACTTTAGACTCTGCAGAGAGGTGTGAAGAAATACTGGATGGAATCTTTTCTTTTTAGTAGGAAAGCTTGCTTAGACTTATTCTCAACTAGTTCTTAAGACTTATACGAACCAGTTTATATTGATCTCTGTTCTGTCACGTGGCTCATTACTTTTCCTCCTTTCTGTATGTCAATTTCCTCCATACCTTGCTAGAGACTCTTTGCTTCTCTGATTCCTTCCCAGAGTTCCTATCTCTGCCCAAAAGTCCCACTTATCCTCTCCTGCTTAGCTATTGGCTATTCAGCTCTTTATTAAACCAGTCAGAAGGTGCCTTGGCAAAGACACATCTTCACAGTGTATATAAAGATTATATTACAATTCTTTCTTTTATCTAAATAATAAGGAAAGGTGGTGTGGGAAGTCCTGCATATGTGTTGCTTTTTATTGATTAATAATGAAGCTGCTTTCAGCCAAGGGCTTAACAGAATATTCCAGCCAGGCTGAAGAGAGAGTAGATGGAGTCAGGGAGTTGCCATGTAGTCCAAGCAGAGACAGATGCCGGGAATGAAACTTTACCAAGTAAACCACAGCCACATGATGATACACAGATTAATGGAGATGGATTAGTTTAGGATATAAGAGTTAGCCAGAAATATATTTAATCTATTGGCCAAACAGTATTGCAATTGATACAGATTTCTGTGTGATTATTTTGGGAGTCTGTATAACTGGAAAATGAACAAGCATCCTCCCCCAACAAATTGGTGTGCCAATGTGGTTGTATTCATGTAAAACCTGAGAAAGCTTAAAAAGGAATTCTAGACATAAAAGAACAGAGTTAAGCATGGATTTTTGGTAGCAGCACTTTCTCAGGTGGACTCTGTTTGTTGGATTCCTTTAAGAGAAGGTTTCCTGACTCAGCAGTAGCAGCAAAAACTGTGCAACTTCTTTAAGAAGGCTTCCTTGTTTGTGCTAGTTGTACAAACAACTCTGAATCTTTCAGGAGGACCAGCTACAGAGCATTTACATGGAGTTTGTGGGCAAAGTGCTACAGGTTGATTATGGCAAAGTAGAACTGCTGTGTCCCTGGAGCTGGGGCAGACAGATAGGATCTCACAGAGTTGGTGGTGAACATGCCTCCACCATGTTGGACTGGGTGGAGCCAACAGGCAGTGCCACAGAGTTGGTCCTAGCCACATCTGCTTAGCATTTAAAAAAAAAGGCACTTCTGATCAGAAAATAATTACAGATAAAATAAAGACAGATTCAGATAAAAGAAAAAAAAAGACTTCTAAATGGGTCACAGTGTTGAATAAATGTACCTAGGCTTGGGAGAGAAAAGAAAAAGAATAGAGGCAGTTATAAAAAGAAATAAATGGTTTTAAAAAATGAAACAAAGCCTTTAAAGAGACAGAGTACAGTCAGTCATAGATAAAAAGAGTAAAGAAAAATAAGCCATGTAAGGATGAAAAATAGACAGAAAGTTTGGATTATGTATATTATTGTGTTTTCTTTGAAATTTTGTCTGTGAATGAGCTAAGTAGAGAGAGACATTTCATTGTATGGGCTGCTAAGCTAAACCAACATATATGTTTTAAAGGTAAATTGACTTCAAAAATTGGGTCTAAAGATTTGTTGCTTGGAAAAAAAGGTTCTTCTTTTCTTTCAACAGGAAAAGAGAACTTGTGGATTTTTCCCAGACAAATGTGGTTTGATGGATCAAGACCCCTTGAAAGATTGCTGTGAACAACCCCCAAAAATTACTTCTCCCAACAAAAAGCAGGATGCAGTTTGGAAAGAACTATGTCCAAATTCCCAAATATTGTTTATAAATGTTTTTTTACATTTAAATGGGGATATGCTATAGAGATCAATACTTTGCATTTGGTATGGAACTTGGTTCATTGATACAAATTAAGATCAATTCTGATATATATATATATATATATATATATATATATATATATATATATTTCTGCTCTTGATTAAGGTATTGTTCATTTAAAATTTAATGTATAATTAAGAAATACAGGTGTTAATGGATAGTTATCTATAATAGTCAAACTTAAAGTCATGTTAGTTAAGTTTTCTAGACATATAGAGATACATTTCAGTTAGACAGATAATTTTCAAACCTTTCAAAGACCTATGGAAAATGACATTTAAAATATTTAAATTATTAACTTAAGACTCTTCATGACAATGAGACACATCTGCTCTTGGCAGCACCAATCTATTTCAAGAGAATGATGGGCATCAAAGAGGCTCCTTATGGAGATTGTTAGCTATTTGCACAAGACACTGCTCATGCCTAGACTTCTTGATGTTATGCTGTATAAACTGGGCACGGAGGACCCAGAGAAAAATGACTGCTGAACTTCCTTAGAGGTGAGGTGGTCCTTCGGTTTTCCTTCTTCATAAAACAGTCTGCCAAAACAGTACACAGAAGAAAGCAACTGATGGACTTTACCATTATAAA
Organism: Microtus oregoni; assembly: GCF_018167655.1. Lineage (NCBI taxonomy): Eukaryota > Metazoa > Chordata > Mammalia > Rodentia > Cricetidae > Microtus > Microtus oregoni. The sequence continues at coordinate 13,878,281 of NW_024543218.1, read as the reverse complement.
GCAGAGCAGATCTTCAGATTTCCTGATTCATGGAAAAGTCTTCTAGATACTATGGACTTGTAGGCTGAAGATAGATGCCTGTAACATTACAGAAAAACTTTGGGTGACTATCCAGGTAGTGAAATGTCGCTGTCAATTCTAGAGTTTTGGAAGTTGCTTATAATGCACTTCTTGTTTACTTAGGCAATATTATATCATTCTGGAGTCTTTTATGGAGTTGAAGAATAGATAGTTATAGTTTTTATTAGTTATAATAAAAGATAAAGTAGATATAAATGTCATAACTATAATTATTGCTTGATAACCTATTTTGTTATATATAATCTTAATATTTAAAGTTTAAACCATTTTTTATTTCAACAGAAAAGGGGAAATGATGTGGGAATTGCTTCTCTATATGTGTTACTCTTATTGATTAATAAAGCAGCTGCTTTTGGCCAATGGCTTAACAGAATATAACCAGGCTAAAAGAGATAGATAGAGAGAAAGTTGGGGGAGGCAGAGAGATGCCATGTAGCTCCACTAGAGACACATGCCGGGGACTGTACCTGGTAAGCCACAGCCACATGGTAATATACAGACTAACGGAGACAGGTTAGTTTAGGACAAAAGAGTTAGCCAGAAATATGTTTAATAAATTGGCCAAACAGTATTGCGATTGATACAGATTTCTGTGTAATTATTTTGGAAGTCTTTGAAGCCAAGAAATGAACAGGAAGCCTTCCCCAACATAAAGATTTAACTCTAACACAGTAAAACTATATAATAAGAACAACTATCAGGTAAGAAATACATTCACAATGTCCAGTCCATTTGTACTTGGCAAATTTAGGTAAAGTATTCTATTATCTATCTGATATTAATGAGTTCAAAGTTATATACATAAACTATTTTATATCATAAGTTGTATTACCAGCCTAAAAATATGCCTTTATGCCCTAGACCGTTTTTAAAATCATGTTTTTCTTAGATAAACAACTTAAGTGTTTATGTCTGTCAATCTTTAAAAGATTTACAACTCTTTTGTGAGTTTCTCCTTTGAATTTGGTAACAAAGCAAACAGTAAAACTACGACTATCTAATCTTCAATCCCATAAGAGACCTGAGACATACAATATTACTTAAGTAAACAGAAAGTTCAGAGCAAGCAACTGATATTATGCTGTCTAAATTGAACAAGCAGGACACAAAGGAAGTCAAATGCAGAAATTTGCCAAAACAAGGCCACCCAAGCCTTCAAAATTCCTGCTTCATAGAAACATCTGTCAGGTATTTCAGACATGTAGGCAAAAGATGGATGCTCCAACATTGCAGAGGAACCTTGGGTGACTGTCCAGGCAGTCAGATGTCTCTGTCATTTCTGAATGGAACCTTAAAGGACAATGAGTCGTAGATAATTTTCAGATGCGAGTGAAGTGTTAAGGACGTGTTGCTGAACTCAGTGCCTGAGCAGCATTATTTAGTGCTGCTCTGATTAATTCTAATTTAGGAATTCTGTAATTTGTAATACCTAAAAGAAATGTTCAACACTCCTTACCTTGGTAGACAAGTCAGAGCTGCACAGTCCTTTTGATATGTGAGGCTAAGGGAGGTCTTCTGCTCATAGATGCTTAGTTTCACAAAACTCCATACTTTGTTGGAACTCTAAGTTTAAGCATGTTAAAAAACAAACATTCGCTGAGTACATAAATACTTGCTGTGCATAGAAATATTGAGTGTAGGGAAAAATATGCTTGGCTCTTATAAGATAGTGGAAAGATGAAAATTTAATTCTTGAAAAATACTTTCCATCGGTGGCTATATAAAATTATCATCTCAATTTGACATATCATTTTACCCCAGCATCATCTGAGTCTGAAGGGTAGATAATGTAAGTAACAAGATAAAGGCTGACATCAAGAAAAAGAAATGTCTACCTATCATCATTCTGAGGTAAATCATATAATTATATTGCCCTTTCTGAAAACCCCTTGGTGATTGGGCTTAGGAATATAACAAGTAATAAAAGGAAAATGGAGCATGATATATTCTACCCACACAGAAAATTTAAAATTGACCCTTGTATTAAAGGGAGGTCAGTGAGTCAGTGTCTGTATGTTCAAACAGATGAGGCACGATCCTGTATGAGATGTATCTGAAGTTATAAATCACGGACCATTACAAAGTATGTTCCTTTAAAAAATTAAAATTTTGGATTAAAATCAGCTGCTCTCACTCATTTATAATTCTATGAGTAAAAAAAAATAATCAGAATATTATTCTTAAAGCATTGGGATCCTCACATATTCCAAGCATTCTCAATGCTCTGTCATGTTGTCTACTAAATACACACTCATGTGAGGCTGTATTCTGTTGCTTCTGGAAATACACATTCTGCCACAACATGTTTAATGTTGAATTGGGAGGTATTTTTATAACATTATTATATATCTTCTGTGATTTTCACACATGTAAATAATATGACATATATTTGACTTGTTTTGGAGAACATTATTTTCATCAAAATATGTCTTTTACATTATCATTAAATTGATTCCATGATTACTTTTTACTTGCATTTGTGCTGTGGACTTCACAGGCTGTGGAGTACTTAAATTGGAACCAGAGGAGAGCATCAAGATTCAGCCCTTTCCTTCCATCTGGAGATGGAATCCAGATCAGCAATCTTGGTCCAAGGCCTTTTACCCACCGAACCATTATTGAACAATATGATTTATTATTCTTATACTAAATAGCCTGGTATCTTACAGTTTCTGTATATGTAATTGACCCCATGCATGGGCAATTTTGGAGGCCAGAGGTGGAAGCTCAGTGTCTTCTAGGATTTTCTTGACCTCTACTTCATGACCAAAGAATCTGCTGCTAGTAATACACAGTCAGCATAAAAGGGGAGTCTTGTTGCTTTTATAAATTTGTACCCTCTGGCATCTCAAAAATTAAGTAAATTTTTAACAAGTAAAAATAAGAACATTATATACATGAATAAAAAGTATCAATGCATGTTTCAAAGTAAAATTCTGAAGGTAATTAGATTGTGAAGGGGGTCAAGAAGTTTCATTCCCTTTAGCTGAATCCATAAAGAATAAGCCATGGAAATAAATCATGTACCTCCCTCTTATAAGAAAAGTAAAATGGAAAAATCTTCCAATGAGGAGATGTTACCTTATTCTTACTAGTCAATTCATTAAACCAAATGTGTTGAGAGAAAAATTCTCATATTAAATAGCTCTTATAGTAATTCTTAAGTTACTATTTTGTGGCCATCTATTAGTTGGACCGTGCTTAACTAGAACATCTAGATTTTTCCATCCCAGTTACACGTGAGACCTGGAGTTGCCGCTTGCACTTGGTTCCTTTTGATCCGTAGTTGACTTGATCTGTAATGGGAATAACTGGTAGCTATGCGATAGTGTGTGCATTCGATGTGAGTCAACGAGCAAAAGGCACAACAATGATATTCTTAACAACTGCCTTGTGTGTATCAGTTCTTAAAATATGAGGTAAATGAACCTGTTTCATCAAGAAAAATTCACTTGTAACAAAAGCTTTATGTACATTAAACACCAATACATCTAGACAACATTATTGATTAGATTTTCATTCATGATTCACTAGTAATTAAATGAAATGATTTAATGGCTTCAAATGAAAGAGTATGCCAGCAGAACAAAATTAAAGTTCTCTGTCCTTTGGACCCTTTCTCAGTGTATTTGTATGTGCGTATTTATTTTATACAGTTTACATGCTGAAATCAGTGGCAAATATTTTTCTTTCATTCTCAAAGACTCTATCAAGAAAGACACTTTAATGCACAATATCATGATATTAATTTATTCTATTTTTACTGCTAAAATTTTTGAAGAGAATATTTTTGTTGTTATTTTATTTGAATTTACTCTTCCATTTCAAATGTTGGGCACATTATTTGATACAAAAATGGACGCTTTTTTAGTCAAATTTTTCATAAAATTTAACTTATTGTCTCTCCTGAAGTTTCTAGTTTTCATAAAAATAATCCAAATTTATTGAGAAGTTGAGAGTGTTTGAGAAGTTGTTATTGATGCTCAAAATATATCTAGGGACCTGTGAAGGTCACCAATACTCTTGTCTGTCTAATGGTTCATAACAATTTCTTTTACTAACTCCAGGGTGGGGACGTTATTAAGAGGACATTAGCTAGAGTGTGTGCTTGCATATGGCTGTCCTCCGGAGCTTCTCTTCCCCACTACAGTCATTTATATAGGAGAGAGCTTGTATAAATAGGCAACCTTAATCTTCTTTCAGGAAAATGGAGGAAAGGTGTTTAAAAACCACTGTAGGAGGCGTAATAACCAGGCTAGCTTAATATGAAACAGCAAATTTTAATGAAGGAATACCTTACAACACCAATGATCCAGCGATGAGCAGGAGATACAAAAAAAGAGAGCTGTGGGGCTCACGCTGCCAGATTTATATGTAAACATTAGCCTGAGGCGAACACTCCCCCCATTGGGCAGAGTTTCCCCTACATCTCCCCTTTTTGTCTAAATAAGACAGAACCAAACCAAATACAACTATATACAATAGTAACAAATAATAAATATAACAATCAATATTGAGCAAGAAACATATAACAAAAGTTTTGCTAAACATTCTATCTCAAGGAGTCTAAATAATGTAGAGAGTAACTACAATTATATAATCTTTAACTTCGTCAAAGATCTGAGAAGGGAATTAATATTACTTAACAAATGAGAGATTTCCAAAATGTGCAACAAATGACAGAGACAACTGACTACCTGGCCAATCATCCAAAGTCTTGTTTGTAATGTTGAGTCAACCAACTTTGGCTAAGGCCTAACATAACTGACATACCATTATTAAAGGCAAGGAACTTTCTTAGAACTATCCTACCCTGTCTTGGCAAGATAAAACAATCCTGTTTTATCCACTTATGGATATTCTTTATCTTTGTCAATAGTTGAGGTATGGGCTTTTCTTAATCCAAAGGCCAGTTCTGCCAAGAAGACAAGCTCCCAGTGGAGTGTCTTTGGTGTTCACCATTGGCGGGCTGCTTCCCACCACCCAGCTAGCTTTATACCCAAAATAATTACAAAGAAACTGTATTCTTTTAAACACTGCTTGGCCCATTAGTTTTAAACTCTTATTGGCTAACTCTTACATATTGATCTAACCCATTTTTAATATTTTGTGTAGCACCGCAAGCTGGCTTACCAGGAAAGATCTTAACCTGCGTTTGGAGTGAGAGAATCATGGCAACTCCTGAGTCAGATATTTTTCCCAGCATTTTGTTCTGTCTACTCTGCCTACCTAATTTTTTGTCCTATCAGAGGCCAAGCAGTTTTTTTTATTAGCCAATGACCTTCCTCCATCATTTTTTTTCCTTTTTGTTTAAACAGAAAAAGGGGAAATGATGGAGGAAGGTCATTGACTAATGAAAAAAACTGCCTTGGCCTATTTTATAGGTTAGAACATAGGTGGGTGGAATAAACAAAACAAAATGCTGGGAGGAAGAGGAAGTGAGCTCAGACTCGATAGCTCTGCTCTCTGGAGCAGACGCGATAAAGCTCCAACCCAGGATGGATGTAGGCTAGAATCTTCCTCGTAAGTACACCTTGGGGTGCTACACACATTATTAGAAATGGGCTTGTCCAGGTGCAAGAGTTAGCCGAGAAGAGGCAAGATATAATGGGCCAAGCAGTGTTTAAAGGAATACAATTTGTGTGTTGTTATTTCGGGGTATAAACTAGCCAGGTGGCCAGGAGCCGGGAGCTGGGTGGCAGGAACACAGCCTGCAGCTCCCACAACAAACCATTGCATTCAGCAATCCAGAAGAAACTATATTTGTGGATGTGTGAAGGGTTGTGAGAAAGAGGAGATAAATTTCCCACTATGTGTTGGAGACTAACTGCATCCAAGTTCCTGATAGGATCTCTGAGAGAAGACAGGATAGAAAGGGGTTTAACACTGAGCCTTAAGTTCTTATTCTAGTCCCACCTGCTTTTATGAAATGGACAGACTTGAGAGGTTATAATATGTGACAATCAGGTATTTAAGTGCAAAACACTTTCTCATTTTTGTCCAGGGAGTTGACACAGTTATTTGTTTCTCTTATGACATTATTTTTCCTTGTGAAGACTCTTTTGGTTTTGGTCTTAGCTTGCACTGTAGAAGGAGGCCGCTTCTTTGTTTTCAGATGCTCAGCCCTAAAATAAACACACAGAAACTGCATTAATTACAACACTGTTTGGCCTATTAGCTTATGTATCTTTCTAGCTCACTCTCACATCTTAATTTAACCCATTTCTATTAATCTGTGTATTGCCACGTGGCCGGAGGGGACTACATGGCATCTCCTTGACTCTGCCTTCTTTCTCCCAGCATTCAGTTTAGTTTTCCCTGTCTACCTCTATTCTGCACTGCCAGGCCCAAGACAGATTTTCTATTTTATCTCCATATCATTGGACTGTGGCAGCTTCAGGGAGCCTGGTTCTTTCTGCTCAGATCTCACTGTATATGGGAGGTAGCAACTAGTTTAAGATCTCTACTAGATACTCTTTCCTGTGATTATAAACCTTGAGCAAGTGGGACTGGAGAGATAGCTCAGTGACATTAAGGGCTTTCTCTGCACCTCCAGAGGTCCTGGGCCTAGCACTCACAGAGAAGCTCATAACTGTCTATAACTTAAGGTGCATAGGACCCAACACTCTCTCCTGTGTCAGCAAACACCAGGCATGCAAGGGATGCATAGAAACACATGCAGGAACAACATCCATACACAATAAACTTTTGCAACATAACTCTTGAACAAGTGACACCAGGAGAGAAGGAAAGTTTTAAGACTTGTCACCATAGCGACCACGCTGACAGTGGCGGTGGCAGCAGATGTCCAAGCTGCTGTGCCTCCTGTTGCTTGCCTTTCAAGACTACCTAAATTTTTAATTTCTAAAGACCAGCTGTTCTAAATCCATATTCTAATAGCCTTCCTAAAAATTCTCCACAGAGCAAGTCAGTCAGCAATCTTTATATAATAGACGCATCCCTAAGGTCTCAAATTCTTGAAGGTGAGGACACGGAGCTAAATTCAATTTAATTTTTAAAAGATGTCATATAAAATATCATCTATTAAATAACAAAAACAATAATCTTCCAAGTTTTAGTAATTTGAAATTTATTATCAAGCATTAGTCGTCTTTCTCAATGTATAATTTCTGCCTTAAATGCTATTTCTTTGATAGCTCTCACTTGGGTGTGATAATTGTGTTATCTAGAACTAGAAGCAAATAGCAGAGTGCTGGCAAGGAGGTTTTTTTTTAACATGGGAAAAAGGTGTTATTTTAAAACTGGCAGGCGTTTTTTCCTTCCAGATGGAAAGCAAAGTATACCTGAGAAGAGGTTTTTATTTTCACTATGCAAAAAAAATGGGACTTAGCTGGCCCTTATTATATTGATGTAATAGACAGGGAATGACTTTTGAGCTTATACATTCACAGATCATCCCTTTTAAACAATCTTTGAAGATAGAGTGGACAGTAGATAGTACTACAAGCAACTGTGAAGTTGCAAAACAGAATACTCACCAAAATGACCAGCTTTGGTATCGTACTGTCAGTGGGTTCTGATGCTAACACACATACACACTCTTCCTTGAGTTCCTCAGTTCATCAACCTTCAGTTTCATTTCACGTATCATAGCTGTTATAGCTTCCAGAGAGGTATTTAAACATCATAGTTTTATGAGACACAAACAATGCAGTAGAATCATGCTCACTCCCTATCACTCTCTCTTATCTTTCTGTCTCTCCTAATTATCCCCTTCATCTTCTAAAACAGTGACCAGCCTGCTTTCATACGTCTGTGTGCAGTTCCAGTGCAGGGAGCCACTGCTACTGTGCATTCGCAATGACAGCTTCTGTGTCATATCCAGACGACATGCTACAGTGCTCTTCTTCACCCATTGACTCTTGCATTCTTTCCACACCCTTTTTTATAATGCTTCCAGAGCTTGGAGGGGTGGTAGAGCTGTCTAATAGTGAACCTACAACCAGTCATTTTAGCATTTGATCAGATACACAGTTTTTATTCATTTTACATACCCCTCGTTCCCTTGCCCCAACCTCCCATCCACTCCTCATAGAAGGTTAAGCCTTCCATGGGGAGTCAACAAAGCCTGGCATACAAGGTTGAGACCGGACCAAGTCCCATCCCCCTGTATTGAGGCTGAGCAAGGTACCCCATCACAAGGAATGGGCTCCAAAAAGCCAGCTCTTGCAGGAGGGAAAAATCATGGTTTCACTGTGAGGAACCCCAAAAAAGACCAAGCCACACAACTGTCACCCACATGCAGAGGGCCTAGTTCAGCCCGTGCTGGCTCCCCAGCTGTCAGTCCAGAGTCCATGAGCTCCCACTATGTCCAGTTGGTCATATGTCCATATGTCCCATTATGTCCATTAATGGTCTTGAACCCCCTTGCTCATAGAATCCTTCCTCCCTCTCTTCCAGGAGCTCAACCCAGTACTTGGCTGTGGATCTCTGTATCTGTTTCCATCAGTTACTGGATGAACATTCTATGGTGACAATTAGGGGAGTCACCAGTCTGATTACAGGAGAAGGCCAGTTCAGTCACCGTCTCTACATTAACCATCCTTAATGTAAAAAAAAAAAGAAAAGAAAGAAAGAAAGAAAAGAAAAGAAGAAAGAAGTAGTAGAAGAAGATTTTTAATCAAAATTAGAACAGAACTTGTCTATAGATATAAATATAAATAATTAGGAGGCACTTTGATGATATGTCCATTTAGCAAAACATTAGTAATAAACTCTTTCTTGGGGTCTTTGATCTCTTCAGGCACAGATTTTTAACCAGGTGTACAGTATGAGGCATCTATTCCCTCTCATACAGGGGTCTCAAATACAATCAGAAAGCACCACTGTGATGCCCGAGGCCATATCTTGCCTGGTGGGTAAGTATTCTAGTGCACAAGCTCACTGCTGTGTAAGAACATTGATGATTTTCTGCTCCAGCATCCTGCAGAGGACCTGTAGTATAATGAGTAGGAAGGAGGCATCCAATTCAGTTCCACCTTGATATTTCTGTATCTTGTATTCAGAATAAGTGGCGTATTCAGCAGTACAGTTTACTGTAGTTCTGCTAGGCATTCAAGTGCAGTGGAAAGACACAATTTGATTTTGGATCCTCTAGAGATCCTATGGTCAATAACTCCCAGAAAAGTAAACCATGCCTGGCACTGGGTTAAAGGAACATACTAAGGGAGAGTCTTTGGGTTTTTTGATGGTCTGTATTGAAATTCAACCTTGAAAAAGCAGGTTGACGTCTCTAAATGTGAGCATCTAGAAGGTAAAGAGGGACTCTATCAGGTGATGTATAAAAAGTCATTAATTTAGTGAGCAATTTTTCATAAAACAAAATTGTAATATGTATTTTCTATATTCTCTATTTTATTTTCATTAATTGGAGTGTATATTGTGGGCTAAAGAGGTGGATTAGCCTTTAAAAGCCCTGGCTGCTCTTTTTGAGGTCTGGGGTTAGTTCTCAGTACCCACATGGTGGCTAACAACCATATATATCCCCAAATTCAATGGCCTCTTCTAGACTCCAAGAGTATGTCACACACATGAGCACTAACATACATGCAGGAAAGACATTTGTAAACAGAAAATAAAAATAATCAGATCTCTTTTTAAAAGGAAGGGATCTCTCTGAGTGGAAGAAAAAAACTGACTATTCAAAAAGAAAGCTGACTAGGCAGGTATAGTTTGCACTAAGGTTCCTTAAGACTTTCTTGAAATTTCATAAGGAATAAAACAACACATGTTATTGATAAGGTTGAGTTGTTCTCTTCAAAACTAATTTTATGATATTTTGTATAGAAAAATGAATTTGAGTGACTCATGAAGAGCAATTTGAAAAGAACCAAAGGAAGAAGAATGTTTTTGCTGAAATAAGAAGTGAATCTTGAAATTGAAAACACAGAAAGATAATGGCCTCTAAAAAGGAGAATATGAAATTTGAAAATGTCAGTCAGATAGTTCTCGAATTCAGTAACTTCCTAAACTAAAGCCAGTTAGTGCAATACATATGATTAAGTAAACTAAATTTCAGTAATTTTTAAAGGCTGGTTTATTTTATAGTATGTTTACAGTAATTTATCTTTGAATTGCTTTAATATTTTTTCCTTGGAAATGAAAGATAAAGAGAACAATAATCCATATATATTATACATAACATAATTCTATATTCTCTCTTTGGGAATTTGACATCATGCACCTCAATCCCACTCACCTCCCAGTCCCTCCATATCCCCCCTTACCCCTACAGTAGCCCCCAAATTAATTAAATATAGAGCAAACAAAAAAACCACCACACCCCGCCATCTTTCCCATCTCTTCAACACCTCCTCATTCAGGTGTGTCACTCAGCATACCCTTTTGTCCTATTGGCCCCACTGCAAACATTTATTGCAATGAGACATTGGTCTGGTTCAAGGCCTCTGGTCTCTGGCACACCATCACCACGGGATCCTCACCCAAACTCCTCTCAGCTATCCTGCTATTGCTCAGAGTAATGAAGAGCCAATGGCTATGGTACTGCAGGACCAGTCCCTTTCTTCACTCCAGCAAGTCAAAGAAGGGTGCGATTTTAGGATGAGTCAACTCAAGACCCATGATGTGGGTCTGGGTGGTGGCTAAGTTGGTAAGTCTGGGGCAATGGGACCTTCCACTTCAGGCCAGGCATAGAGTCAGCTCTCCTAGGCTGATACCCATCAGGGCCAGCTCTCCTATGGCCGAGGTGATGGCCAGATTACAGGAGCCAGCTCTCCTGCAGCAGTATCCAGAGAGGGGCAGGGTCTCTGAAGATCAGTCCTTTGTCTGATGTGGGGTTAGAAAAGATCATTTCCCAATTAGTTGGCTGCCTTTCTGTCTTATTGGCTGTGCCCTTTGCTTTACGTAAACTTCTCAGTTTTATCAGGGAATTGCAAATAAAAACAACTCTGAGATGCCATCTTACACCTGTCAGAATGGCTAAGATCAAATACACCAATAATAGTTTATGCTGGAGAGGATGTGGAGTAAGGGGAACACTCATCCACTGCTGGAGGGAATGCAAACTTGTAGAGCCACTTTGGAAATCAGTGTGGTGGTTTCTCAGAAAATTGGGAATCAACCTACCTCAGGATACAGCAACACCAGTCTTGGGCACATAGAAAAAAATGCTCAATCATACTACAGAGACTTTGTTCATTTATGTTCATAGCAGTATTATCCGTAATAGCCAGAACCTGGAAAAAACCTAGATGCCCCTCAACCAAAGAATGGATCTAAGAATGATAAGATTGGAAGGAAATATATGTTGATCGTTTGCTACTTAGCCTTTCTTCATTAGAAATCAGGTGTCCTTTGGGAGAAGTATCAGTTATACAAGTTTTTCATTGCCTTTATCATAGGACATGACAATCACAGAGGTTTTCAGCAGAAATAAATTACCCCTGATGCTGGGAGCTGAAATATCTCTCCCAATGAAAAGATATATTAGGGTTATCCAAGACCAAACTGTCAGCATATATCTTGAGATTTTAGCAACCAATATCATAATGTTAATATGTGTTTTATTTCAATTGTACGAAGCTTGGATTTGCGCGAGGCATGTTGCCGTCATGATAGAAGCCTCCCATGGTCAGAGCTGGTAAAGACGGTTGCCCTCCAAGGAGTTGTCACAGTGAGTTGTTAGCAGAGCCCATTAATCAATACCAGAGCTCTGTTAATGACCAGCCTACTTCCTTTGGAACTTCAGAGCGTCTGTTTTGAATATCCACTTATAATGTCAGTGAATTTGACTAGTGTTTTCTGTTTCACTGTACTGGAAGTCTCTTTATGGATATGTGAAACTAGTAGGAAGACAAATCGTAGGCAGAGGAACTTTTCCTTCTGTGTGCCTTTGATTATGTACAAATTGTCTTCAACTTTTCAACATAATTATTTTGATGAGGGAAAACTTAACACAGTTGTGTTGGCATTCCTCTTTGGAATTGCATCTACATCTAGGCATCTATACTCCCTCACAGTTTCCTCCTGTGCTCACGTCCCTATTCCTACAGCTTTTTTTGTAACTTTCCTTCATATTACGTCTGTTCCATAGTGAAGATACCTCTGCCATCCTTCTTGTTTTCTATCCTACCAGACTGTTACCTTTCTTCTAAATTGTATCACCTGCAAGTCTCTAAAAATTATTTAAAACTTTACAACTATTTATTCTTGTCTATAATCATTAGTTAGATCAGAGTTACTATGGAATCAGAAAAGTCAAACTTTAATAACATCTTTGCCAGTTCTGCTAATCAGTGAACTCCTAAAATATGAATCATAAAGAGATGCATGTATGCTGAGCATTGTGGCACACACCACAAATCCAAACACTGGTGAGGGAAAAGTAGGTTGGTCTCTATGACTTGAAGCCTTGTCTGGTCTACACAGAGAGAGAGACACCATTCAGGGCTATATAGTAAAAATCTGTGACAAAACAAGAGACGGAAATACAACATGCACTCACTCACACACCCAGTGTGATATTATAATGTAGTGTTGAACAGAAAGAATAGTGAATATTTAAATGAAGTATTTCAAATCACGTTCATATTCCCTTTCACTTTTAAATCTTCTTGTTTATAGGATAAATAGGAAAGCTGATTATTGACAGTGTTTAAATAAGGAAAACTATAAAAAGATGAATAATTTTGCTCTTGTTATAATAACATTGGCAGAATATGAAATTGAGATTTATTAGAAATTGAGTCTTCATTCATACAGTTTTCCTTCCATACCCTCATTCATCTTTATTTTTTAATTAACACTTTAAATTTTTTGAGAATTTCATTCAAGATTATTCTATTGACATCATTTTCACCTCTCCCTTTTATCCCCTCCAACTTGTCCATGCCCCTTACTCTCTTTCAAATTCATGACCACCTCTTCTGTAACTAATCATTTGTACACACATGTGTATATTTCTGTGTGTCATTGTATATAGGTGATTGTGTACACACACACACACACACACACAAATTCCTAACTTACTGAGTTCACTTAGTGTTACACGAATGCATATTTGTTTTAAGCTGACCACTTGGGATTGGATAACTCATTAGGATAGTTGTCCCTGGAGAAGAACGATTCTCCATCTCTCAGTACCCATTAATTACCTGTAACCATTCATCTGAGGGTATAGCCCTAAAAATTTTCCTCATCTGCCTTGGCAGGGAAAATGCTGTTGTCATTAATAGATCTTGTTTAGGGGACCATATTTTTTGATGTAGTTAAATGCCACTTCCCTGTAATATATAGAAGATAGCATTTAGATTGAAGACAATTTGAATTGACATATAAATAGTGAATAAGGCAGACAGCCACTGTGGCTAGCTTCATCAGTGGTTAGGTGATGTGTTTTTATTTACTTGAATCAGATGTTATGGTCCATTGTCTTAGAATGTTCTTACCCCATCTCCCCTGATGTTTCCTGAGCCTTAGGTATTGTAAATTTATCAACTGGAGACGGGCATCCTACAATCTGTTTGTTCTGCAGGGCACAGGTGAAACAGGAAGAGATGTGGCCATGTCCCCAGTTAAAATAGCACAGTCATTTTGTGTGTTGACGTGTAGCTGGGAACAACATCCACTCACATATTTAGAATTATTATTAAATTAATAATTATTTTATTATTACTATAATAATAAAAGAATCATTACTTTTATTCTTCTCTCATACATTACATCCTGACCACAGTTTTCCCTACCTTCACTCTTCTTAGTCCCTCCCCTTACCTCCTCTCTACCCCAGATCAGCTCCTCTGCCCCCCACCAAAAAAAAAAAAAAAAAAAAAAAAACTTCCCAGGAATATCAACTGCACACAGCCAAACAAGATACAATAAGACTGGGCTCAAACCCTCCTATCAAGGCTGGACCTGGTAACCCCTGGGAGGGAGAAGGTCATAAGCACAGGCATTGTTGGGAGCTCCACAAGAACACCAAGCTACACAACCATAAGGTACATGCAGAGGACCTAGCTCAGACCTGTACAGGATCACTGTTTGTAGCTTCAGTTTCTGTGAGCCCCTAAATTTTATGAGTAGCATTTTGTACTTTGAGCTACAGATTTGATGTGATTTCTAGCTTTGCTTTTCAGCTGACTGCTTTACAGTGTTTGACCCGTTAAACATCTCCTGATGATCTACATGCTGGAGCACATCCTCATAAACAGAGTGGCTGTGAGATCTAGCCCTCATATCTTCCCCCATTCGCTTGTATACACAGCAGAAAAAGGGTGGTGGACTACGAAATGGCCGTTATGAGTGCTTGCCTGGGTAACTGGAACGTGCAAGTCAGAACAGGTTGCTAGGAAGCTGTGGCTGTTCTCCCATCACAAATCAGCCGCTCCTCCCAGAGGATCAGATAACAGTCTGGCTGTGGTGAGGAGCGGGATTTGCTTTCCTAGGCAAATTTGATCACCTGCGTAGCCTTTCTTACCCTGTAAGAAAGTGTCACATAAAATTACAGACAGGATGATTTCACACAGGGAGAAAACCCCTCCCACATGTTCCTTATTCCTTTTAGCTTTGTCTTAGGATGTGATTTTCTTTTCTCTCAGAATCCATTACCCAGAAATATTTTTTTCTTTTTCTTTTTTAAAATCTCTCACCCAAGAAAGGTGTCTGTAATTGAGTCAAAATTATCCCCCTCCCGCCTCAGGGCTGCTCCCAGTGTTAAGTGGGTGAGTCATGGAGTGGTCGCCTAATCTTAGCAAGGGGGGCAATGGCACCTGCTGTGCTCTCTGCTTTTACAGCTCAGGAAAGGAGAGAAGGAACACGGAGGAAAGATTCCCACCAATACTCAGTGCAACAGAAATGGAAGACGCCATGGTGCGCTGGCTGTGGCTGGCAATACAGTCTAAGTTGCGGCACTCATCCGCAGAAGTCTCGGCTGCGATCACCGGAGCTTTTCGAAGTAGGACTGCATTCCTGGAAATATGGAACAGGTGAGCAAAAACTTAAACTGTTGAATTTGCCTGATTTTAGCTTATGCAAGTTTAAGTGAGCACATATTGTTAGAGGCTGCCATATTACATATAACAGCCCAAGATATTAATTTAATTAGAGACACCCTCAGGCTTTCAGATCATGAGTCACCAACCATCCATCACAGCGGAAGTGATCAGAGTTCAGCAGACAAAATCTGTGCCTCACCAGGGTAGACTGTATTCAAAAGCGCTCAGATTAAGAGAGTGATTTGGTGGTATCTATATTGCGAATGACACTATTTTATCTATGTTTTTATAACTCTTTGCAACTTTTTACATAGGACTGATATCACAAGAATCCATATCCGCTAATCCACCCAATCTATTTCTCAGCCCGAATAGTACGTTCTGTCAGGTTCATTGACTGTGGACTTCATTGGGAATAAGAAATCCCAGGAGCCGGGTCTGGCCTCTGAAGCCTGTGGGTGGACCCTGGACAATATACTATTTCCAAGCAGAGAGGAGCACAGCACAACCGTTCACTAAAGACTTTAGAATCCTACTACTCCTCTTCAGTTCTCTGCCCTTCCATCATTCTGTGAAAAGTCAATTTTCAAGTCTTTTATATTTTAAGTAAGTGCCAGGAACCTGCTATACATAAAACAATTTGCTAGCTCCAAGGACCGTGATGAGCCTTGAACTGCCACCTGAACTGATTGCACGGTACTTGGGAATATTGGGCAATTATAATTACTTAATTTTATAATTATCTACATAGTAACATGATTATGTAATGCCAATTTGGGATCATAGAAATATGATTGGAAGGGTAACTCTGGGGCTTCTTTTAGGAAGGTCTGAGACTTTCTCTTTGAGGATTACACTCTGCTGGATACCCAGCATCCGGCCAGGATAAGAAACAGCATGTCTTAATAAGGGTATTCCTGCCGCCCCTTCTCATCTTCACAGTAAACTCCTATCCATCCCCGCAAACTCATATGCTACTTACTTTTGGGGGAGAAGATAAAAACAAGATCCTTCATGAGAAGACAGCTTCCTCGTAGCTACACAGTCTGATTGCCACAGTTGCCTGTGTTTCTCTTACCCTCTTCTGTAGCTCCACATTCCACTGGGGATACAGTCCTCATGTTTACATTCTCTAGCATGTACATGCTGTAGGGCTCTGAACAAAACTGAAGGTTCTAGGAAGGAATAGCGCAAGCTTCCTTCCCTTTGAGCATCCAGCTGAGAAAGGGGAGAGAAATAACAAAGGCCGCTCTTCTTCATCTTGATCCAGGCAAACATAATGGTCTCCTAAGATGCAACGGGTAAGGAATGATAACCTAGGGAAAGAAAAAGAGAAAGAAAGAAGAGAAGATGTGAGCAGACAAATATTGGGTGCTGTAGGACAAATTCAGGTTTGTGGCTGTTTCTTAAGAGAATTACTAGAATAAAAATTGGTAACAGCCGCTCAAATTTTATAAGGCAGATGAAATAGCAAGTAAAGGTGAGGAAGAAACCAACCTACGAAAGCAAACCCACTATCAATTTTGGTGTGTTCCTCAAAGAGAACCCGTAACTTCTGCTAGCAGCATTTGTAGCATAGGCAATTGTTGGCGTAAGACTGCTCCTTCATAAAAATATAAGTAAATAAATAAATAAGTAACTAAATAAATAAATAAAATGCAGAGCTTAGATAGATCTGAGCAGTATTTCCTAAAGGGTCTGCCACTCTTGGAGGGCAAAACTCAAAAGTGATTTCAGACCTCTGATTTAAAGATTCAGTAGGTTTTGTAGTATACATACATGAGTCTAACATAGGCTAATAAGTAGCACAGGCTAATGTAACATCCTGCTCAAGGATCCTCTTATATTTTTCCTGCAGTCAGCTTGAGACAAGAAGCCTGTGGATCACGTGTGTATGTGACAATTTATGTTAGCAGGCTAGAAGAGAAACTGAAAGGCTGCTAAGAAAGAGAATAGCCTGTTTGGATTGTGTGGTCCAAGAAATCCCTCAGACCGGGAATGTGATGTGAAGAAGACAGCTGAGTCATGAAGGGTCTGGAAACAGGAAGAAATAGCCAGTACTATGTGCCAACTCCGATGATGAAATCAACTTTGTTAACTCATTTTCTTCTTTCTTTGATGTTGTAGAGTTATTTGATGACAAGGAAAATTCCATTAAATATATAATTAATATAAAATCTATAAATTAATATAATACAGCATCAGATGAAAACAAGTTTAAAAATAGGTTCATCTCACTTTTAAAAAGATATGTGCATGTGTACATAAGTGTGTGTAAGAAAGCATCTGCACATTTGAAATAGATGTTTCAGAAACCAATGACTATCAATCAGTTAATAGTGGAAGTGTGCAGTGTGTGTGTGTCTGTGTGTGTGTGAGAGAGAGAGAGTCCGTGTGTGTGTGTGTGTGTGTGTGTGTGTGTGTGTGTGAGAGAGAGAGAGAGAGAGAGAGAGAGATGATCTCATGTAATCCAGACCTCAAACTTACTATGTAGCTGAGGCTGACTTTGTTGCCCATTCATTTTAAGGACATGAAATCCAGGGTAAGTTGAGTCTGAAGCTAGAGAGAGAATCGGAGCCGTCAAAGTACAGTGCAGATAGACCCGTGTCCTGTGTCCTGAAGCACAGCTACACTCCCATGCTCGTGGTTAGTCATTGCACGGCTTCCTTTGTTGAGAAAGGCTGGATAAGAAAAAAAAAAAAAAAAGGATGTCAGCTGGGTTAAACTTATACAACGATTGATTTTATTCCTCCCTGTGGCGAGGGTATGATGTCACAACAGATCCCTGAAATCAGTTCAGAGTAACTCCAGAGCTAAATGTAATTCTGAAAGGAGTGGCGAGCCACTGAGGATATTTAAACAGAGAAGTGACATTCGTTATGCAATATCTGTGTCTGTGATAAAAGCCAGAAACAGGTGGTTCTGCCCGGGCTTCTGTTACCTTTGAAAGTGAAATGCCACGTCGCCCAGTTCTGCCGTCCAGTAGGAAGGACATGCCTTTGCTCGCGCCTACCAGCATTCAGGTCCTATTCTCGACTTTGTCCTTCATTTGTATCTGTCCTGTTTTTGTCCTATCCCCAAGCGAATTGCAAAGGTTGTCTGGGCCGGATCTGCGCCGGCTCTATCTTTTGCCTAGAGGGCATTAAAATTATTTTGAAGAGTAAATTTTAATCCTTGTGCTTCTTGTAACTTTGAGTTTAGAAGTTATTTTCCATCCGTCCCCCTTTTTAATGTTGCTTCCCACTTTCCTGGAAGCAAAACACAAGTGTAAAAAAGGTGGCTTTCACATCAGCCGCAGTTTCACGCCTGAGGAGGGATAGTACATTTAGAACTGTGTGGCGCCATCTGGTGGGAAGAGGAGCAATGGCTTTGGGTGAGGATAGGCCACGTTACAGCCTGATGCTCTTGGTTAGCTCACACCATAATTGAGAGGATTTATAAAGGGGGTGTTTCATTTTATTTTGTTGTGAAAATATAACTTTAAAAGTAAAACAGCAAGCTTTTAATTACTCAGCGCCAATAATGTTATTCAGAAAGCTGCATCTTCTTTATACCAAAAACAAAAGCAAACCAAGGAAGAAAAAGGCTAATTAAGGGACGGGTCCCAGAGGCTACAGGGCGCAGCACACTTCAGCACTAAACTTTTCCCCAGGGTATAAGGTTCTAGACACAGAATCATAATTACTGAAGCCGTCCCTATGAGCAAGTTAGGAAACAATTCTCTTTATTTTGGTGCACTTTTCATAATTTGCACAGCCATTTTTGCTTAACACATGCAACGTCTTACATCATAGATGACTTCGCCTCTTTATATGTTTTTCAGTACAGGCGATAAGTCAGCTATCTACTGCTTTGTTTAGCATATTTGTATAGAAATTCTGTGCGAAAGGAACAGAATTGTTCTGAATTCCAGATTAGGTCAATATTTTCTTTAGTAAGTGCTAAGAAAGCATTGTTTGTCCGCTATCACTGAATGTGTGCATGATGTGTTTTTGATTTTGCTATTTTAATCAATGTCCTCGGTCTGTTCTAACCCTTTTAATGAATCGAATGGGGTAGGTTATGTACCCGGCTCAGTAAGTACCGCAGTCGGTATACTCAAGAACTTCTGGATGAAGAACGACTTCGGAAGACAGGAATTGTGATGGGGGAGCAGGGAAGGACCCCAGCGTTTCTCCAGCTCCAGCTCCGCTCAGACAGTTTTACGTGATGCAATTGCTAAAGAACTGCAAAGCATGAGAGCAGGAATCTTGGCTGAGAAGAGGCTGTGGAAGATCCATTACACTGCGACGAAGGGAACAGCATACAGAAGCGCAGACACAAGCAGCACAGACTCTGAACCGCACCCTGAAAGAATGTCGGCCGTTCATAGAGAGCTAAATGCCGTGATTTATAGGTTTTCTCAACAAATACTTTAATTATCTAAATATCTGAATAAGGAGAAACGTCAGAAGTAATATGGGCTTCTAAAGAGAATGTAGGGGTCTTAAAATCAAGGAAAACCTAAATGAATGTAAAACTATCACAAACATTTCTTTAAAATCCCTGGTCTCCAGTTAGTTTTTCCAGACTCAGAATAAAGAAATACAAGTATTGAAAACTCCTTAATTTCTGACCTTACTCTATTTGTAGAATGGAATTTTCCTCTACAAATAAATGTAGGCTCTGCTACAAGAATGGAATAAAAGAGCTCGCTTTTCTAAAGAATTGCTTACTTACAAAGTCTTTTGATAATTTAAACATCTGGACAGCTGTGTTTAATCGCTACTTAGCTCAACTCTACTTGCATTCAAATTTTCTCAAAAAAAAATCCAATGTAAACCACATATACACAACTTCACATTTTAAAAATTAAATGCTGTAGTGAGTCAGCTAATTCAAATATGCAAGCTGGAACTTGGGCCTAACTTCCGGAAATGCTCTAGGCACTTCCTTGGCTCCTGCAAGAAGTAGCATTAACTAACTGCCTGTGTTTTAACCAAGCTATTAAGCAATGACCGTGGCCGAGAGGTGCTTCAGAAGAGTAGAATTGAGTGCCATGTGGAAATTTAGGATAGAAAGATCCATTTTTGCTGGCGTTCCCATGTTATGCAAGTTTTAAAAAGCTTCTTTGGATTATTTTTTATTGTTTAAGCTTGTATATGATGTGTGCGTTATGTGTAGGGTGTGTGTGTATGTGCATGTGTGTGTATGCATTTGATGTGTGCGTTATGTGTAGGGTGTGTGTGTATATGCATGTGTGTGGATGCATGCCTGTGGAGATGTAGGGGGAGTGCATGTGGGAAGGTCAGAGAAATGGTTTTAGAAGCTAGTTTAGTTCTCTTCTATAGTGGATTCTGTGAATGAACTTGGTCGTGATGCTTGGCAGCCAACATTTTCATACCCTCTGGACGACCTTGCTGACCCACACATAATGGAAAGCTGCAAAGCATGGGCCCAAACAGTTGAAGATGCATTGTTTTTAGGCTAATGACATCTCATAAGGGCATGGCTGTGGCTAACATCAGCACATTGAGCTGACTGTGACTTTTAGTGTTGTATAAATGATAATATATGCAAAATTCAAGAAGTCCTTGTTTCTTACTGCTGAGTAATACTCTAATATGTATATATTCCATACTTTCTTCATCCATTCTTCCATTGAAGGGCATCTAGGTTGTTTCCAGGTTCTGGCTATGACAAACAATGCTGCTATGAACATAGTAGAGCATATACTTTTGTTGTATGATAAGGCCTCTCTTGGGTATATTCCCAAGAGTGGTATTGCGGGGTCCAGGGGTAAGTTGATCCTGAATTTCCTGAGAAACCGCCACACTGCTTTCCAAAGTGGTTGCACAAGTTTGCATTCCCACCAGCAATGGATGAGTGTACCCCTTTCTCCACAACCTCTCCAACAAAGGCTATCATTGGTGTTTTTGATTTTCGCCATTCTGACAGGTGTAAGATGGTATCTTAAAGTTGTCTTGATTTGCATTTCCCTGATCGCTAAGGAAGTTGAGCATGACCTTAAGTGTCTTTTGGCCATTTGAAGTTCTTCTGTTGAGAATTCTCTGTTCAGCTCAATGCCCCATTTTATAATTGGGTTGGTTAGCCTTTTACAGTCTAGTTTCTTGAGTTCTTTATATATTTTGGAGATCAGACCTTTGTCTGTTGCGGGGTTGGTGAAGATCTTCTCCCAGTTAGTAGGTTGTCTTTGTGTCTTAGCAACAGTGTCCTTTGCTTTACAGCAGCTTCTCAGTCTCAGGAGGTCCCATTTATTCAATGAGGTCCTTAATGTCTGTGCTGCTGGGGTTGTATGTAAGAAGTGGTCTCCTGTGCCCATGTGTTGTAGAGTACTTCCCACTTTCTCTTCTATCAGGTTTAGTGTGTTCAGACTGATATTGAGGTCTTTAATCCATTTGGACTTGAGTTTTGTGCATGGTGATAGATATGGATCTATTTTCATTCTTCTACAGGTTGACATCCAGTTTTGCCAGCACAATTTGTTGAAGATGCTTTCTTTTTTCCATTGTATACTTTTAGCTCCTTTATCAAAAATCAGGTGTTCATAGGTTTGAGGGTTAATGTCAGGGTCTTCTATTCGATTCCATTGGTCGACTTCTCTGTTTTTATGCCAATACCAAGCTGTTTTCAATACTGTAGCTCTGTAGTAGAGTTTGAAGTCAGGGATGGTAATGCCTCCAGACGCTCCTTTGTTGTATAAGATTGTTTTGGCTATCCTGGGTTTTTTGTTTTTCCATATAAAGTTGATTATTGTCTTCTCCAGATCTGTGAAGAATTTTGATGGGATTTTGATGGGGATTGCATTGAATCTATAGATTGCTTTTGGTAGAATTGCCATTTTTACTATGTTGATCCTCCCAATCCAGGAGCAAGGGAGATCTTTCCATTTTCTGGTGTCCTCTTCAATTTCTTTCTTCAAAGACTTAAAGTTCTTGTCAAATAGATCTTTCACATCCTTGGTCAGAGTTACCCCAAGATATTTTATGCTATTTGTGGCTATCGTGAAAGGTGATGCTTCTCTAATTTCCCTCTCTGTTTCCTTATCCTTAGTGTATAGGAAGGCCACTGATTTTTTGGAGCTGATCTTGTATCCTGCCACATTACTAAAGGTGTTTATCAGCTGTAGGAGTTCTTTGGTAGAGTTTTTGGGGTCGCTTATGTATACTATCATATCATCTGCAAATAACGAGAGCTTAACTTCTTCTTTTCCGATACGAATCCCCTTGATCCCTTTATGTTGTCTTATTGCTATTGCTAGAACTTCAAGCACTATATTGAAGAGGTATGGAGAGAGTGGACATCCTTGTCGTGTTCCTGATTTTAGTGGGATGGCTTTGAGTTTTTCAGTGAGGTAAGCCAGACACAAAAAGAGGAACATGGGATGTACTCACTCATATTTGGTTTCTAGCCATAAACCAAGGACATTGAGCCTATAATTAGTGATCCTAGAGAAGCTAAATAAGGAGAACCCAAAGAAAAACATATAGGCATCCTCCTGAATATTAACCTTCAGCAAGCGATGAAAGGAGACAGAGACAGAGACCCACATTGGAGCACAGGACTGAATTCTCAAGGTCCAAATCAGGAGCAGAAGGAGAGAGAGCATGAGCAAGGAACTCAGGACCATGAGGGGTGCACCCACACACTGAGACAATGGGGATGTTCTACTGGGAACTCACCAAGACCAGCTGGCCTGGGTCTGGAAAAGCCTGGGATAAAACCGGACTCTCTGAACATAGCGGACAATGAGGACTACTGAGAACTCAAGAACAATGGCACTGGGTTTCTGATCCTACTGCACGTACTGGCTTTGTGGGAGCCTAGGCAGTTTGGATGCTCAACTTACTAGACCTGGATGGAGGTGGGGGGTTCCTTGGACTTCCCACAGGACAGGGAAACCTGATTGCTTTTCGGGCTGAGGGGGGGGGACTTAATTAGGGGAGGGGGAGAGAAATGGGAGGCGGTGGCTGGGAAGAGACAGAAATCTTTAATAAATAAATAAATTTAAAAAAAAACAAAAAAAATGATAATATAGATATTACTTTATTACTTATATAACACATATACTTCTATAAACTGATTTTCTCTTATAGGAGTGTCTACTCACAGGCTGCACTGAAGATTGTCCTGAGTTGGGATGGACACATCGATTTAATTTAAATATGTTTAATGCTATTTGCTCATCATACATTAAGTAATTACTAACCTACAAGGAATAGGGAAATGATCTGCTATGAAAATCAGTAAGAGAAGAATTCCAGCATTGATCTCTTTTATTCCATTACTAAGAAGGAGATTCAAGGGGTTCCTTTACAGAAGTTCTCAGCTGTATATAAATGATAACATTGTATATCACCATTTTTGTACTTATTGGGTCTACACATTGAGCACCCGCAGCAACTTCTAACATCCTTGCCTAAAGAGATATCTAGACTTAATGTTCTTGGTAAAGGACCAAAGACCATCTACAGTCCTGCCAGACAGATAGAA
Source organism: Microtus oregoni (assembly GCF_018167655.1). NCBI lineage: Eukaryota > Metazoa > Chordata > Mammalia > Rodentia > Cricetidae > Microtus > Microtus oregoni. The sequence goes on along the minus strand of NW_024543218.1, from coordinate 13,854,735 downwards.
ACTGAGCCTAAACAAGCATTGAGACACAGCTTCCAGTTCCCAGGAGATAGAGTGACTATCAACCTGAGAAAATGGACAATAAGCTTCTAATCCATTAAACCAGAGTATAAGAAATTTCATGAGCACTTGGTTCAAGATCTTTCCTGTTTAAGCTGCAAATAAATGAAATGAGTGAAAATAGTGGAGACAAAAATATGGAAAGCTCAGCATGCTTGTTTCAGCAATGCTGAAATGTGCCCTTGATGGGCATACTACAAGGGCAAAAATGTAGATGATGTAAGAATGTTTTTTCTATACTAAACAGGATGCTGTGTATGAGGAATACAGGGGACAAGTTCAGTTTGTTGTTGAAGAGAACAGAAGGACATTCTTGCTAGGAAGGCTGTGTGTGTACAGTGTGGTATATGCTTGAGCATACCCTAGTGTGTGTGCATGTTGCTTGTTGACATACTTGTGTACACGGAGGCCAAGGATCAACACTGAGTATCTTCCTTTCCTCCTTGTCTTTTGAGACAGGAGATCTCACTGATGCTGGGACTGCCATTGGCAAGGCTGGCTAGTGATGAGCTCTGGGGACCTGTCTGTTTCTTCTCCACCCTCTCCCTGTTCTGGGGTGGCAGATACTTCATGTGACAGTGCCTGGCTATTATGTAAGCACTGGGGATCTGAACTCCCATCATCCACAGGCAGAGCAGCACTTTACTGACTGAGCCATCTCCCCAGTCCCTGGAAAGTTCTGTTTCTTAACCCAGTTGCTGATTACAGGGGATAGAGCTTTTAAAATAACCCACTCAACTATATATTTATTTATATCCTTGGTAGTGTTGCTGCTTGTTCCTTGTTTTATATATATAAAACTAACTTAAAGACAGTATATATTTCTTCTCAACCGGTATTCACATGGGTTTATTATAACCCTGAGCATTCTTGTGTTTGGATTCTAAAATAAGTTGTACTTCCTAAGTTCATTCAATCTGGAAATACTGTTAAGTATTCCAATTTTTTTAATTTCTTTCTGATACTATTATAATTCTTCTATTATTATCATCTACAGTACCTCATATAAAAACAAATTTATGGCTATGTAGTTTTATTAGACAGGTTGGCATCTAAAATTGCCCATCCTCCTGTTCCTCCCCAGATTTCAATTAAAATAACAAGGAAACATCAAAACAACATAGAGTTTCTACTTGCTTATTGCTTTTCCCCGCAATGGAGTCAGTTTCTAAAAGTTAATTCCCATCTGATAACCAATTCCCCAGCATGGTCCAAGGTTGGCCCTGTAAACTTTAGGAGCAGGGCATTCATTGATTTTTTTTTTCAGCATATGCCACCCATTCTTCCCAGCCAGCAATGGATTAAGATGTAATTAATCTCAGCTCTTGCTGCTCACCCATGCCAACTGGAGGACCTATTACCTACCAGAAAATAGGCACGAGTCCTGCTCTGGACTAATTAAAATATAATTAAGTAAGGTTCTCTGTGGGTGACCATATGTATTTTTTCAAAGAGGGTTTTGTGTGAGTTTGGATTGTGAACTACAACACTAATGGATTGTAAGAAACTTTGTTAATACATCAAATCCTTCGTGAGGTGAGTAATACATTAATTTTTTGAGGAGCGAAGTAGTATATTATTTATCTGTATCTACACTTTTCTACCCATTATTCTTAAAGAGAGGCATCTATTAATGTACCTATGCGTGCTAAGATGAACAGGGGAAATGAGAAAATGAGACATTGGTGTTAATTGTCTTGTGGCTAAAATTCAATTTGAATGATTGCCAGCTAGGAATAGCCGCTGAAGTAATGTGGGAAGATTGTAACGGCTCCATTTAGGTTGTACACTCCTGACCGTTATTAAGGGTTAAAACAATCTTATTTCCTCATGCATCATGTGGTCACCACAGCTGATGAGCACATAAAACAGGAGCAAGGAGGTGAGGCTAGAGAGCGTTTTCTTAGTGCTTTCTCTTCCTTGTCGTTTTTTTAAGCAGTACCTTTGAAGAGTGGGGAAAGTCACTTCAGAATGCTGACCATGCAGGTTAGAGCTCCCAATGACACTTGACACAAGCAAATAGGATTGAAGTTAAATCATTCCAGATGCAATCAATAGAAAATGGCACTTCTGATTAGAAGAGACTTAAGCCACTCTGGTGAGGGAAGCAGGGAGGCTAACTGCAAATCTTCTCCTGTCCCTCCTCCCCTCAAATCCTTTCCACCATCTCTGTAGAGGAGCATCTGCTACAGACTCCCATTCCTCTCTGGAAACCCTCACTCTCCCTCCTCCCCTCCATGTCCCTTTCCCCTATTTCTGTAGCAGAACACCTGTTGCAGCCTCCTGTCCCTATCTGTACCTATCACCAGCTGATGGCATATCTCCAACCTCCCTCCTCATTCACATCATTATCCAAACCCCCAACTCCAGCAGGCACCCACCGGTCAGGATTGTCAGAGAAGCAAGTAGGCTAGCTCGGTAGGTACAAATGCTTCATGTATCAATCTCACCCTTATCCTGATTGTCCAAGCCCATACCTCAACCATGGTTCTGGAGAAGACTACCTCTCTTTACACTCTGCAGATTCTTTCCTCCCTCCTGTGTCTCAGGCCCCCACTCCTCAGCAGCCCATTCACATTCCAAAGTGACAGCTCCCAGTACCTAGGAACACATTTTACCCAGAACCCACAATGGCCACACACAAAGGGATCTAAGAATTGTGTTCCAGGCTATACACAGCCACCACACCATCCTAAGGACCAACAGAAACCAAGGAACAAAACCCCCACCCAATGAAGACAAGAGCAAATAAAATCTAGCATTAAAATCTAATCAAACACAGACGATTAGACCCCAACCTAAAATCACAAGCAGTAACAGCTAGAATAATATATACCCACTAAAGTTCCACAGCCCTCTCCAAGCAAGCCTTGAGGTCTGCAGCACAGCTGAAGCACAAGACAAAGACCTTAACATAGCCTTGATGGATAGGACAGAAGTCCTTAAAGAGGAAACCAATGAGTCCCTTTAAAGGATCCTGGAAAAAGCAGTGAAGGAATGAATAAAACTATTCAAGACCTAAAAGTGGGATGGAATCAATAAAGAAAAGCCAAACTGAAGAAAATCTGGAAATGAAAAATTTAGGAAATAAACAGGAACTTCAGAGGCAAGCCTCACAAACAAAATATAAGAAACAGGAGAGAGAATCTTGGGCATTTAAGATACAATAGAAGAAATGGATACCTAGGTCAAAGGAAATGTTAACTTTAAAAAACTCCAGGCACAAAACAACCAGAAATTCTGAGGCACTATGAAAAGACCAAATCTAAGAAGAATAGGAATAGGAAAAGGTGAAGAATTACAGCTTAAGGACACAGAAAATATACTCAACAAAATCATAGAAGGAAATTTCCCTTACCTAAGGAAGGGGATGACTATCAAAGCATTAGAACAAACATACTGGACCAGAAAAGAAATTCCTCTTGGAACATAATAATCAAGATAGAAAATGTATGTAACAAAGAAATAATATAGAAAGCTGCAAGGGAATATCAAGTAACATATAAGGGCAGACCTTTTAGAATAATACCTGAAGTCTCAAAGGAGACCCTAAAAGCCAGAAAGGCCTGGACAAACTCTGTTCTACAGACTCTAAGTGGCCACAGATGCCAGCCTAGACTACTATACCCCGTGTAGTAGACTGTATGTAATTGGTCCCCATATGTTCATAAGTAATGGTATTCTTAGGAGGTATGGCTTTGTTGGAGTAAGTACAGCCTTGTTGGGTGAAGTGTATCACTGTGTGGGAAACCAAGGGGATACCTGTTGAGACATATTCAAACTAGGACCAGAAGTTAAAATTTATATATTTAAAGGAAGATAATACGTTTGAAACTTTTAGGCCCATATTAAAATCCATTTTATGGAAAAAAGCAAAGAACAGATATCTATAAAACAACAAAAATAGACTCATACCTTTGAGTCTTAGCAAAAAAAAAACCCATAGATTTGGGTTAAAAGTGTGTAAACTTATAATTAGAAGATAACCAAAATAAATTTAAAATCCTGAGCTTGTGACTCAAACAGTAAATAGTTATTGCTCTATCAGCTTATCAGAACTGTAACATAGAAAGGGAAAGAAATCTGAAACATTTTTATATTTTAATTATTTATTTATACTGTAGTAACCCATATTTATATCTTAATTTTTTCGATGCTGTCAAGTTAACAAAGCTACAGCTAACCTAGCCATCAATACTGTCAGAGATCTCAGAAGGATAAATAAATCATATTTAAGCACAGACCAAGCAACTTTCAAAACTTTTAAAAATGACCGAGACCCGCCCATATACAGTTATACCCAGGTCTCCATAGCATTGGAGGAAGAAATACCAGAACAGCAGGCTTTACCAGGTGAGAGGTTCCTGTGGAAGAGGGATATAGAAAAGGCTGACCTTATTTTGTCTAGGCAAAAGTGGTGCAGTCAATTCTCCAGTGTCCACAGTCTGGGCTGGGTCCTGGCAGCAAATTGTAGCATTGGGAAAATCCACACACCTATGTACACCTTATTTTTTTTTATATGAAACCAGGAAAATATACTGGGGGGAAAATACAGCATCTTTAACAAATGCTGCTGGTCAAAAAGAAGGCTATATGAAGAAAGTTCCAAATAGATCTTTATCACCCAGCACACAACTCAAATCCAAATGGATCAAAGACTGATGCACTGAACCTGACAGAACAGAAAGGAGGAAATAGCTCCGAACTAATTAGCCTTTTGAAAAGGTCCTCTGTGCATATGTTAGGGCTTAGTGTTTTTATGAGATTCCTCAGTCTATGCCTTCTCTGGGGGGCTCTTTTCCTTCTGTTTATTTGTTTTGTCTATTTCTAATTTGTTAGTATTTTTTTTATCTTATTTTATTGGTGTGGGAAGTCCTTTTGTATATGTGTTGCTTTTATTGGTTAATGAATAAAAAATCTGTTTCAGCCAGTGGCTTAGCAGAGTAGTATTAGGTGGGAAAACTAAACTTAAATGTTGGGAGAAAGAAGGTGGAGTAAGTGAAAGCCATGGAGCCCCACCAGAGACAGACACTGAACAAAACCTTGCCAGTAAGCCACAGCCACGTGGCAATACACTGATTCATGGAGATGGGTTAGTTTAGGATATAAGAGTAAGTCAGAAAGATATAAGCTATTGGCTAAACAGTATTGCAATTGATACAGATTTCTGTCTGATTATTTGGGGACTGAGTAGCCAGGAATGAAGAAGCAGACTCTTACAACATTTTATCGTATTTTATTTTAATTTATTTTATTACTATCTCATAGAAACCTGTTTGTTTTCTGATGAGTGATGGAAATGAGGTGGGTCAAGAAAGGGGAAGTGAGGAAGAGCTGGGAGGGGCAGAAACTACAATGAGGATATATCATGTATGAAAAATGTATTTTCAATAGAAAAAAAGAAAAGGAAGAGTGACCTACAAAGGTGACTTAAGCAATGGAGCTCCTGTCTGATATATAAGTGGGGTGAGCGGTGTCAATGGGGCCAATGAAATCTTGCTCTGCCCTGGTTTCTCTGTGTCATGCTAATGTCCATGGCAGTGTGATAAAGAACCAGAATCCTGGGAAACCATTCCCAGGAGTGAAAGAGGTCTGGAGTTCTTTATTCGGGGTCTTCACCACAGAAGGCACTATCCAACAAAACTCTCTATTTCCCTCATGTAGATCAGGCTAAGCACACAGAAAGATGCATACCCTAGTGTTCAGTATCTAAGCAGTGATCTCTATCTTCAAGAAAATCATATACTTGAACTAGTGTTCAATATGCAGTGATATATGAAGATAAAATAGTCTTTACTAGCCAAACTACATAAATTGGGAAAGTTATGTGAAGATGAAATAGTCTTTACTACCCAAACTACATAAATTGGGAAAGTTATGTTTTGCAAACTATACAAATACAAGGGAGAAATTTAAAATAAAGCCTCCTGTTTGAAGTCTTTCCTTTCTGTATGCCAGTGACTCTCTAAAGTCAATACGTCTTACATGTCAGAGAACTAGGGACTGAGCTTCAGCAAGGCCAAGGATCGTTTGTCCTTAGCCCCCACTTTATGGAACACTCTACGCTCATGACTGTAATTATTCCTAAATGCGTTCTAGTTTTTCACCTGTGTGTCCATTTGCAGAGACACCTAGAATTGTGTTTATTCTGTAGCAAAAAGCCCTGAAAATGGCTCGTACTTGTCCCAAGACTGCACAATCAGTTAATGTACTGGATGATGGGGACTCAGCCATCCTTATTCAGCTAATTCTCTGGAGCTGGGCCACTGGCCCTTGAGCACGTCTGCTCTAATGCCTTTATATTATAACAGAAAGTGCCTCTTGCTTTGCTCTCCCACTCATTTTAATTAATTGAAAACTCCACAGTCACCAGGAAGTCATATGCTCAGCATGTTCCCGTGACAGGCCAACTTATCAAATTACCCTCTTCCTCTGGAAAGTGAACACTACACATCACTAAATTGTTTTCTGTCTTCTTTCAAATGCTCTGATTTTTTTTGTACTCAGATCAATTCAAGAAGCCTAAAGGTCTTATATCTTTTTAATTAACATTATCAACGTAGTGAATAGTTTTTTGTCATTTTAATGACACACATTTTTCTCATGGTGATCAAATAAAAACACATCGCCAACTTAACACTTGACAAAGATGCTGTAGAGTGCATCTCCAGGCTCTTGTCGTACTCATTACTTCCCTTTCGGTGTCCACTGCTTTTCCTTTCATCCTGAGATGAGAGCTCTTCATCCATGCTCTACAGATTAATGTAGTCATCTGTACAATGTACAATGTCTCATATTCCTCGGCAAAGAAGACTGTCGGTGAAAGAAAAATAGCTTAATGATGTAAATCCATAAGCAAAGGGTTTTTATGGATTTCTGGTGGCCTGTTGATTCCACTGTTGATACAAACCATAGTGCTGGCAGTATTATCTTGATGTTTCTAACTTTTGCTCTGTTCACACAAAATGAGAGAAGCCACTACCATCTTCACCTCTGTAGGATAATGGAACACACATTGCTTACCACTTAAATAGGCACTCCACAAGAGATCTTCCATTTTTTCTCACAATGCAAAGCTACTACATATAATAGCAATACTTTAAATATTCTTGACTCACCTGGTGCTAACTCTGTTCTGACTCAGACAAAAAGGAGAAAATCATTTTACAGAAATAACCAAGTATTACAGTGACAAAAGTTTCAATTGTACCAAATTGACTTTATTTGTGGTGAATTATGCAATTGATTTACTGTTCACTATCCAATTTGCCAAAATTGACTCATCATAGTGAGCTTGAACTGTCAAATTCAAGTGAGTTTCTTTTAGTTTCTAGTAGTCATGACTTTATCATCATAGAATTTTCTCTAATTATGTTATATTTAAACATAATACTCATTTGGTTGATGACCAAGAAAATGGAGTGTTACTCATCAACGGCAACGCTATTTTCCTCTGTCAGAGACTTTCAAATTCTGTTTCATAGACTAGTCATAGAAGAACACAGCAGAAAAGAAGTTAAAAGAATAAAATATAAAGTAGGTTTTCATCAATCAAAAGTAAGCATTTGTAAAAACCTACAGGACTTCTTTGTTCAAAAATTTTGCTTTACATTTTGGTATTCTAATGTGGATTGGAGAGGGTAGGTGTGGAAGGGCTAATATTCATATAAGCAACACATATCTAAATGATTAGTCCAGAAATTATATCTTGTCCTATGTAAAAACAAACAAACAAACAAACAAAAAAACCTCTTCAGTTTTGTTTAATGATGAAAAAATGGAGGACCCATGGGGGAGCTGAAGGAAGGTAAGAGTAGACAGAAGAGGATCAGTGCACATTGTATAAGTATATGGGAGTTTCAAAGAACAAAAATATTAACCATAAAGATAATACTGTCCAAATTACATTGCTTGCTTGCTGTATGTATGTATTTCTCAGGAGATTTTTCTTTTTACAAGTGATAGCAAAACCTACAGATCTGAAATAAAAGACTTAAAGCATCAAGTACCAGGAATAGGATATAATATTGCTGCAATTTTACTTTGGGTTAAATATTGGGAAGTTCTAAGACAACCAATGATCAGAAGCTAGTAGAACATTCTGACAGATCCCCAAAGATAAAAGTATATTTATGCGTGGAGAAAAAAATGAGACCTTGGTATGTGAAAAAAATCCAAAACCCGTACTGGATAAGGACTGTTATTTCTGGTGGCTCTGGGGACAACAAAAATGGAAATTTGAAAGGAAGACAAGGTAAGAAAACTAGGGAGAAACTTTGGTTATAACGAGCATATGAAAATTTTTAAAGAAACTCATTGTATGTGGAAATACTTGGTGTAGCCAAAAATAACAAAGACTGAAATGCCCACAATTTAGACGTTAAAATTTAACATATATAAGAATATACAATGCAGCTTAGTAATCTCATCAAAGGGATTTTTTAATATATGGGATGCACAGGATAGAAACATACCTAAGGATCAATTTTCTCCGAGGATGTCCGGTCTCATTTCTTGGTAATTGCCAACTGTGTGTGGAATCATCACTTTCCTGGGTCAATATGTCATTACTTAGTGTCACCTTTTCAGTGAAGCTCTGTACTGCAAGCTTACTGTGAGGGAAAGCCTAGTTAGAAGCAGAGTTACTTAAAATGCAGGCTTGCTTATGAATATTTAAGCTTCGGAAAAAAAAATGTCTGCCAGAAAATCTGTCTACATGGAGATTCCTCTGTTTCTGTTGTGCCTGACAGAGATCTCAATCGAAGCGTTTTCTCATGGTAAGTGTCCCAAACTTCCTGTGGGGAGAAAAAGGTCATGAGGATCTATATTTAGCGTTTCAAATATGATTTTGTAGTAAACCTGAAAAACATTGAAGCAAACTTTTGTTGAAACTCTACTATCCTCACAAAACAAAGTATGCTGTTCCTGAAACTGACCCGGGCTTCCACATGCATGCACACAGATAGACACACATGGGCACCTACATATACATACACCACACACGCACATATACACGTTAAAAAAAAGTTTCCCTGTCTTCTGAGCAAGTGACATAGCAATGAAAGTTTTTCTGAGAGTTAGAGAGTATTGTCATGGCAACAGATGTCTAAGTAAGTGTGCATAAATGAAAGTTTTACAATCTTTTCAAAGATAAAATGATTCTAATTTGAACAATATAAAATTCATGGTGTTTAGCAGAGATCTAGTAATGAAGCAAATTAACACCATCCACTCAGAGCAGGAATTATAGCCAGGGCAATAGTTTTATGATGCAATATCCAGAATGAAACAGTTTATGTATGAAGCATCTATACTCATTGTTCAAGACCAGTGAGTCCATCTTATTAAACGATGTGGGGAGAAAAGGAACAGTTGCTTTAACTACACAACAAGCATAAATTCTAAAGTGTTCTCAGGTAATGTTGTAAATCTGATTGTATTTTATAAGCCTGATAGGGTTTAGGAAAAACTGAACCTTCACTAGAGAAGACATACACCACAACAATCTCAGAAGCAAAAGTTGTAATGCCTCCCATAAGCAACTTTGAAAGGGTTTTGAGCCTGCTGACCAGTCCCCATGAGTGATGAGTGCTATCATGGGCGTTCTAGCTCTTTTTTTAAAAAAATATTTCCTTAGGAAATGAGAGACATTTTCAAGAAGTATGATTAAGAAGATCCTCTGGTACAGACCTAAACAGAGAATTCTCAACAGAGGAATCTAAAATGGCTGAAAGACACTTAAAAAATGCTCAACATCTTTAGTCATCAGAGAAATGCAAATCAAAACAACTCTGAGATTCCATCTTACACTTGTAAGAATGGCCAAGATCAAAAACACTGATGACAACTTATCCTGGAGAGGATGTGGGAACACTCCTGCATTGCTGGTGGGAATGCAAGCTGGTACAACCCCTTTGGATGTCAGTGTCGTGATTTCTCAGAACATTAAGAAACATTCTTCCTCAAGACCTAGTAATACCACTTTGGATATATATCCAAAGGATGCTCAATTGTGCCACAAGGACATGTGCTCAATTATCTTCATAACAGCATTGTTTGTCACAGACAGAACTTGGAAACAACCTAAATGCCCCTCAACCAAAGAATAGATAAGGAAAATGTGGTACATTTATATAATGGAGTACTACACAGAAGGAAAAAATAATGACACCTTGAAATTTGCAGGCAAATGGATGGAGCTAGAAAACATCATTTTGAGTGAGGTAACCCAGACCCAGAAAGACAATTATCACATGTACTCACTCATAAGTGGTTTTTAAATATAAAGCAAAGAAAACCAGCCTACAAATCACAGTCCCAGAGAACCTAGAGAACAACAAAGACTCTAAGAGAGACATACATAGATCTAATCTACATGGGAAGTAGAAAAAGACAAGAGCTCCTGAGTAAATTGGGAGCATGGGGACCTTGGGAGATGGTTGAAGGGGAGGGGAGAAGCAGGGAGGAGAGCAGAGAAAATCTTAGAGCTTAATAAAAATTTTAAAAAAGGAGATTCTCTGAAAGAACATGAAAAACATGAATAAATGCAGGCAGATTTACAGCGAAAATCAGAAGGACTGGGGCCCCTTGTTCCATGCAGTGCTGGCCTCAGCAGCGCTCATTCCACCACACTTTGTGTCGAGTATTTATTTACATTCATGTATAGGTGTCGTTTCCATGGTGTTTATATTATTTAATAACAAAGAAAAGGTGAGAATGCAAATCATATTGCATATTACCATTGGAACTATTCATAAATATCAGTATCTTGTGCATAGAAAAAAAAGAGAAGGAAAACATGAATAGTGACAGCATTTCAGTCATAGGGATGGCAGCAATCTTTCTTTCCTTAGTATTTCCTACAGTCTCAAGCGTTCTATAGTGCCTTGCATACAGCTTTATTCATTTTACAACAGAAAAGATAAATCATTACATACATAGCAAAGGGGGAATACGATTTAAATGCAGCAGCAACCTTTCCACCCTTCTCCGTGGCGATCTTATTCAGAACAACTGAAAAACCATAAAGGTCTCCTGTTCCCTTCAGTAAGGGGAGAGCTACACAAGGTATGAACTCTAATGACAAGAGGATGCTCACAAGAAAAACAGACTATCAGGCAGGAGTGCAGCTCGCTAGTAAAGTGCTTTCATAGTATGTTAGAGACCTAGATTAGGCTTCAATCCCAATCCTTGCTATAAATAAATAAATGATTATTAATGATATGATAGGATGATTCCATTTCTATAACCAACACCAGAAAAGAATTCTAGGGATGGAGAGCATACACAGTTGTCTGTGAAGCAGATGATCATCTTGAGTGTGATGATGAGCTAAATACAATATGAGGGGACGCTGTCATGGTGCTCTACGCTGGTGGCATAGCTCTGTATCTTGGCCATGGTAATAGACAGTTTCACACTTGGCATATGACATAGACCTATATACACACATTGCACTATTGCTAATTTCTTGAGCTTATTTGTAGTGCTACGATTATATAAAATTCAAACACTGGAGAAAATTGGACAAAGGGTACAAGAGGTCCCTATGCTCTGTTGTTGCGATATCTTGTGTTTCTAATAAATGGTCGGGAAGGAGGGAGAGTCAGTTCTTAGGAGTGTGGCTACTATGTGCTCCCCAAACACCAGTGGATGAAACCATGCCCGTGGCTGCATTAATTAAATTCGATGAGCTAAAAAAATAAAAATTATAAAAGGAGGATGTAAAAATGGGAAGAAAAGGTTGTTGGGGTGGAGTTGGAAGGTAATATGATCAGGATACATTAGATAGATGATAGATAGATAGATAGATAGATAGATAGATAGATAGATAGATGATAGATAGATGGATAGATAGATAGATAGATAGATAGATAGATATAATTTTCAAGGACATGTTTTAAAAAGGGAGAAATTGCACAAATTTTTAATGATTTCCTTTTCTTTCTTCTCTAGGTGTTATTCAATACAAGTGAAACTTAGAGATAATTTTAAATTTTTATAATGGGCTACCATGCTTTCAATTTCAACACTTGAGAGACAGAGGCAGGTAGATATTTCAGTTCCTGGCAAAAACATAGAACTACATCCTAAAGCCGGGTGGTGGTGATGCACGGCTTTAATTCCAGCATTTAGGAGGCAGAGACAGGAGAATCTCTGTGAGTTCAAAGCCTGGTTTACAAGAGCTGGTTCCAGGAAATGCACAATAAAATAAAATAAAATAAAATAAAATACCCAAAACCAAAAACCAAAAAAACCAACAACTACAGAAACCCTGTCTCAAAAAAAAACAAAAAACAAAAACAAACAAAAGAGAACTACATCATGAGAGCCTGTCCAAAAATGAAAATAAAAAATAAAAGATTAAAAAATGCATCTTGTTTCTTTTTGCAGTGGACACAGGTTAACACAAGCATTCGCAACCCATCAAAGTGCAGAAGACAAGCATCTGTGGTGTGGTCAGTGCCCAGCTAAAAACAAGACTTCTGTGCCATTGCAATGCTCCCTCTCAGGATCAGAGACATCACTGAAGAGGAGGCAGAAGACAGTAAGAGGCAGAGACCTTGAGGGCAAGTGAAATAGCATCTTCAGGACATATCGAGACCCTGCACTTAGGAACTCACAACAGCTGTGGTTGGCCACATCAGACTTAATTAGTCAGCATCCAGCACCCAGGGGAGAGGGATCATGAGCTCCCATCCCTACGGAAGATCTAGTCACAGTTAATGGCTGCTGGGGAATGGAGAGTCGGCTTTCTTTAAGGGTGTGGCCTCTTATAGATCAACAATATTACAGGGGGTGGTGTCATATTCTGGAATGTGTATGGGCAGCACAAATTAGATTTGATGGGTTATTGAATCAAAAAGAGGAAGAAGTGGGGTAGGGAGTAGTTCTGGGAAGAGCTGGGGGAGTCAAAATATTTATTTTCAATTTTATTATTATTCAACCACAAAATTCTATTACTTTACTTTGGTTTTGTGCTTCAAATAGTTCTCATAAAGAAAGAAAAATAAATGCTAGCAATAAGGTGGTATTTGCCTGGATTTCAGTGACATTATCTAAAACCCAAAATAGCCATCAATAATATAAATAAGATGAGTTTTCTTCTGTGTGTGCTGAGAAAAAAGTTAGAAACGGCATCTGTCCATTCCTTCTTGAGCCCCCAGCCTTTAGCATGCTATAGCCACTCAGAGTCAACCACCCTTGGAACTGGACTCTCGTCTTACAATGCATCACTAGGCTCAAAAACATCAGTTACTCAACTTCTGACTTAAAGTGATAACTCTTTCAGATTCAGCTTGGACAGCAACACATAAAAGTAATGGACCAGTGTTCTTCCTCCTGCTAGTGTGTAGTTTTCTCAGTGAAAACCATGGGCCTATTGCTCAACTCTCTTCAACAGGTGGAAGAACAGAAGCAGTTCAGAATCAGGATACTTGAAGCAATCCAGAAGTCTAGGCACAGACGCCGGACCATGTTTCAGAACAGAATTACAAGACTCGCAGCTTCTGAGGGTATGCCGAGTGGCAGAATCCCATATTTTCGAGACTCTGCTTGCAGTGTGCTGTAGCTTTCAGAGAGAAACCAGCTCTATTCCTCATCAAATCCAAGATAAACCATACCAAGAAGGTGAAACACATAGAGGACAGTGAGCTGTGGGAGTAAGTAGGTGGAGGTGGATCTGTGGAAAGTGAAGAGAGGCATTGAGGGGGATGTGATAAAAATGTATGAAATTATCAAAGAATTAATTAAACATTTATTTAAAATGTTAGCATCGAACAACATAATGCCCAAAATGTGAGACAGAGGTATTTATCTCTATTTTGATTTTTTTTTAAATATTAGGATCAAACTACTGTTTTTATTTTTGAGATTTTTATAGACAAATGCTGTCTTGTTATACAAAAAAAAGATGCTACAGGGGCAATTTCATACATTGCTCTAAAAGCACTTTAAGAACATTGCTAAAGAAACGTAAAAAACCTATGAGGGTAGATGTTTCCCCTGGTGCAATAGAGGTGCAACTGCTAAGGGTAACTAACCACTTTCTGATTGAATCTGAGGCTTTCTACATAGAGGGAATCCATGCCTGGCTCTGAAATATCACAATGTAAACGTGCATTCAGTTTCACTTCAAAAGTCCCCATAGACTTTCATAGTTTCAAGACTGTTTAATGTCCAGTGTCCAGAGTCCTTTCTGGGAACACAGGTAATCTCTTAATTTTAACCTGCTGCAAAATCAGAATCAAAAACTAAATTATATACTTCTGACATAAAATGGCATGGACTCCACATCACTGTCTCGAAAGGGAGGAAAGGGGCCATAGTGAGGAAATATTGGGCCAAAGCAAGACTCAAACCTAACAAGGCAAACTCAGTTCTACAGCCACGTGTCGAATATTCAAAAGTTTAGATGAGTCTTCAGATCCTCCACTCCTCCCAGCTTTGCTAAATGTAACACTTTTCTTTCTTGGATTGGTTTCACATCCTGTCTGCAGCTCTCCTTGGCAGGAATCCCACAGCTCTGGCATCTCCAACATGTTGGCATTTCCAAAGCAATCCAAGCTTCATGCAATGATTACTCCAAGGCTTCATGTAGAGAGTCCCCTGCCACACATCTAAATACTTTTCTTAGCCACAACAACCCGTTTAATCCTGTATCTCTCTTGACAAAGTCAGAACCAGCTGCTGAGTTCTCCTACCTACTGGGACTGGAAACTGGGCCCATCCTTGAATTACATTTGCGTAAGTTTTCATTTGTTGATGCTTTTTAGGTGGAAGAAATTCCTCTCTGGGGTGTTTTCTTTTCACGTGTTACAGATTAAATGTTCTGAGGGTGTTACCCAGTTTATTTCGTTTAGCAAGGGACATTGCGTTAATCTTCTCATCCCTTAGAGTGAAAGTTGTGGCTCTAACCTTGCATTCCCTGGATGTCTTTTTCACTCCTTAAACTGTACATTTTTTATTTCTTTTTACCACCCATGTTCGGTTTTATTGTAATTCTATATATGAGTGATCACTAATAAGCACATGACAGTCAATATAGGCTGTCTTGAAAACGCCTCTGCTAATGACATTAGTAAAAAAAATTTCAGTTTAGCCTCTAGCCTAAAAGTCTTTGGGACAAGGCCAGAAAGCAATCACATTCTTTGCCAAGACATCACAGGGATGGTCTCCAGATAAGTTGCTCATTTTGTTAACCCCTATAACCTCCGGACTGAGCTTTCATAGTTCATATTGCTTTCAGCACTACTGTCTTCCAAGGTCCTGTTAGGCCCATTAATCCCTGCTGGAAGAATCTCACTGTTTTCGACTCCAGAATCCAATAAAGCAGCATGGTCAAGCGTGTCATCTACTCCTGGTACCAACTTCTGTCTTAGCTACTTATCTTCTGCTGTGAGGAGACACAATGACCAAGGCAATGCGTAAGAAACCATTTCATTGGGAGGTGGCTCACAGTTCCAGAGGGTGACTCAAAGGACGTTGCAGCAATTAAGGCAGCAGACAGGCAGGCTTGGCAGTAGAGCACAAACTGATATCTTACATCCTGACCTGTAGGCAAGAAGGAGAAAGAGAGAGGGTGCTCCTGGAGTGTGCTTTTGACACCTCAAAGCCCAATCCCCGTGACACACCTTCTCCAGGAAGGCCACACCTCCTAATTCTTCCTAAACAGCCCATGAAGTAGGAACCAATCATTCACACAAATGAGCCTATGAGGGCCATTTGCATTCAAACCATCACAGACATATAATTTAAGAATAAAATAATTATAAATAAATGATAAGAGCTAAAGGATAAGGAGGATTGAGTGACGTGAAGCAGTCTCTTCTGGACGTAACATTGCTATTTCACTCAAGAGCTCACAGTAGATATGGCTACCTGCAAAACACCGAGCCAGTCAAATCACCAGTATACACTGGGAAGATGCTCTCCAGGCCCCATTTCTTACTAAGAAGCAATTGGCTCTTGATAGCTGCTGGGAGAAGGACCATTATTCTTCTTGAGAGTGTGAGCTTAGTAGGTTTCTCATGCTCAGTGGATGTCTGCACTAAAATCAAAAGGAAGACAGGAAATTGGGAGGGGTGTGTTGGGGGAATTAGAAGGGGAATTCAGAAGCATATCTGATTGCATTTCATCCAATGCATGCATAAAATTTTCAAAGGACAAACATTACAATTAAATAAATAAAATATGTGAGCAAAAGCAAATTAGGAACACGAAGCTGAAAGCAGAGGTTCCCCTCACAGCTACCCTGACTCTGTCCTCTGAACCCTGCAGCCATTTTTATCCTTCTCTAACGCACAGCTCCCCTTGCCAGTAATGCATTGGTGCTGGGATATCAGCAGCATCCTCCCTAAGGGGTAGACTATACTTTCTAAAATTAGCCACCTTCATAAAATATGTATCTATACACTCCAAAATAACATTATGCCCTTCTATAGTCTGCTTGAAAAGAATGGGAAGTGAAACAATTTTACAACATCAGCATTTTTACGGGGATTACTATTTTAGCAGTGATTTTTGAATCTAAATCCAGGAAACAATTTTTATTTCTTCAATCTCAGAGATGATCATGTGGCTGTTGGACAGAACAATTCAAGTGAAATATTAATCTATATAACTTAAGTATTTAAGTATTTAACACGAGTACTTCTAAGGACAAACTGCCAGTCTATGAAACTCACACTAGCCCTGATTTGAAACACTGTCTCTCCTGACTCCTCTGCTATGCAGGTACTTAACGAGGAGCTATGGTCAATTTACAGAATACAGTCTAGCTATTCAGAGAAGACATAGAGAGCTCTGTTTCATACACTTTTAAATGTTACATTTCAAGCTAAGGACAATTTAAAGTCCAGTGAATACAGATCAAAAATAGCCAACCCATAAAAAGATGTATTGACTCACGGCAGCATGAGGCAACAGTAACGGAAAATAGGTCTTGGAGAGCTGGCGTGTTCTTTGGGGGTCAGACTGTTCTGGGGTTATTCTGAAGAAGCATAAAGAAAAGGAGTACAAGTTACGGGTTGGAGTCTACCAAAAACTGGAACAATTTGTGTGTCTGTGATGGATGAGGAAGAGGCATGAAGGCTGTCATTTATAAGGAAACTTTCAGAAGCAAGCATCTCTTATTTTGTATCAGGGATGTGGCCTGCTCTCTTGCCCTGAGCTTTGGACTTCTGGATCCCCTGTTGGTAAACTCTTAAGAATATTGTAATCTCTACAATTATCATGCTGTAAAGCAAGCTGTTTTCATCAAAGCTCTCCTTCCCCATCCTTCATGAGTCACAGAATTGTAGCAGGAAAAACACTGGCAATTACAGGTTATGTAAATGACGTTTTGAAAACCAGTAAATAAAATGTTCCTTAATAATAAAGTCAACCCTGCCAGTATGTCATTTGCATGAAAGTATTTGAAAAAGATTTTTCTAACAGCACTGGCCTTTCCAGAAAAAAAAATATATTTCTTTTCCATTTTATAAGCCTGTTGAATTTAGTCATACTTCTAAGAGGAAAAAAATCAAAGTCACAAAAGACTAAATACCTGAGGAATAGACTGTTTCTTTAAATATAGTTAGTAGTGATGAGTGTTCATACACAGTTCTTAAAACTTCGGGGGATACTAATTCATCCAGTCCTCACTGTTGTTTCATGACAGGCCAACTAGTTTGCAAAGCCACAAGCTGGTGTGGTGTGTAGACCTGAGATGCCTGTGTTCCAAGTCCCTGTTTGTGGAGGCAGACATGGATGGATGATACAGACCTTATTCAAGTTTCTACCATTGTAGCTGCTTCCAGTGAGAGATCTGATACTAGGGTCTAAGGTCAACCCTTACTTAAACTACATAGGTAAATCTCCAACTATTTGTATAGACTGTTATACACATATGCAAGATCACAGTTTCTTCTATACAAAAGTCATAGAGTTGGTGCTTCATTAAAATGTTTTTGGACACTGGAGATATAGTATGAATAGAAGTAAATAGAAGATTTATTTTAACCATAGTATTTCCCTATAGTCTTTTCTATGTAGCCATAATTTCTTATATTTTTGATTGTGAGCCTTAACAGCTGAGCCATCTCTTCAGCCCACAATAACAATTTCTAATACCAAAAATGCTTCGAAGTGACTAGCAGATATCAAGTATCATTTCCATACTCAAATTTTATCCTGATAAAAAATGTAAATGGTGCCATTTTCAATGTTCTTCACTGTGGAGCTAATGGAATTCATTAACAAAATTTAAGACTTACGATAAATGTTAGATTTCAAGGTCTTGTGAGAAATGGAAACAAAACACATTTTCTATTAAAGAGTTAAATAACCTAAAACTCCACCTTAAAAAAAAGTGTAAGAAGCCATTCAGTAGAAATTCAAATCCCTGAGTATCAGTGCTTCTTGAAATCAAAACACCTGCCCAAGGTTGCGTACTGTTCTTAAAAGCTGTACTTTGCTCCTCAGCCACATCACTGTTAGTAAGCCCACCAGAGTGTGAGTTCACGTCCCGACCACTCCAGGGAGGTGCAGGTCCCTTTGTGTTAGGAGTAAAAAATAGAGGGAGGGTGCAGTTTGTGTACTTACAGGCTTGATTTGACATGACTATGCAACCCTTCTGCAGTAAGTAAAAAATTTTTTGCCACGCTGAGACACTTTTGGATTGTGTTGTCCTTTTTGTGGAACCCCCGGGCTTAAAAATATTTTGAATAAAAATATAAATTGTTTGAAAAATAATCACAACACATTTTCTGAAAGAAACATAAAATATCTACATTACATACACATATATTTTTATTTTATTACATGTGGGAGGTCCTTTCTGTCTATGTGTTGCGTTTATTGGTTAATGAATAAAGAAGCTGTCTCGGCTTGTGATAGAGCAAAAGTGTAGTAGGAGCTGCGGGCCACTTTTTTGCCACCCAGCTCCCGGCCGCCTCACTAGCTTATGCCCCAAAATAACAACACACAAATTGTATTCATTTAAACACTGCTTGGCCCATTAGCTCTAGCCCTTACTGGCTAATTCTGATATCCCAATCAACCCATTTCTAATAAACTGTGTAGCACCGGTCTTACCGGGAAAGATTCAGCATGTCTGACCTGGCGGCTTGCTTCATCGCATGTGTCTGCCCGGGAGAGGGGAGCATGGCCTCTCTGAGCTCACTTCCTCTTCCTCCCAGCATTCTGTTCTGTTTACTCCACCCACCTATGTTCTAACCAATAAAATGGGCCAAGGCAGTTTCTTTATTAGCCATCATTTCCCCTTTTTCTGTTTAAACAACAAAATAAGGAAGGCTTTAACATAGCAAAATTACATATAACAAAACAGTTATCAAGTAAAAATTACAGTTACAATATTTATATCTATTTTATCCTTTATCATAACAAAGGAAAACTATAACTATAACTAACTATTTTTCAATTCCATCAAAGACAATATTACCTAAGCAAACAAGAAATAAGCAACTTTCAAACTCTAGAAATGACAGAGACATCTCGCTACCTGGACAGTCACCCAAAGTTCCTCTGTACTGTTGGGGCATCCATCTTCAGCCTACAGGCCCATGGTATCCAGAGACATTTCCATGAAGCAGGACATTTCAAAGTCAGTTCAGTCACTATCTGTTGTGTCCTGCAGAATGTCTCGCAGACTCTTTCATGAATCAGGAACCCCGAAAGATCATCTCACCTTTAGGCAAGTTCAGTAGTCCTCTCTCTGTGGGTTCTCTGTGTCCAGTTTATGCAATAGTCTAGGCAAGAGCAATTTTCTGAAGATGTTCACAACAATCCTTCAGGAGGGCGTGGTCCATCATACCAAATCGGAATAGAAGAAATGAACAGCGTCTCATCCTCTGTGAAAACAAAATAAGAAACTCCTTTCCAAAGCATCATGTCCTTAGATCCAAATTTCAAAGTCAAGGCATCAAAATATCTATGTTGGATTAGTTCAGCAGCATTTATAAATAAATATCTTTTAGTAACTTTTGCTCTTTCCTCAGCATTCAAACAATTCAAAGAGAGCATAATAGCATACAGTATCAAAATTCTCTGTTTATTTTCCATCTTTGTGCGCTTTATTTTAACCTCTCTTTCATTTCTTTTTACTTCTATTTTATATTCTCTGTATATCTTTGACCTGGAATAACTCTGTGGACCAGGCTGTCCTCGAACTCTCAGAGATCCGCCTGTCTCTGCCTCCCAGGCATTGGGATTAAAGGTGTATGCTACTACACCTTGAACTCACAGAGATCTGTTTGTGCCTTCTAGGCACTGGAATTAAAGGCGTGTACTACCACACCTTGCAGTTACAGAGGTCAATCTCCCTCCGCCGCCTCCCAAGTGTTGGGATTAAAGGTGTGTACTACCACACCCAACTACCCTCTTTCTTCCTTTTTTTTTTACTTTAAGAACTTCAACTTTTAGCCTGCATATATTTTTAACACACAGTAAACCATTTAGAAATTTTCTTTGAATCTCTCTTTACTGTATATCTCTCTTTTTCTGACCACAGGAGCCTTTAAATTACTGAGCAATATGGGTGGGATTAAAGCCATGGCTTTGGCAGCTAGATCCATCCCATTCCTTAGCTTTCCAGCCTCATGGCTGAGGTACTGGCTGTAGCCATGTTTACTGCCTCAACTCTATGGCATTTCAAAGTCCCTGCCAGCAAGTAAGCTTCAGCAGCCTGTACTCGCAAACTGCACAAACCGCTTGCGTAAAAGAGTCAGAGTTTGCCCTGGCAGGACAGCCCAGAAAGCCGGCATTTTTAAACGGCACAGCTTTTTTCCTGCTATGGCTGAAAACCGAAAAGCATGCATTCAGCTTTTCATCAACACCATTTAAGTGTTTCATGGCAGGACTTCTTAATGAGCTGCAGGGTTTTGCAGCTAAAGCTGAGTCAGGAAGCCTCTCTTAGATGAGAGCACTTGCTTGCCTCTAGCAAGCAGAGTAGACCCGAGAAATTGTTGCTACCAAGAAAACATGCTTTACTCTATTCTTTCCCAAGCTTTCTCAGGCTTTCAGTGGATTCAGTTGTCCCACATTGGGTGCCAAAATGTAATGGCGTAAACGAATGTAGACAGATTGTCAAAAAATATATATAGCTTTAATGGAGAAATAGACTTACAGAACCACCGTTCCCGCAAAGACCAGGAAAGCAAAAGTGAGCGCGGTGAGCATGTTCGCCAGATTTATAGGTAAACATTAGCCCGAGGTGAACACGCCCCCTAAGGGGCGGGACTTATCCCTACACAAAAGAACAGAGCTAGGCAGAGAAAACTAAAGAAAATGCTGGGAGAAAGAAGGTGGGGTCAGAGAGAAGCCATGGAGCCCTGCTGGAGCCAGATGAAACTTTGCAGGGTAAGCCACAGCCATGTGGCAATACACAGATTACTAGAAATGGGCTATGTTAAATTCCTATGTAAGAGCTAGTCAATAAGAAGCTAGAGCTAATGCGCCAAGCAGTGATTTAATTAATAGAGTTTTTGATTGATTACTTTGGGGCTAAGCGGCTGGGAACCGACAAGTGGCCTCCTCCTTCAACAATTATTTATCAAAACATTACATCTGGATCTTAAAAAGAACACCTAGTATTGTATAAAAGTAATTTAACAATTCTTGATATTTTTATAACATTTTAAAAAAACAGGGAGAAATATTTTATGAATATATAATAATAAAGTATTTTAAAATTCATTTTATTATAACTTCTTGTGTCTGAAGTATTGGTCTCCAACAAATATAAAAAGCTTCCTTCCTGAGGCTATTATGTTACCACCTGGGATTGTTGCTTTTAGTATCAACTGACCACAAGTTAGAATCACCTCAATGGGGACCTGCTGCAAAGGAATTGTCTTAATAACCTAATTGATGTGGGAGGACTGAACCCATATGTGCTTGACATCTTCTGGGAGCTACCATATTTTAAGAGGTGGTGGTGCATGTAGTAGAAGAAAGATTATTTCATTTTCTGGCTTGCCTGAGTCGAATTATCACATTGTTGTTGTTGCTGCTGCTGCTCCATCCTCATTGACATCAGAATCAGTTTTCCAGGCTTTATCATTTACTAAGGACTAGTAGCTCTCCAGGAACCTTCCAGGTTTGTGTAGCAGAATAGCACTGCTCATAGAGTGGCAACTTCTGTGTTGTGTGAGAAGGCCATCATGGGACTTCTGTGGCTGCTAATGCACCCTGCCTCAAGGACCTAGCGACTGCTGGATTCTCAGCCTCTCCGGTGTGAGACAACCATTTTTACTATTTTGATGTAAGCTGATTTTAATAAGGTGTGTGTGTGTGTGTGTGTGTGTGTGTGGCATGTGCAAACATTTTGTAGGTTATACTCATTTTAAGGAGAATGTTTATTTGCATATCAAACATGAAACTATGGGGCTTTACAATTTTAGTAAAAAAAGCTCCTAAACACATCTTCTGTTTAGATAAACTTTCTTTATAGTCATGAAAAGAACTGATTTCATTAAATATTACTCACCTACGTGCCTGTAGAACAATATTTTTCATTCTGAAGGGTTAAATATGAGATAGTACTATCATGAAATTATTTGAAATACAATAATATTTTTAAGAATTAATGTTTAAGGCTGGAGAGATGGCTCAGCGGTTAAGAGCATTGCCTGCTCTTCTAAAGGTCCTGAGTTCAATTCCCAGCAACCACATGGTGGATCACAACCATCTGTAATGAGGTCTGGTGCCCTTTTTTAGCCTGCAGGCATACATGTTGACAGAATATTGTATACATAGTAAATAAAATAAAAAAAAGAATTAATGTTTACTAAGGCATCTGATAAAGTAAGGGAAGTTTAATTCATATTTCTAAAAGCCAAGAATTATAACAATTATTCTGAACTTGCTGAGAGAATGATTATACATTGATTTATTAGTGACTATCAGATTGAAATAAATAAGAAACTGAAGGTCCATCAGTGTTTTATAGAAAATTTCAGATGACAGGCATTTTGTGAAAATTGTCTAATCAAAGTGCTCCAAAAGAGTCAGGTAATCTAAAAGCAAGGTCCCAAAGTCCCCAAGATGCTAATATTTTCCTGTGACTAAGTTATGTCATACTGTATAGACATTCCTGGATGAAGAGTATTCCTTAAATGTCGAGGTGTTTCTGCCAGGGTCCAGCATCCTGTCTATACTCAACACGTTCACTCATCACCCAAACTCCAAGGACAGAGACCATCTTGGGTAGGTCTCAAATCAGTGGATGTCTCACTCACCGCACCCAGTGAAGTCACTCTGAGTTTGAAGTCAAACTTCTAGGTTGCCTCAGGATAGGGAATGCTTCATAGATACGCAGGCAAACCAATTTTTCCTTAATTCATATCTCCTCAAATAAAGAATGGACTCCTTCCTCCAGTGTAAAATATCCTTCCATAAATATTCAGGTTTTGTCAATCAGTCTTACTCTATTTTTCCTCCTCCATCGATGAATGTTAAAAGAGCCCAGTTTTCTGCTCTAAAATTTTTTATTTCCCCTTTTGTTCTTTCTTCTTGGGCTATTCATCTGGTTCTATGACCTTAAATAGAAGCAGATCAATTCTAACTAAACCTGACCCCCCCAAAAAAATCTAAGTTTTAAAATTAATTAAAATTAATTTATATTGAGATAAACTATAATTTTAAATTGAAATAGAAAAATATCTACATATGTAATATAAATTTGATTTTAAAATGTGCCAGTTTTATTTAAAGTAAGTGACATTAAAATTCAGAAGCATGTTAAATGAGTCAGATATAGGATAAACATTTATTTTATATATGAAATGCAAAATGCTTAATTCCTAACAAGTTGCAATCTTGCTCTCTGAATTTAGTATCAATCTGTAGAGCAGTTTTACCCAAGGTTTAAGCAGAGAACATGATAAAAAGTGAGAGGGCCTGCAGGAATTGTTCAGCAGAACATATGATTGACACATTGAATCAGATTTACATTACTTTCAAACGTGAAATTGTGTCTTTGGAAAGGAGTCACACTGCAAGATTACACTATAGAAATGGCACTAATGCCGCTATTCAAGGGAGTGTCTTTTCTGGATAGGTTTCCGTTAGTCTGACTGCCCTTTCACTGCAGTGGGCTGATGACTGGTAAATGAAGCAAGTGTGTCTCCCTTGGGCCCTCCACCTTCATACTGCTAGGCATTTCTCAAGAGGAGTGTGCTTGGACGTTCCTGTTAGAACCCTTTGTATTCCCCCTGCTCATGATACCAGAAAGCTCTACCAGGTTTCATGTGTCTGTTATGTCGGTCACTTTCAGAAAGTTCCTTCGGTTCCGCACACCAACTTTCATGCCTATAGTGCTATAATGCTTCTATTGAAAGTCCAGCACGTCAACCCCTCAGTTTGCTAGTCCTTTATGTCTAGTTTGTCTCAAACAAAATACCAATCAAACCCTCACTTGATGCAGAATTCTTTTTGCTTTAAGAAAGTCCTGGTTCAAAGGGCTAGAATTAGTAAGAGAACTACCACCCTTGGTGACTAAATGCTATCATAATCTCTAATGGACAGGGCACTGGGATATTAATGTCCTTGATGCTTAATTGTTTTGTCCTGCCTAAGACACTGAAGGTTTTTATTAAGCAGCGATGTGGGACGTTATAGTGAGTAAAGACCTGCCTTCCCGACATCTTTGCATATGCTGTTTGATGATTGTGATGTTAGTAATAGCTGTTGTGGTGCCGATGAAGATGATAACAGTGATGGTGATGATGATGATGGTGTTTTTGTCATTTCCAGTGCTGTTGGGTATAGCAGAGAATTTTTCTTTTTTGTACTACTATGATTTTCACACTTATCCCTAATATCACAATGGTTCATGTAATGTGAGCTTTATATCCAATACAGAAGTGAAGAGGTGGTAGAACTTTTCAGAGGTTTGGATAGATAGGTGGTATTACTGATGGTACCTTCATAAAGGATCAATGTAGCTAACAAGGGACCATGGTCAATTTCTACAAGAATTTGATGTGATACAAGCAAGTCTGGTCATTGATTCTCTCTCTGCATTCCTATTACACCATGGAACTTCTTCCTTATGAACACAGCTCCACAAGGTAATGTCCAGCATGTCTGGTGTAGACAGAGTCTCTTTCCAGAAGCAAGCATGTTCCAGTGCTATCCTTTGAAGTCACAGAAGTATGAGTTAAATACATTAGCTTCTCTGCTGTTCAGAGTACCCAGTTTTCTGCCTAGAGTACCCTGGTCTAATTTCAGTACAGAAAAATAAAACAGACTAAGACACTTGCTCTACATGAATTATTTCTTGGTCCCATTTTTTTAGCATAATTTTATTCTTTGGGAATTTCACATCATGGGTACCACAATCCTGTTAAATTCCAAGTCCTTCCATATCTACCTCCACCCCTGTAGCATTCTTCCAAAAAAGGAAATTAAAAATCTATTAAAGAGAAAACAAAACAAACAAACAAAACATTTCAATCCTCCATTTTTTCCCACTTCTCTAACACCTTCCTTTTAGTGGCATTGAGAACTGTGGTGTGTCACATAGTGTATTTTTTGTCCATTCAACTTTACTTGAACGTGTTCATTGTGGTGAGTTGTTGCTCTGCTTCAGTACCTGTGGCTTCTGCTACACCATCAGTACAGGACCCTCAATGAAATTCTTCTTAGATATTCTGAGTTCCGTTGAGTTATGCAGATCCTGGTTCTGAAGAGCCAATCCCTTTGCATGCTCCAGCAGATCATAGATGGGGTAAGCAAAGGGTTGAACCAGCTCTTCTACACCCATGCCATTGAGGCCAGCTCTCCCATAGTGACGGTAAGGAGTGGGAGGTCATTCCTGAGTGCGGGGCTAGCTCTCCTGTGAGGGGCAGGGCTAGCTCTTCTGCTGCCATGCTCAATGCTCACAGAGGGGCAGGAGCAGCTCCCCCAGAGGCAGTGAAGGGCAGTGCTGGGTCATCATGACCCTCTTTGACATGCATGGTTTTTATGGCCTCCTGTAGAAACTGGGGCCACAGGGATCAACAAACATCCCAGCTACAGGCCTCTCAGATCTGTATGGCTTAAGTTGCAGCATGACCCTCAGACACAAGCATGGCTCTATTGGTAGCCCTTGGTGACACTGGAGCCAGGGACATCAACACAGCCCTTGTCAGAGCAGAGCCGTAGATACAGACATGTCTCCCAATTGAAGCCTGGCCCAAATGCCACCAAAGACCTGGGTGTCAGGGCATACACAGATGGGTATGGCCCCAGCAACACCATGACCCTCACACACCAATAAGGTCTGGGCATCCATGTGGCCTTACGTGGATAGAGAACCAGGCTAGGGTTGAATTACCATGGACCCTGACATGGCCCTTGCCAGCGTCCTAGGCCTGGACATCACCTTGGTCCCGGGTGGCAAGCAGGTCACTCACCACCCTGTTTCTTACTGTATTATATACTTCTATAGACAGTTTCACAGGATATAAAGTGTTATATAAACAGTACTAGACATAGGCTGGAGGTGTAGTTCAGTGGTAAAGAACTTGTCTATCACTGGTGAGGGTCTAGGTTCGATGTCTTGCACAGTCAATCAACTAAACAAGTATTAAATGTGGCATAATATGGTGCTGGAAGTACGTTCAAAGGAATTGCTTTGTTGGGGCTTCCTGTTTATATCATAATTGGAGACAGGCCCACCTGGGTCCTCATGGCCCAGGCAGGTGGAAGACATCCAAGGTCTTCCCACAGCCTTGTCATGCTGGGTGGGTGGGTACCATTATGAAAAGCACAAATATGATGGATAAATGACAAAGAAAGAGAAGCAGATGATTCATGTGCTGTGGAAAGAGGCGTAACTGAAGAAATGAAGGAAGTAAGAGACAGGTTACTGTGAGTGACCTGCTCAGCCCGGAGCTCCGCTACAGGTCTCTGCCTCTGTTTCCATCAGTTGCTGGATAAAGGTTCTATGGTGATATTTAAGATATTCATCAATCTGACTACAGACCAAGGTCAGTTCAGGCACCCTCTCTTCTATTGCTTAGGGTTTTAGCTGGGGTCATCCTTGTGGATTCCCAACTCTTTACTCTTACATAATATTTGTCTTTGAAGTTGATGTATTTTTTTTTTTGCATCCAGTGGAAGGATGGATCCTGCTTTTGAATCCCTTCTGTTAACCCCTGCCTTTTTATAGGTTAATTGAGTCCATTGACATTAAGAGATATTAATGACCAGTGACTGTTAATTCCACTTATTTCCTTGGTGGTAGTATTTGTGTGTTTCCATTCTTTAGAATTTACTGGTGTGAGGTTATCTGTTGCCTGTGTTTTTGTGGGTACAGTTAGCTTTCTTGGGTTGGAGTTTTCCTTCTAGTACTTTCTGTAGTGCTGAATTTGTGTATAGATATTATTTAAATCTGGTTTTGTCATTAAATATCTTGTTTTCTCCATCAATGGTGATTGAAAGCTTTGCTGGGTATAGTAGTCTGGGTTTGCATCCATGGTCTCTTAGTGTCTGCAGCATATCTGTCCAGGACCTTCTGGCTTTCAGGGTTTCCATTGAGAATTTGGGCGGGTGTAATACTGGTAAGTCTGCCTTTATATGTTACTTGGCCTTTTTCCTTGACAATTCTTAATATTCTTTCTTTATTCTGTATGTTTTGCATTTTGATTATTACATGGAAATGGAGACCTTTTTTATTTTTTTATTTTTTGGTCCAGCCTATTTGGTGTTCTGTAAGCTTCTCGTACCTTCATAGGAATATCCTTCCTTAGATTGGGAAAGTTTTCTTCAATGATTTTGTTGAATATATTTTCTGTGCCTTTGAGATGGAGTTCTTTTCTTTCTTCTATTCCTATTATTCCTAGGTTTGGTCTTTTCATGGTGTCCCAGATTTCCTGAAGGTTTCAAGAATTTGTTGAATTTAACATTTTGTTTGACCTATGAATCTATTTCCTCTATAGAATCTTCAACACTTGAGATTTTCTCCTTCATCTCTTATATTCTTTTGGTCATGCTTGCATCTGTAAGTCCCGTTCATTTACCCAGATTTTCCATTTCCAGAATTCCTTCAGTTTGTGTTCTCTTTATTGCCTCTATTTCAATTTTCAAGTCTTGAACTGTTTGCTTCACCTGTTTGGTTTTTGTTGTTGTTGTTTTTGTTTGTTTATTTTCATGGGTTTCTTTAAGTGCTTTATTGATTTCTTCCAATTTTTTGTCTACCTTTGCCTCCATTTCCTTAAGTGAATTTTTCACTTCCTCTTTAAGGCTCTCTATCATCCTCATAAAGTTATACATAAAACCATTTTCTTCTGTTTCTTTTGGGTTAGGATGATCAAGTCTTCCTGCCATGTGGCTGCTAGTTTCTGATGTTATCGTATTGCTTTCTAGGTTGTTGAATGAATCCTTGCATTGGCACTGACCCATCTCTTCATCCGGTTGGTGCCAGCAGTGTCTTTACCATTTGGTTCAATCCTTGTACCTGCCGTCTGTATCTTCAGAAGCTGTTCTCGGTCTGCTCTGTGCCGTTGCTGTCTGTGTCTCAGGGAGCCGCTGAGGTCTCTCTTGACCTGGTCTTGTGGTCCCCTCTGTGCAGTCACAGCCTGTGTTTCAGAGTTCCTCTGAGTTCGAAGGGAAAGTGTGGGTTTGGGGCTGGAGTGGGACTTGTAGTTTACAGGCTTTGATCGATGATGGAGCGGCCTACCTGTAGGAAGCTCACCTGCTGGCTGGCTGATGAAGCTGAGGAGGGAGGGGCCCCGGGTTTGGGCCGGGTATTGAGGGCCCAGAGAGTGGGATGCCCAACTGGGTGGGTGATCACTCATCTCTTGGTACAGTTACAGTCTGTGCGAGGTCACAGCGGATAGGTGGGTTTGGAGGCAGAAAGGGACTTTTGCTTACAGGCTATGATCAATGCGGTGGGGGTGTTGGAACAGCCTGCCCACAGAAAGCTTGCCTGCTGGCTGGCTGGTTCATGAAGCTGAGGCAGGTGAGGGAGCCTGGATTTTTCAGATCCGTTTCTACTTACCATTTGTATTGTCATATCTGGACATGGTCATTTCAGTTTCCCAGTGACTACTCACAGTTTCAATCTCAAGCATCACGTGCCTCTACCACTGAATCCTGTCCCACTAGGTGCATTGCCCTCATCCCCTCTTCAAGTCTGACTCTTCAAACTGCCCTTGAAAATAAGATCTTCTTTGGAAGTTCCAATTTCCTACATGCCCCTCCATACTTGCTCTTATGAGAGAACAGCATGCTGGTGTACACCTTTTGCCTACCTTATTATTGGCCATTGGCCTGAAAAGAAAAGTCTCTGACAGTGCTTAGAAAGAGGCAAAATAATGTTCCAGTCTAGGAGTTATAACCACCCTTTCCACCTGTCTCCTGAAGGGACTGGTTGAGCTCAGATTCTACTGGATCTATTTAAAAAGATGACGCTATTATTTCTTTTTGAAACTTCTATATTCACAGTATGATATAATTTCGTATCACATTTAAGATGTATAAGCATTCACAATATCTATAAAATAAAATAATAAAATCAAAAACTGTCTCAAACAGCGGGACACGAACAGGAGTACAAACCTTGAAGAGAGAAGAATGAAGGGGCAAGAGACATGAGAAGTGGACAGCAGGTCCGTATTCTGATCAAGCTGCCAACTTTATTTTTTCTCAGGAGCACTATATAGCAAAAAGGCAGGGGGAGGGTAGGATGCTAGAATGTCAGGTCTGGAGATGCCCCTAGCTGATAGGAAGAGATAAGGGGATGCTGAGGGTCTGTAAATGTTTACAGGGGGAAATGCTAATTACTTCTCAGTCCTGGGGCCTGCTAAGTCTGTTGGCATTCTTAACTCACAGGGGGAGCTAAGGGTCTGAACTTGCCCTACAGAGGTGAATATCTTATTTAATTTAATAACTAAGATGGCTATAACCAAATACAGGTCTTTGCTCCCAGCAAAAAAATAAGGGTCTCATAGGCAAAGGTTTTGAAGATTTCTAATATACTCTAAGAATTTCACTCAGAAATGCCCCCTAAAAATGAGCATCAGACAGACTTCTCTAAGGAAAGCAAAGGTCAAAAGGGATTGATGTCTATTAATGACCTATTGTGCATTTAAATTATAAACTAAATTTCATTAGTCCTCTCCAGACAAGAGAAGCATGACCGCAATGAGTGTATGACTCCTCATTTGAGCATAAAAAGAAAGGATACAAGGTCATGCAAAGCCTACCCAGTACAGTGTGGCTGAGCAGTAGCTGTGAGAATCTCAGTTGGGAAATAAGTCTGACTCAATGCCAAAACACCCTAGTTGATGAATTTTGGGACTGAAGACTCTCATAAAGGATAACCCTGTGGTCTATTGTGAAGATTAAAGTAAAGGAAGTAAGACAGGGAAATAGAACAGGAGGAGGTGAAATGTCACATGTATTGCTGTCAATCTTTCCTCTGAACCTGCAGGACAAAGTCTATTGTACTTTTTGTAGCATTAGAGAAGCAAGCAGAATAGTATGGACACATCCTTTAGAAAACAGACCCCTGGTGAATGGGAGGGCATGGCCAGTGCTAATGTGTGTAAGTGGCTGACTCCTGAGCCTCGTTTTGCAGATTAGTTAATACCTCTCTGGAGCAGAGAAGGATTGAACTGGCTTTCTTTCCTAGGCAAAGCTACAGCAGAACAGTGAGTTGACTCTGCAGAATATTTGCTTCAAGCTCATCACCCTCTAAACTTTCATGCTTTGATTAGTCTCCAAGAGCCTTGGGTAGCTTTGTATATGTCTTGTGCAAAGTTCAGAGATGGTCTTTGCCGAAGGGTTTATTTTCAGATTCTCACACTGCCATTCAGCTATTTATAGACTTGAAACTCACTTAGAAGTGATAGTCCTTAGGCAATCAGAAAGTGCTCAATGACAGGCAAGATACTTCTATCAAAAAAGTGCTTGGACCTCAAGAGAGGATCCGAGTTTTATCCAGTGCTTTATAAAAAGTCCAGAGAGGTGGTGTTCACTTACAGTCAATAATATTATTAAATTGTAACAAACATAGCAACTTCTTTCTGTGTTTATGAACTTAAAGGAAATAATTCTAGTTTATAGTTATTTGGCAGTGATTTTTGTGGATGGCTTTGTAGAGGTTTTGCTAGTTTGT
Organism: Microtus oregoni; assembly: GCF_018167655.1. Taxonomy (NCBI): domain Eukaryota; kingdom Metazoa; phylum Chordata; class Mammalia; order Rodentia; family Cricetidae; genus Microtus; species Microtus oregoni. Next base: position 13,823,573 of record NW_024543218.1, on the reverse strand, counting down.
GGCATGTTTTATATTTTTGAAAGAGTAATTTATGGGCAAATGTTTATAGATTATTGTTAGGTGTTATGCTAGTTTAGGAAATTAAAGGATGTAGATTCTCATCCAATAATTATGACTTCACTAGCACTGAGTAGTTAAGAATGCTTCTAGTAGCAGACATGATTCTCCTCTTGCTGAGTGGGTCTTAAGTGTAACTAGAGAGCTGTGAGATCCCAGACCCAATGTGTACATCTACAAAACCTTCCTACACCTAAGGCCTACTGGATACTGGAGAAGATGGGACAGAAAGAATGTAGAAATCTGCAGATCAGGACTTTGCTGTAAGGTTGTCTCCTGGTAACGTCAGAAACTACACCCATAAAGTCTCACCAACACGAGTGTCCAGACAGAGCTGGACATCCATGGACATACCAAGGCAGAGGGGGGAAGTCCCACAAGGCTTCAACCCTATATAGGAAGGAGTATCAGCAACTGAGGAAAATTGGGAGCAGGAGAGGTAGGCTTCTCCAAGGACAAGCACGCCAACTGGCTGTTCAGTGCCAAATGGTCATCATTGAAAAAGAATAAAGACAAATATTATAAAGACTGAACAGGCTATATTTATAAATATATATTTATACAATAAAAATTATTGAAAATAAAAAGGCCATGAATTTGAAAGAGAATAGGGAGATGTATATGGAAGGGCTTAAGGTGGGGAAAGGAAAAAAGAAATGTGTAAATTCTGTTATAAAATCAATTTTTTTAAATTGCAAAAAAGTTGCAGACAAGTAATGAGGGTTAAAGATGGCCAGCTCAGCGTATTTACACAACTCATTTTTCCCTCTAATATAATAGTATGGTGAATTACTTTAATATAATTTCAATGTTAATTCTTCATCCTTTGGGATGCTATCCTTATTACTTCAATCATTAAATAATGTTCATTCTGTTAATAAACTATTGTATTTTAGTCTGTTGGCATTTTGTCTTGGAATACAGCTAATCATGTGAGCCTCTTATCTTTCTACAGTAGTGAGCATGTGAGAAGGACAAAGGTAAGGGTTTAACATGAAGGGTCTGCCATCTTTTATTTGCTACATTTTACTCTGAACTTCATAGGGAGAGCTAGACTGTTCCTGATTCGTGAGGTCTGTACAGGATTTTGTTTTTCTACCTTAGAACTCCAGAAGCCTGAAGACAAATTGTCCTCTTTTTGTGCATGTTTTCTCTTTCACCGTGAACAAAATTGAATGCTTCCAGCCTGAGGGAGATGCCCTCCTTCAGATAAGAGCTTGGTGTCTGTGTTTTGATTAAATAACATGGCCCCTCCCCTGTTTCTAGTCTTTCAGGGGAAGAACTTGTGTCCTGGAGACTAATGGTTTATACATTTTTTAAAGGAAAGAACATAATCAGGTTGCTAGGATAGGGGTGAAGCTTAATGTATGACCTCCTTGCCTTATGAAATGTTACCTAAGAGGGCAGAAAACAATTAGCCATGAAGAAAGCTGTTCTGTCTTTGGTTTATTTCCTTATGTAAGCCAGTCCTTCCAGGATACCTGCTGGGGGAAGATTAGACCAAGACTAGTTTTATTGCTTGGTGAAGACATAAATAGAATTTTAAACAGTCTAGATGAAGGACCAAAGCTTCGTGCAGGGTGAGGAGCTCCAGAGAAGACAAATTTAAAATGATGAATTGAAGACGGTGTGAGTTTCAGGGAGACTGAGGATGGTGATTACATACAGTACACACCTGGGAAACAGCAATGGACAATGTGACTTTGGAGTCGTGGCTACAAGACAGAGGGTCCCCTTGCTAATTAGTAGTGCTGATAAAACAATGTTAAAATGGACCCAGAAAGAGACCTTGAGGATAGTTTTGTTGGAATGCCAGAGAGTAAACAGCATGGTGGAACACTGGAGGTCTTGGCAGATGTCTGGAGAGAGATGGAGAGAGAAGAAAGAAGAGGGTGCTTTTGCGGTCAATGGAATGTAAATAAATGAAAGCACTCACCTTGGAGGACTGGGAAAATTGAATGAGATGAACACCCAGGCCATCATCCCTTGAAGTTTCCTTTAAAGGAGTGAAAAGTTACTCTACACCCAGGGTGATGCTTTCTTTGGCCATGAGTACAACACTGCACCTTTTGATGCAACCCAGGAGAATGTAGTCAGCCTCGGTATTTTGATTACGCTGTAGTCAGTTAAGAGTGACTTTGCAGCCTAGAATCCATGTCTGAGGCAAGAAGTAATGATAACGAAAGTCCCAGTTACAGTTTAGCTTCATCAACTGGAAGAGATGTTCAAAACTCTGTCCTTATTTAGCCATTAGCTATGGGGGTAGTTTAAGGCCATTGCCACAAGCTTGTTTACAGCTTTCCAGTTAGCTCTGAGTATCTTGGGGTCTTTATCACTGACTGAAAGGCAAGTCAATGCTGGTTTGTTCTTTATTTAGCCACCGAAACGCAGCCCTTGGAAGTGTGTTAGAAGCAGTTTGGAGATTTTGCGTTATAGCATTCCGAATATTCCTCCTTCTAATTGTTAAATTGCCTCGCTGCAGGCATCCATCCATCGACCTTTGACCAAGCCTCTTAACTCCAGCAAGCCAAACACGCATGCCTTAGAAGATGCCTGGGAAGCACATAGCTGCACAGGGCCATTCATTCCTTCTCTTTTCTGCACCTCCTAGTATATACAGTATGAACTCAGGGTTTGGGAGGAGGAGGACATCGGGAGCTAACCTGCTGTGTCACATTTATTTCCAGGCGGTAAGGCTAAGGACTTGTTAGAGAGAAAAAAAACAAACAAACTGTGTTCAAATATTAAAGAGCTTAAGAATTTAGTTCCCCTTACCAAAATTTCCACAAAGAGAATATTTCTAGGAAAAAAATAAGGAAAAGATAATGAAAATTGCTTTCTGGAAATCAAGTTGTGAGTGAGAAAGTGCAGTGTAAAGAATTGTTTTTGTTTGTTTGTTTTAAAGGGAAAACATGGAAATACTAAAATAGCCTCACAGAGCAAACCAGAAGTAGGAATTCACAATTTGCAGAAAAGCAGGCAATTAGAACTAGACTCAGCTAAGCAAACTCCTCAACCAAACAGAGATCTCCAAGTGTTTGGGAAGATTTTGTTAGCTCCTGAAACTGAAGTTAATTTCTTATATCAGAAAAATATTTCATAAAACTGAATGGCTTCATGGCATTTGACTTGTGATTTATTTCCTGTTTTCTGTTCTCAGTGCTGAGGCTCGAACCATGTCCACGCATGTGCTGGTTGAGCACACTGCGTGACTGACCTGGATCCCCAGACTCTATCCACAGTTTCACTTAGATAAGCCCCTCTTTATTCTATTCTGTTGTCTATCAGATTGCCAGAGATTTAGTTTTGACTATTAGAATTAATAGTAAATGACAACAAATATACTCTCATGTAGACCACCATGGGGATTTTATAGTCCTGGTTATAATCTTTACAGTCCTCATCTATCATATGGTTTGTGTGAAACTTTATAGATTACACGATGTACTAGAATTCTTCTTTAATTTAGAATATTTCAGCTGGGCATGGTTATGCATATCTTTAGTCCCAGCACTAAGAAAGCAGAGGCAGGTGTGTCTCTGAGTTCAAGGCCAGCCTGATCTACAGAGCAAGTTCCAGGAGAACCAGGGCTACACAGAGAAAACCTATATCAACCCTCTAAACACACACATACATGCACACACACACACACGCACGCACACATACACACACATACAGACATGCACTGATCACCTGATATTGACGTATGGTGAATTTCTGTTCCACTACCCTATCTATGTGTTTTGCATGTGAATTTTGTTTGTAAGTGATTCCCATTGCATTGAAATATTCTTTCCCTGGATAGAAGTTTCCTTATGAACCAGAAAGAAAACAAAATTTGCAAGGCTCAGGGAGTAAGTGAAACTCACCAGTCTCAGGATGCTCTTGAAACAGAAATGATCCACAGGGCCCCTCTCCAAGGTTGCATAACAGTAACAACTGCTGGGACCAGGAGATGCTGTGGCTGGCTCACTGACTGCAAGCTGTGCAGGAAGCTCCAGGAATGCAGTCATGAATTGTCAACCATTTTGGGGTAGTATTAGGGAGATGTAGCTGCCTTTAAAACAACCATGCTTCTGTAAGCAACCCTTTACCCATGTTCCTGTAGTAACACCAGGAAATTCAATGGTTCACTAGCCTAGCCTTGGACAGAATACTCTCTTTGGTCTGGCATCAATGCTTTATCTGAGTCGAATTTATTCATGTGTCCATAGGAAACTTTAATGCAATAAATTTGGGGTAATGACTTAATCCAATAACGTGATTTTATTTCCATATCAAAGGAAAGGTATTTAATATTCATTTATATAATTTCATTTATTATTTTTCTTTAGAAGTAATTTTTTGAAACGTGTCTAACTACTCAAAGGATTTTGTGAAGGATGATTAAATGACAAGTGTACAGTTGTCAAATCAGTGCACAGTGCATTATAAAGACTAAATCAAACTTGACATTATTTTTGTTATCTTCTTCATTTTCACAAGGGAGAAATAAATGTGAGATTACAAATTCATTGGATGATTTGTTTTCAATAGAAACTTTTCTAGGTCATGCACTCTTGTTTGAAATCTACTAGATAAGAAGCTCTTATGCTTTATTTACATAATTGGAATTTACATAATTGCAATATCATTATCTCTATTCTCTTTACTCTAAAGACCATGGGGAGTACCAAAGAATCTATTAGAAGTACCGAATTTTAGACCCAAACCAAAACTATGGATTCAATATCTACATGTTTAAAAAAATTGTAAAACACGCAACTCAAATGCACGTAGAACTTGGAAACCTTGGCAAACTCTGCTCTAGACAGATCAATTGAGTTCTTTCGGTGTTTTTCACTTTACCTTGATTCTCAAACTGTTTGACTCATTCTCCTTGAACTATAGATATGCTTTGTGCTTTGTTTAGCCATTCATCTGCTGAGTCACTCACATTCATCTCCGGTATGCCTCGTCTACTCCAGAAGACAGAGTGTTCTGAACACCTGTGGAAGGCCACTCCCATTTTGTTTCCAGCCTTCAGGGGTGGCTTTTGATCTTCATGGTAGTCTTTAGTCTCTAAATCATTCCGAGGATACTGAATTATTTGTAAATGTGGGAGATTTAAGAACAGCTTATGCATCTTTTACTGAATAGGAGTAGCTTAAAGTTGTATGGTCTCAATCAAAATTTAGTGTGAACTCATCTATACTGAAGAATTCATGAAGGAGTATGCATTTACTGATACACATAACTTCTTTTGTTTCCTCACATTTATGTGTGGTTCGTGTTGAATAGAAGTGCATTGTCTGATAAAAATTCTAAATCAAAGGAGATATAAAGTACTACCCAGAAGCTGGAACTATAACACAAGACAGCTCAAAACCTATATGGGCAGTCATTCAGTATGGATTTATTGGGCAGTTTCACAGTAGGCTCCCATATCCTCCCTCCCATTGATCTTGAAGCCTATCCCCATACGAATGACATTTTTCCCTCTCTTTTACTGTTCTTCTTTTGGCTCTAAGCTATCACTTCCCAGCAGCTGATGGGGGAAGTGAAGGTATGTTGACCTAGATTTCTGTCCCACCCAGTCCCATAGTCATTCAGCTACCCCAAAGAAACACACAGAGGGGGGCTGGAGAGATGGCTCAGAGGTTAAAAGGTCCTGAATTCAATTCCCAGCAACCACATGGTGGCTCACAACCATCTGTAATAGGGTCTGGTGCCCTCTTCTTGCCTGCAGGCATACACACAGACAGAATATTGTATACATAATGAATAAATATTTTTTAAAAAAGAAACACACAGAGGTCTACATTAATCATAAACAGATTGGCCTATTAGCTCAGAAATCTTATTAACTCTTTCTAACATCTTATATCAGCCCATTCTTCTTGTCTGTGTTAGCCACATGGCTTGGTACCATTTTCCATGAGGCATTCTCATATTGTTTCCTCTGTGGTTGGGTCAAGACTGCAGACTGATCTTTCCTCTTCCCAGAATTTTCCTATTCTCCTTGCTCTGCCTCTACTTCCTGCCTGGTTGCCCTGCCTATACTTCCTTCCTGGCGACTGGCTAATCAGTATTTTATTAAACACAAGAAACAAATCTCTACAGGGTAAACCCATTGTCCCACAGCAAAGATATTTGTTTTCCACTTCTTCAAGGTCTACAAACTGTAGACCTTCCTCCTTGGGTAAACAACCAGAGGTCACCTAAGTCTCTTCTCTGATACACCTAACCACAAAATAGCCTTCTTTTGCTTTATTAATAGAGCTTTATGATGGTTTCTAAAAGAACTAAGTCACTGGTTCTCAACCTGTGGTCATGACTCCTTTGGGGGTCAAGCAAAGTAATCACCGGGATTACCTAAAACAATGGGAAAACACAGATACTTACATTACAATTTATAACAGTAGCAACACTCCCATTATGAAGTAGCAAACAAAGTAACATTATGGCTTGGGGGGGTGTCCCCACAAGGTGAGAAGCTGTATTAAAGAATTGTACCTTTGACATCCTAGCATACAGTTCTGGCAGAAGCCTTCCACCCAACCAGAGAAGAGGCCAGAGCCCTAAATCCCAGGTAAAACTGCCCCCTAACCTCAACCACACCTACCCAGCATAACTCCAACTCCCTCTCCACTCCTTGTCATCATATCCCAGTCCAAACCTCTAGCAGAAGCCTCCTACCTTATGAGAGTCCAGGGCAGCATCCTGAATCTCAGGTAAGACTGCCCCTCTAACCCGCCCATGCCTGCCCAGGATACCTCCAACTGCCCTCTTCTCCTTGTCACTGAAGCCCCCTACTCCATCATAGGCTCTCAAGGACTGGCCTCAACCAAAATACTTCTTACCAGGGTAGGGGTGTGAGAATTAAAGAAATAGAACTAAAGAATCTCCAGACACATCAAAATAATAAGACGGAAAACAGGGAAGATATCAGGAGTGTATTTCAGGGAGTACTCAGACCCTGAAATCACCCGCATTTATATTTCCACAGTTTTTATCCCTAGTGTAAACTGGGGCAGAAGGTAACAAAAGACTTTATTAACATGATACAAAACGTTAACTTACACAGTCAACTCTGAAACATTCAATCATTAGCACTCTGTTATCTAGGAACTAGGTAGTGAGGTGGCCTTCATCATGTACTCTAAGTCACACATGCAGAAGCACCCTTCCCTAGGTGGCCTCATAGTTACAAAATAAAGCAGCAGACACACAGCTGCATATCCTGACCACCCGCTGTCAGGATGGCACCAAGTTATCTTAATTTCAAAAGGGCCAGGCAACCACCTCCTGAGTTAGAAGGTGCAATTAAGCCTGTTAGTCCTCAAATTCTCTAACCATCAGACTAGGTGGAAATGGGCCTGCATTTTTTGGCCTCCACAATAGGCCAGGTCAGCTTGCGGGAAATGAGGCAAAACCCTCCTACCATCATTTTCTCTGAAGTAGATTGGTGCTGCCAGAAGCAGACATATCTCATTGTCATAAAAAAAAGAAAATAACCTATGTTATTAAAACATATTAATGCCATATTCTGTAGATCTCTGAAGTATTTGAAGATGGCCTATCTATCTAAAATGTATCTCTGTTTGACCTTGAAAACATACCTAATACAACTACAAGTTCGATTATAGTAGGTGACTAATTGGTAACCAGCATTTCCTTATTATCCTAAATAGCTGGTAATAATAACTTTCAAGAGTTAGAAAACTGCATTACATTGTTAAATGACTTGCATAGGTACCATACCTTGGACAAGATTAGAAGTATATGTACAGTATGTTCTAACAAAAATAACCTCAAATATACAAAAAAATTCAAGTCAATGTAAAACATTTAGAACTAGTAGCTGCTTTTTTGGTTTAAAAATAGATTCAGTAATCTACTTTTTAATCATATTTCTTTATTCCCCCCCTTATTTCTTTGCAGAATAGTTTCAATAATCTACCCTTATATCCTAGCATGTCTATATCTTCCCCCCTTTTTCAAAATAAAAACTCTGACTCTAATCTCCTTTGTTCAATTTTCTCCCTGACTATACCAATAACAACTTGCAGCCAACCCCCCTAACAATTATAAATATTCATAACTCACTGAATGAGCAAAAAGCACCCACCCCACCTCTTGAGACTGTAAGCATTATATTCTTAAATTTACTTCCTGCTGTCTGAGAGTGATGGCATCTAGAGGGGGAATCCTGAAAAGAAAAATTCTGGTAAATTGTCAAGTCATGGGAGATGCAGCTGTATCATTTGTTGTTGAATCTCCTTAAATCTAGCATAGGAGTCCATTTAACTCTTACACCGCCTTTGAGATATCTGTCATTTGACAGTTCCTGTAAGGTGACTGGATAAAGTAAAGTTGATTATTTGAAAACCTTAGACTGTTTCTCTCTAACCTGGTAATGCAATGCTGAGATTTGTTCTCCATTAAAGCCCTCTGTCTGGATCTGACTATCTCTATGAACTATTTTATTTTTTTTCTAAAACTTGTATCTTAGCACTCATATTAACCAAGGTTTTTAGTGAAAAAGTAAAAACGATAACACTGATAATGTTTATAATTGACATTAAATAAATTCCATCTAAACTACTTATCCTTTCATTTATTTTTTTTTTTCATTTTCAAATTGTCCAGATATTATCACAGAGAGACCTAAATCCTTCCATAGTAATAGTGTTTCCCATTTTTTTTAATGTTGGTTAAAACTCTCTTTTAATTTCTCCCTTTATGAAATCCCAATTGTCTTACCAAATCTCCTGACAATGTCAGTGACCTGTGATGCATAGTACATCTGAGTGGGGAGCAAAGGCAGTGACCAGCTTGGCTGAGGACAGCTGTGGCTGCTAGCCTGTAGCCGTGAGCTGCAAGCGTCAGGTGAAGGAGAAGGAGTGCAGGTACAGATCACAACCCATGGTGGAAAGAGGGTTGTTTGGAAAATGCACAGGGGATTGTGGGGGAAAAACACACGTGACAGTGCTGGTCTAGCGTGGGTATTGTCCTGTGGAGTTTGGAGCCCAGGCTGAAAACCGTTTTAGAGAGCCTACAACAGGAAAATCCCCAACTCTCTCAGAGGCTTGGGGGGAAAAAAAGAAAAGAAAGCCTCGCCAGGCAGGGAAGAAGCCCCATGTGCTATCACTGCCTGTGCAGGTGACTACAAAGCCACAGGCAAGTGGCTTTTTCATGAGTTCCTGCCTTCAAGTTGGTGCCAGTATGTAGCACAAGTTCTAATAGATCTTAATAATAAAAGCCTGGAGTCTGATACCGAGGAAAATGCTGAGAGATCAGAGACATGAAGGAACAAAACCACAGCCACCCTACCTCAACTTTCTAGCTGAAATGAAACTGAGCTCCTGTTTCTTCCTGCCTTATCACTTCCTCTCTCCTCCCAGCCATATTACTTCCTGTTTGTCTATACAGACCTCCAGACCTCTATGGTTATGTAGTGGCTAGTTCCACCCTCTGAACTTCAGGCAAACTTTATCTGTACAAGCAAGATATCACCATATTTATCTCAACCTTAAGCCTGAGAAAAATCTGTCCTAAGAATGTGCTGTCAGACACATCATTAACTCCTGGAGCAATTATTTCGTCTTACCTCATGCAATGTTCACAAAATTCCACTAAACACTTACAAGAGATGTTTTAGTATGAAAATAATTTTGGTGCGAAGGGCACTCTGGGATGCCTTAGGAATCATTAGTGACTCCAGAAAAAACTTTGAGAAATGATATCTAAACACAGAAGATATGACAGTGTTGCCTGAAAAGCTGACATGGCAAAGATCCAGGAAATACAACAGAGCTTGGGCATAGGTGTTGTTCCTTTGTGGAACTACAGCTCCCAGCATTCTCCTGGACTACGGACATATTCCCAGAAGCCTTTGCATTCCCCGTTAAAAAGCAAGGGCCGCCATGAGCCCTCTTTCTTCTTTCTTCTTCCCTGCCTTTCCTGTTGTGTTCGCACACCTTTTACCTGTCCGCAGTTACCCCTCCCCCATTAAAAGTGCACCCACGTGGGACTGCTGCGTGTCTGTGTCTTCTTCCTCGCGTAATGTCTTTACCCTCTAACCCGCAGACAAGAAAGCCAGCCAGAAATTAAGAACAACAATAGGATCTTCAAAATTCTCTATTCTGGAATCAAATAATAAATGGGTTCTTGGTACCATAAAGTTCTGACTTTCCACCTAAGTTTTGAATGGGAAGCTTGGAGCCCTACACTTCCATTTTTTTTCTGTCATGTGGCCTTTGTCACCCCATCTCACTATCTTTGCAGTTGCAGCTCTCCTCATGCCAGCCAATGAAATGTCACAGTTCCTTGACCTTGAAGCATGCTGGTTCTGGATAGGAGCACTCCTGCCTTTGATGAGCTAAGTGCCTATGGCTGTATGGCCTACCATGCGGCTCCATCTTTCCTGGGAGAAGATATGCTCATTAACAGATAATCCACGCATACCCGAATCCCCATGATGGGGTTTATTTCCTGTACCCGTTCAACGTACTAGGCCAGAGAGCACCCTATTCTAGAAAAAGTAGGCAATTTCTAGAACCATTTAATGAAGTAGGGATTGGGGTTTCAGAAGTGTGGGGAAGAGACCAGGAATACTGAAGCATTAAAGGGGAAACAGAGACATCAGTTTGGATAAAGCAGGAGCTGCAGCAATGAAGACATGATAAGGTCCTCAGTGGATGAGTTCTCAGAACACTGGGAAACAGGCCCCTGGAGAATTGACAAGTCCCCTCAATCACAGAGCTCCAATATGCTGTCCTCATTCTGTTGTCTACCTCTGTCTGTCCCAGCTGGGAGCCAGACACAGAAGCAGCAGTGTTAGCCTGCAGACAATAAGGAGCATGCAGGGAAGAAAGAAAGGAAAAGGAGGCATGGCTTGGTGCTAATGTATGAGAGATTTCAGGGAAAGAAAAATGGCTTCACTTATTGACAGGGTAAAATGGGATTTTAAAGGAAATATTGGTGAACCATATTCAGGGCCTGAACTGAGGAACCAAATAGATGACTCGTGGCCACGAACACTTGCAAACAAAGGAGAAAGGAGTAAAGAGTGAAGTGTGTGTGTGTGTGTGACTCCCTGGACCACACCACACTTCCACAGCAAGATCAATGTTTCTTTCTCTTTTTTTTTCTTCTTTCTTGTTCTGCCTTGTTTTATTTTGCCAGGGAAGTTACAAGGGCAGAGAGCAGATGTGGTGGGGGCATGGAGATGGGCAGAATTGGGATGCATGATTGAAAGCCACAAAGAATCAATAAAAGTTAATAAAAAAGAAACAAAAATTCTTCCAAACTATAACGATAAATCAGCAAGGTCTTTCTCTTATACTTTTCATTTTTAAACAGTATTTCCATCTATGATAAAAATATACAGATAGCCTGACACTGGTAGCAAAGGACTGAAATCTTAATATTTCAAGTCCCTTTTAATGGAATTACTGTCTTATATCAAGCACTTAATAGATATTACATCTCTTGATTATATTATAAACTGTGACTCCATTACTTGTGGTAGAAGGACAAATGAGTAGATGTGATCTTTAATTTTTTGGTAGGTATGATGAGAACATTTGTAGTAAAAATATTAAATACATTTAAGTCTGTATGTGTTTCAATAACTATTCCATCAGCTAAGAGATTACTTAATTATGTATCTTATTACTGAAGTTTTGCTTGCTCAAAGAGCTAGAATAATTTTGTGATTATCTCACAGAGCATAATGCCCTGGGTTCTTTGTTCTCTGCTATATTCTGTAATTACTAATTTTCTGAGTGAAAAGATGTCATTGCTACAAGCCCAGAAAAAGTCTCTATGTATCATAGAGAACCTGAGACACTTGGTTATCCAGTCATGAAAAGATGCCCTACCATAATGATACCACATTTTCAATATCAAAGTTACTCCAAAAATAGCCTTTCTGACCTCACTACTTTTCTTTCCCTATGAAATGAATGCATATCAAGTTCATATGTCAGTGGAGAAAATTATTTTATTGACTCAGGATGTGTTGGGGGAGGCGGCTTGTTCATTTCCTGGCAGCCCAGACTCAAGAAATAATCACACAGGAATCTATATTAATTGCAAAACAGTTTGGCTAATAGCTTAAGCATATTGCTAACTAGCTCTTATATCCTAAACTAACCCATTTCCATTAATCTGTGTATCGCCACGTGGTCATGGCTTACCAGTAAAGTTTTGGCAGGCTCCACGGGAGGCATCTGTCTCTGGCAGCAGCTACATGGCTTCTCACAGACTCTGCCTTCTCTCTCTCTCTCTCTCTCTCTCTCTCTCTCTCTCTTCCACCCTGGCTGGATTCTGTTAAGCCATTGTCCAAGAGCAACTTCTTAATTAACCAGTAAAAGCAACACATATACAGAAGGACTTCCCATACCAAGGATGGACCATTTTTCAGCATGACTCTGATTTAGTATTGAAGTAAAAATTTAATTTTAAATACCTGTCAGAAATCTCCTGTATATGAAATGCATGATCACATTTTGTATAGCTAAAATGTAACGAACATTTGGAAGTCACTGCTGACAGACATAGATTCTTTTTTATGATGGAATCTGACTAAGGATATTTCCACATAATGTAAACCATATAAAAGGTTTACACGTGTTACAGGGGAAATCACTGAGCCACTTGAATCTTTTTTTAAATAAAATGCAAATCAGACTTTCAAAGAATTTCAGATTTAATTATAAATCATTGTACGTGTGTGTGTCTGTCTGATGTCTGTCTGTCTGTCTTTTTGTCTCTCATTTGCATGGAGTACTTTTTTCCCCAGTGCCATATATGACAATCCACAATTTCCTGCCCTAGATATCTGTTGGGCATATGATGGGGAAGCCTTGTTAACCAGTTTTCTTTAAGAGGTGGGATCAAGTTAGGGTGTAGTTTTCTGGGACCCAGAGAAAAATGGCGCATAGCCCAGGTGCTCTCTCTCTGTGTTTCCCTCATAGCACAGCTGAGCTTGGACTTCTTATTCCTGTTTTATGAGTTTTCCCTTTATAATAAATAAAAATATAATTGTTTTATCTTTTAGCTAGCCTGGTTATTTCCCGAATCAAGCTAACTTCTACAGTTGGAGCCCTGGATCGTGGGGCTCAGGTCTCTATCAGTTCCAACCAGCTACTGTCAGGCTCCACGCGGTTTATTTGGGTATAGAAGTCCCACATAGCAGCCCTGAGCAACTGTTAGCTGTGGTCCTTCATATTTTCTCAATAAATATCTCAGAGAGTCTTGGTAACCCGCTACTGCACTGTTAGCTTCTAGGTCCAATATGAGACACGGGCTTCCCTGCTTTCTTGCTCTCTTTGTGTTTGTGTGGCTGCAGACCAGTCAGGGACTTCCACAGAACACACAGTCTGATTTACACTGAATAGTTGTTTCTAATCTGAGAACAAAGACCTTATAATTCTGTTCAGAAGGCAGAATTATATGCTATTCTTTGGTGCTAAGGGATTTTAAAGAACCTCTCAATATAGTTACTGATTCACAATATGCCAAAAGAGTTGTATTGCTATAGAAACCAATGAATTTCTATCAGATGATACAGAATTGACTGTATTATTCATTCCGATGCAAGACATAATCAGGAATAGACTTTATCCTATATACATAACACACATCCGATCCCATACAAGTCTTCTAGCACAAGGTAATGTAGAAATTGTTGATTCCAATTATTGATTGGAAGTGTGTTGCAGGCCTCAGAATTTTATAAAAAAAATGTCAATAGCAGAAGTTTAAAGAAAGAGTTTTCTATACATGGCAACAAGTTAAGGAGATTATAAAGAAGTATCCCATTTGCTCTTTCTATAACCAAACACCATTGCCTGCAGGGAGTAACCCAAAGGGTACTCAAAGGAATGAGATCTGGCAGATGGATGTGTTCTACTTTATGGAATTTGGAAAATTAAAGTATGTGCACCACACTCTAAACACCTAGTCAGGTTTTCATTGGGCAACTGCCTTGAGCTCGGAAAAGGCTGACTCAGTAATCATGCATTTAATAGAAGGTATGGCCATCATGGGTATACCTTCACAAATAAAGACAGATAATGGTCCAGCGCATATATATATACATATATATATATATATGTATATATATAAAATAGTTTTTTGTTTATTATAAAACAAAAATATTACAGGTATACCAAAGAATCCTACAGGTCAGGCAGTTACAGAAAGGTCAAATCAAACTATAAAGGATATACTAAACAAACAGAAAGGAATATAGAAAATACACCTAGAAATAGACTGCATAGTGTTTTATTAACAGTGAATTTTCTTAACACTAATGAGAAAGGAACAATGACAGCAGAGAGACATTGGATAATGGGGAATAAAAACTTCTGAATTGAATCAACCAATGTATTTTAAGGATGTATTGACCTCACAATGGAAACCAGGAGATGTTCTACGTTGGAGAAGCTGTTTCACTTGTTTCCCCAGAAGAAAAACTATGGATACCATCAAAATTAATAAAGATTCACTTCAAAAAAGAGAAACATCTTGAGAAAGAGAAATGACAGCTCGTTCACAATGGTGACAACCATACAGGTGGTAAGAAAACCATATAGGATTGGGGCAGTGCTCTGCTCTTGGCTTTACAGGAAAATTCACATCTTCAAAAATTCAAAGACCCTGGATGTTTGGATGCTGACAGAAGGGAAAATTAACTATCAATGAGGACCATCAAGAAAAAGGAACATTACTTATGAGGACAGGTGATCAAAACATATACATATACATACATATACATACATACACACACATACATATACATGAATATATAGAGTTGACTTTGGAGTTGTACACTGACTCTGTACTTCTCTAAATTCAAGTGTGTTGTTAAAAGGAGCATTCAGAGTTTCTGTCTCATGTGAGGAGCCATCTGGTGTAGGACAGAAGGAAGACTTTAGCAAAAATTTTACTTTCTCCATATCTATTTTGTCTATATCATATTATCCATTGAATGTATGTTTATATGGATAATGTTTAAGCTTTCTATGATGAACAATAGAGTTTCCTACAGATCCTTTTCCTGCAGTAATTTTTGAAGTTTCCAGGAAGAAGATGGGGCCCCACAGCAACAACTTCACCTGGTTGAGATAACATCATGATGCTGATAGCACTGCTATAAGACTGGTGTGTCTTCTCATGACATTCTTGCCAAAACTCCAAATAAGAACGTTGGGAAAAACACTATTGACTGTTTGGAAATCATTTGCAACTATACTAGACTGTAATCTTGAAACTTAACCATCACTTCATTTTACTTTTGCAGGATCCCATAAAGAAAACATTGCCCCCATGACAGCGAGAAGCAATTCTAGAGGACGATGTCCCCTCTCCCAAAAAAGTTTGTCCTCAGGGTTGGGAACACGGTTTAGGGGTTGTTGATTATTACTTGTTTCAGATAAAGGGTTGGGGTGGAAACTATGTAAGTTCAGAGATAAAAAAGAGATAATAGTGGGTAATAGAGTGAATACTTGTGAGATATTTATGGATAATTTACATTGGTATAGTTTTTTTGTATATTGATACAAGTTCAAATTATATTTGTTATTTCTGTTTGCAATATTTGTATACCTATGCAAAGTTATTCTGAAAGATAGTACACATCTATTTTCTGTTTAAGATATTTTGTATACTGATACAACTTTTAGGATGTATTTTCATATGGCATTATTTATTATTCTTACCTCTGATCATGATACCTATATATTGTTTACATTTTGAGGACATTGTCTTCATTTGCTACACATTTGTTTACAGATTATTTAATATTCTGATAAAAGTCTTAGTTCTTAAGTTATACATGTATTAAATATTATAAGTCAATAGTTATTCATGTTTGTTATACATATAGTCAGATTAATTAGGTTCTTTAGATACATAGAGATTGTATTCTGCCTAGATAGCTAATTTTCAACCCCTTCAAGGATATGTAGAACATGACATTTAAATAACTTACAGTTCTGTTGACATGAGACATGATTACTCCTGACAACACCAATATATTCCAGAGAGAATTTTGAGCCCTGAAGACACTCCACTCAGAGTTTGTTTTTTTCTTGGCACAATTGGTCTTTGGGAAAGGAACTGCCCATGCCTCAACCACTGACAAAGTACATGATATCCAAACTGGATAAGCAGGACACAAGGTAAAGGACTGCCAAACCTTGCCAAAACAGGATAAGACACTTCTGAAAAATTCCCTGCCTCTGAAAATAGTCTGTCAGTTATGCTACGTCTTAGCCAAAGTTGGTTGCTTCACATTGCAAATTAGATTTTGGGTGATTGCTCAGGTAGCCAATTGTCTGTAATATACTACTCGACTCAAGTAATATTATCTCCCTTCTCAGGCCTTCGATAGGGTGGAAAATTAAATAGTCATGGTCACCTTTCTCTTATGATTTACCCATCAATTTCTGATGCAAGAAGTAGACTCTTTGGAATAGAATGTTTGTTAAAACATTTATCATGTGTTCCTTGCTTAATATTGTTTATGTTGTTTGTAATTTTATACTTGATATCTGTTCCTATTGTATATAGTTTGGTATTGGGTTTGGATTGCTCTTGTTTAGACAAAAGGGGGAGATGATGGGGAAGCCTTGTTAACCAATTATCTTCAAGAGGTGGGACCAAGATAGGGAGTGGTTTTCTGGGATCCAGAGAAAAATGATATGTGATCCAGGTGCGTTTGGATTTCTTGTTCCTGTTTTGTGAGTTTTTCCCTTATAATAAATAAAAATATAATTATTTTATCTTTTAGCTAGCCTGGTTATTTCCCAAGTCGAGCTAACTTCTACAGGTACAGGTCTGTTCAATATCAATAAATGAGAAAAGAAATAAAAGGCTTCATATGACAACAGCAAAGCAACAGTCTATGACACATACACTTTGTACCTCAAATAGTCATTAAAATGCAGTAATCCATCCTCATATGTACACAAAAGAGAAACCATCATTTTAGACACTCATAAATTCTGAGAAAGATGGGAGAAAGGGGGAGAGAGACTCTGTATGCCTACTGAAATAAAATATGGAGTCGAGTTCCTTAAAACCTAGTGACTGCATGAAACTGCTGATTCACAGGGCTAGTTCCCAGCTGTAGGGCTGAGACAAAAATAGGCAATTCCTATCATTACATGTACATCTGTTATTCTTTCACATTCAAAATAATTCTTTGACTATGTTCTATAATAATTATCGTATGCTTTCCTACCTCCATAGACAAATCTGCTTGTGCAAGTTGCTTCTCTTTGGGGACTACTGCTGTTACTATTTTTCCCACTTTCCTTAACAAGGATTTCAGAGTTGTATTGGATTCTATCTGTCCATCACACTGAAATTCAATCCCCTCTAAATCCTGTTGATTCTACATGAATCCCATTGCTACAACCTCATTTCAGGCCTTAATCATCCCTGCCCTACATTTTTGCATAGGTTCCTATACCCCACCTTTTTTCTTTTGCCATCCATCAAACCACCAGCAATCTTACTGAAAACGTTAATCTCACTGTGTCTTCATATCTTTGGTAAAATAAAACACAGTCTCCTTGGTTTCATTTTGTTGTTGTTCTCCTTTTGAAGTTGTGAGTTGTACTCAAGCCTGATCACATTAAGTAGCTACTAAGACAGAACTACTCTCATGTTTTATCGTATCAACTGCCTTTCTTTTCTCAACATATCACTCCTCCATCCTTCAAGTACCAGACAAAATGAGTTTCCGTATGGGCAGAACAATTTGAGTTCTACAAACTCTAGTTTTAGAAGTATTTTTACAATCATCTCAGCACACTTTCCTTGCACATATTCTTTGAAATTATTCATTTTCCGGCAATTTTTAGAATGACAAAGTAATGGATGTTTTTGTGGCATTATAATAAAACTATTTTGTTATGATTTGTTATGCTTATTCCCCATATCCATGAATTTCTGAAGCCCTTCCTCTATTCTTTCCATAAAATAAATTCATATTTGTTCTTATTCTAACTCAGTTCTTCATTGGATCATGAATAGGTGACTTCAACTTCTACATCGTATATGAAGGTTAGCCTTTCATATCTTTGCAGTGTGAAGCTTTGGAGTCCTTAGTACTTAATTCATATTATCTTTGTTTATATTAAGTAGCTAGTGATCATTTCTTCACTGTTTTGTATCATGACATATTTCATTCTGGTAACAAGGGGAAGTATAGTAACAGAGAATGTGCCTACGTGGGAGAACTGGGTCTGTGGGTGTGCCTTAGAGTCAGATTTGGGTTGGTTGTAAACCGTGAGCTCAACTGTAGTCTCTTGGGTCAAGTTATCTAATTTTAAAACAAAATTCCAAAATTTATAATTATTTGACTTGAACACATTATTTCAATATCAACACTTCATTTTTTTTTAGTCAAGGGCCTTATAACATTAGAAATATCTCATATGTACAAGGTCCTACTCTAAGTGTTGTGCTAAGACTCATAAAGATGACAGTCAAATTTTATGCATTTGGGCTTATTTATGTTTTTGTAGTTTTCTCAAAAATATGTGATTAGAACTGGTACTGTAATTATAAAGTTCTTACCATAGTGCTTGGTACATTTGAATATAAAATAAATGCTATCAATAATTCTTATTTTTTTAGTGATACTATTTTAAAGTTGATAAGAATAGGAAGTATAACAACAACACACTTGTTTGATTCCTCTAGTTTAATACATCTGTTCCCATTTCTAAATATACTCATATCTCCCTTATGGGTTTAGCTAACCATTAATCACTACTAAATCATGGAGTTGTTGCTTTGGTTCTAAAATGATGAGAAACTTTGGGCAGACAAATACGTACTGTTACAAATGAGTTGTCTTTGTGCGGAATCCATGTATCTGCTTTATTTTACCTGCCTTTCTTATGACTTCTGTGAAACTCTGGATTTCTTTATGGAATGATTTCTGATTCTACACTTTTTTCTGTCCTTAACTTTCCATATCTCAATTCTTGTGTACTTTTTTTACCTGGTGTCAACTGACACTACCCTTCACTATCTAATGTATATGAGTTTTATTCTTGCCTTAATTTTAAAACACACCCTTGAGGTTGTCTAATTATTTGGGGCAATTAGAACATTGAATCACCAAGGAGGTGACCACTGAGTAAATTAATCTACCAAACTGATTACTATCTTGTTATCACGAGGTGAGATGTATATCCTATTCTGTGTGTTCCTTAGTTTTAATAGTAAACTAAATAGAGATGTATTAAGTATTATACATATAACAACACAAATAATCATTATTCCATCCTTCAAGGTCATTATTATTATGGCTCTTTTAGAATTTTGTGGGGTATACAGAAGGTAGACTCATAATTCTGAAGATATAATGCTTTGAGTTCATCCGATCTGACTTCCTACTCTATGCTGTAAAGTCTTAGGAATGGCTGATTCTCACTTGATATGAGGATGGCATAAAACCGTGTTACAGTGTAGCCCTTACATACAGTTGGAGCAGGTACCATGCAGTCATGTCAGAGTTTAAGGATGCTGTGAGATAGATGCATGTCATTTCAGATCGTACACTTTTCATTTCTGTTTTCCTCAAGAACCGTAAGATTCTCTTGGTGGAAGCATGTGCTATCTTAATAGGAAAATGTTGACACACTTAGCCTCCCCTTCAGAGCTTGAAACAGCGCAAGATTTTCTTTTCACGATCTTTTCCTGTACTTCACTGACACAGCCAAAGCAACCCAGCTGACCTAACTTTCTCAAGTCAATTCCAGTCTTGCCAACTTGGGAGTTGAATCAGAATCGCATGAACTGTGGAAAATGCAAAAGAAAAACAGTGCTGCTCTCGGTGTCCTCATCCCAGCCATGGTTGCTGAGACCATCTCAGGTCCTTGCTGTGGATACATGCTCCAGAACATAGATCCTTCCCTCTCAAGCTTCCTTGTTCCCTCTTCCTTTCAACTCTAAGTTAGGTGTCTACATATTCTACAGATAAAAGTTTCTCCCTATGCAAGCTGACCACTGTTATAATTTAAGCATGAACCTCAAACCCTAAACCTGGCTCATGTTTTTTAACATTTTATCCCCAACTAGCAGTCTTTTTCCAGAGACTACAGAGGCATTAGGATTTGGGGCTTAGTTAGCAGAGGCAGTTCACTATGGATGTGCTTTGAAGGCTATACAGGTTCCTGCTTCTTACCTCGCTCTCTGATTCCTGGGACACTATGCTGTCAACAGGCACTGACAAATGTTCCTACTGCTGCAAACCAAACCATTTCATTGTGCCATCCTCAAGGACAGACTCCACACCCTACAAAACTAGAGCCCATACAAAATTCTCTGACATAGATTCTCTTTTATCAGGTACTGTTGTCACAGTGATTAAAAATTAATATACTCAGAGAGTGTTGTTATTATGGCTGCTATGTTTGCCCTCCACCTACTGCACATTATGGTTGAAGAATAATTAGTAAATACAGGACTAGACCACATTTCGACAAGTGGTGGTGTTGATTTTTTCTCTCTCTCTCCATTTCAAGTCTCACATGATGTTCATTTTGAAGGCTGAAACTGCTAAGAAAATGATAGTAGGTAAAAAGAAACATTAGTATAGAAAATTTACAGAGTATTTGTCAACTGTTTTTTTTCAGACACTGAAGAGTTTTAGAAGATAGGAAAACGAAGCAGCTTTTGTGATTATTTAGAAAGTATAATAGTGTCTTAGACAGCGCCAAAGAGGAAGTTCAATTAAGATAACATATCACAGACCCGGGTCTATATATGTACTGAAGAGTGGGAGCTAAATGGCTTTCAATTCTGGAATGTGAACTCAAAATTTCACACTTGGAAGCAAATTGGAAATCTTCAGACTATAATTAGCAAACCTCTCATGACAGAATTCATCAGGAAGAAGTCTGGGCATTCATAGTAGCCTCTCCCTCAGACTCTCTCCAAACGTTCATTATCCAAGTTAAACACAGAACAGCCTCTTTCACCTCCCTCGTAAGGTCGCCCTGTGCTGTCAGGCTGTGGGAGGAGCCAGGCGCCCAGCATCCCACTGCTGACCAGTAGCCACCCTCATGGTTCAGTTGACAGTTCTTATAAACATCTCTGAAGGGGAAGTAGTAAGAGGGATTATTACTGATTGGTTCTCTGTGAACTATTTGATCCCATGAAGTCACTTGTAAGTACATGAATGAGCATTTTACCCAATACTTTAGAGTTTTCCTCATAGGTAGTGATTCATCAAATCACTTAAAGTTTAAATGGCAAGAAATGACTATTATTTTATTAATTTATTTTTTCTAAACCATAGGAACAACGCATAACACTCATCATCATAGATCACCTCGGCCGAGCCATTAGGAAATACTTGTTAGAGTACTATTTTATATCTTATATAGCAGCAAAATTATAATTTTAATATGTATACCAAAAGTCAATTTTTCTTATTTTTTAGTTCAAAGTAAATCTACTTGCATGAATCTTTGGAAAAATATTCAATTATATTTCTGCAGCAACTACTTATTTTTAATGTGGAATATAAGCCAAGCTGATATTTCTTTGAAAAATTAGAGTATATGAGCTTTAGACTTTAATATATTTAAAAAACACAGTTTAATGGTTCAAAGTTCATAAAAGTGAAATTTAAATATATAGATTTAATACATGGATAACATTATATTCATTTCATAAACATAAGCCACTTGGGTTTATAATATTAAATTATAAATATATCAATTAGTCGAAACTTTTATTTGAGTCATAGGTTTGCAGGCTACAAAAGTCAAATAAAAATAATATAATCAACATAAAAAGCTTATTGCTATGAAAAAAAACTCAGAACTAATAGTGCAAAAATTCTTAATAGAGGATTGATTTACCCTCTTTTAAATAAGTATACATTTGTGTGCCAAAGACAGATCAAAGACATAAAGGGATACAAATACAACACAGAAAATCTCCAGAAACAATTCAGTAAGGAAAGTAACTATTTATATCTACATAAACAAGCATCACACAGCATATTATGGCACATGGTCTTAGAAAGAAAGCAAGACAAAAACCCTTAACAGAGAGGGCAGAGAACCCCCTGTGCCAGCCACCATGTGTTAACCAAGGAGTGCTATCTGCTGGAAAACTACAGGATGAAAAGGTGTTAGGCAGAACAGGAGGAAAAATGACGGCGTCAAACCATCTTTATCTAGATCAATCGTGCACACCCCAACCATGTGAGGAGCGGGAGAGGGTCCTGCACTCAGAACCGGTCCTCTCTGCTGGCAGATGAACAGATTTCTCATGGTGTGAGACTTTATCATGGAAAGGGATGATAATGAATTCACAGAGCTGAGTCACTGGCTGGAAACGCAGAGCGGCGCCTCCGCCCCTCCCGGGGCCAGTCACAAGGCGCTGTGGAACGGCTTTCTGGTTCATGCCCTTTCTATTATGATAACTGGGAAAATAAGCCGTTCATTACAGAGCCCAGTCACTTGAAACATTCACAGCCAAATCTACTGATTAAATCACAGCGAAGAGTGCTGCTCACGTTCCTGGACTCCGTTCCCTCTCAGTTGTATTTATATTTCAAAATCAGACAGTCTGTAAATGGAAAAAAAAAGTGGCATATTTAGCAGAGGCCTTGAAATATCTATTTTAAGACGTCAAAAAGTAAAAAGAAATTTAAAGGAACGAAAATTTCTCCAGAGGCTTCCTCTTGACGCGCTTTGCTAACCGACATCGCCCGGAATAATAACCCAGTGATGCAGGCTTGTTCTGTGCTCAGTATCTTTAGAATTCGCTTGTAATTTTTATCTCAGAAGTGTGTATCAGACGTGGATAAGTGTGTATCAGACGTGGATTAAACTCTGCATTCTCTCCTCTCCTTTCATCACTCCCTTTCCAGGGCTATAAATGGAAGCACTCTCACTAAAACCGCATTATTGCTACATCTGGTGAACACTCACAGGCAAGGTTGTCATAAACCAGTAGGTAAGCACTGAGAAAGGATACATGTTTTCAGCTTCTTGTGAAAAGAAGTCTAGTTATGGAGTACGAAAATTGGGCCAGGCGGTGGTGGCGCACGCCTTTAATTCCAGCACTCGGGAGGCAGAGGCAGACAGATCTCTGTGAGTTCGAGGCCAGCCTGGTCTAGAAGAGCTAGTTCCATTCCAGGACAGGAACCAAAAACTACGGAGAAACCCTGTCTCGAAAATGCAAAAAAAAAAAAAAAATTAGATTGGGTTTTAATATTACCTCTTTTACTTGGAGCAAATCTCTGAACCTTGCTAAACCATTATCTTCATCTGTAAAATGGGCAGCAAATGCCCCATCTCTTGCAATTTCTGAGAACATCAAATAATATAGTTGCATTATGGAATTTTGCTCATTGTAAGTGTTAGCTCACCACTGAAAATAAGTGTGCTCGCTGATTTAATTAGGGTTACTATTGCTGTGATGAAACATCATGACCAAAAAGCAAGTTGGGGAGGAAATGGTTTATTTGGCTTACATTTTCATATTGCTGTTATCAGTCAGGACAGGAACTCAAACAGGGCAGGACCCTCAAGGCAGGAGCTGATGCAGAGGCCATGGAGGGGTGCTGCATATTGACTTGCTCCTCATGGCTTACTCAGTCTGCTTTCTTAAAGAACCCAGGACCAACAGTCCAGGGATGGGACCACTCACCATGGGCTGGGCCCTCCTGTAAACAGAGACTGTATTTTTGTTTTCTGTCTTCCCGACACAAATAATCACACAGAAACTATGTTAATTCCAACAGTGTTGGGCTGGATGACTCAGGCATATTTCTAGCTAGCTCTTATATCTTAAGTTAACTCGTTTCTATTAATCTTTGTATTGCCACAAGGCTAAGGCTAAGCAGTAAGGTTCTGTCATCTTTCTCCTTTGGCAGCCACATGGGGTCTCACTAACTCTACCATCTTTCCTCCTCTATCTCTACTTAGATCTCCTGCCTTGCTATGTTATGCCCTGCTGTTAATCAAAGCAGTTTTTTTTATTAACCAATGATAATAAAACCTATTTACAACTTACAAAGGGGAATCCCACACCACCCTTTGCCACACCAACTCCAGTGTCGTCTGTGTGACATGACATACGTCATTATGCCGAATGGGAGCTACGTGTCCCATCCGACTAGGTTTCCTGGAGGTCAATGGCAGACAGCCCGGTATTGGTTGCCCTTGGGGCATAGACAGGTTTCTCGATTAGCTGGCTATGCGGGATATGAGCTTCGCACAATCTCTTTTATAATAATGATAGTCTTTATATATACAAGACAAGGATTATCTCTTCAGGAACAGCTCTAGAATAGGAAAGCACAGTATGGGAATGTATAAGACTACAGCAGAACCTTTGTCATACATGGGGTGTATGATGAGCAAGGGCTATATTAACCCTATATAAAGATGGGTTAATGTTGATGGACAAAGAGTGTTATATTATACTTTGAACTTTATGGATAGGCTTGCTAGATCCCAACCCCCACAGTGTCTGCTGCATAAGAAGGTACTAAAAAGTACATTTCAACAGGTGCAGAAAACTGATTAGTATATTTGGTCACTAGATGAAATAAAGGGTTAGAAAGAGGAAGGGCCATGATAGCGATAATGCGACAGAAACTTTCTATTCATAAGATGAAACCACTTGTCTGAGGTTTACAGTCCCAAGGACAAGATTTCCTTTTCTAAGGATGCTTTATGTCTAACACCTGTTCCTGATAATATACTTTTCTTAAATATCGCTGATGTGACTAAAAGAAGCTTTCATACTGTGCCAACCAATGACACATGACCTTCTGATTTGTTCTTTGTTTGAATACTATATAATGAAAACCTGAATTCAGTAAAATCGCAGCAGATTCCAACACACTCTCTTGTGTGTTGTGTCTGTCTGTCATTCGCCGAACTTGTGCCTTCCTGTTACCAAGACCCTGCTTCTCCCACGGTCTGAGTGCCTCTCCTGAGCCGGTCCGTGGCAACCCTTCCCATTAATCACTAATTAAGAAAATGCCTGACAGCTGGATCTTATTGAGGCATTTTCTCAATTGAGGTTCCCTCCTTTCCTAGAACTCCAGCTTGTACCAAGTAGACACAGGCGAAGCAGCATGCTCATCCTCCACACAATCCCCCTTTACTACACAGAAGACTATATCTCCCAAAGCTTGTAGGATAATTGAATGACCCAGCATCTACTTTTAAAGCTGACCACTAATAATACTAAATGCAACAAATGCTCACATATTAGAAGTTTCACGTCCTCTTCCTCTTTAAGGAGTTATAAGAATATTTGTGATTTTAGTAAAATGCATGGGGGAAGAACTAAGTTACTATAGTGGAAATTTAAAAACAAAACAGAACAAAAAATAAAGCATTTTGTTTTAGACTGAATAACACATAAAAATGTAGCTCCCTCCCTGCCCTAACACCAAGGGATGGTACTGAAGTCACTGTTACTTTCCCAAGCAAGGTCATTTCCCAAAAGATGTCATCAGTTAGGAACAGCACAGAAGAGGAAGAAAGTCTCCTGCTGGTGTATTCGTGTTCTTACAGTGCTGACTATGGAAAGCACTGGACCAGATTTAATGTGGGGCTCTGTGTGGGGTCACTGTTGGATTTATAACATATTTCTACATTGATTATAAACACTCCACTTGATTGGTGATTTTATTTTGGGCATTGCCATTTTGTGAGATGCTTAGGGAATCTTCAAAATAAAGTGCTTCATGAAGAACACCAGTTAAATCCAGAACAGAATCTTCAAACATTGAGACTTACACAAATAAAATTTTATGACTTTTTGTTTTTGGTTTTACAAGGCAGAGTTTCCCAATGTAACAGTACTGGAACTCACTTTATGGATCAGGCTGGTCTCAATCTCACAGAGATCTGCCTGCTTCTGCCTCCTGGGTGCTGGGGTTAAAAGAGTGCACTACCTTGCCTGGCTGTCTTTCTTCTGAAACAAGATAGTTCAAAGATGAGGAGTATCAACTGGGGAAGTTGCTTTTGCTATGCCTCTAAACCTCAGCCTGGAGACCAAGGGAAGAACGTTAATGTTTAATGATTCTTGTGAGAAATAATTAAGCTGCTCAATAATAGGGAAAATAGAGATCTTTCTTCTGCCTTGGTTAATTGGCTAGTAGATGCAGATGCGAGGTATAAGGAATATACATGGCCCTTCCTTTGTGAGAAGCAATTTACAAGGGACTGTGTATGTCTTTGAATATTATTGCTGAGGGTGGCTAAAATGAAAATTCAAGGCTAATATTTTTCAAGGTTGCTTTTGCAGAAGAAACCTTGAAGGGAGTTGTAATGTATGCCTTTTGTACAAGGTCAGGGTTTGACACAAAAGCATTAGATTCTCAAAGTGGTATTCTTTAGTTGTGAGTCTGTCCTGCTGTGTGCCATGTCCAAGTGGCCACTTTACACCATTGCCACAAAACTTGGAAGATGGAGGTAAGGGAGACCAGCAGCCACATGACGCTCAAAATGCATCCATCATCTAGGATCTAGCATCTGGGATGGCAACAAGCTGTCCTAATCATTAGTAAAGAGTGGGAAATCCTGAATCTGAAACTTTTTCCTCTTCTCCTCTTCTGAAGACCCAAATTATAAAAACGAGTACTGGCTATAGTGACTATCATCTGGACAAGGTCTAGAGTCACCCAGAAGCCAAATCACCAGGCATGTTTCTGAAGGAGTTTCTAAACTAGATTAATTGTGGTGGGAAGACCCAGTCTCAGTGTATGTGACACCTTGTTTGGAGTTTTGGATAAAGAGGAGAAAGTGAGCAAGACTTACCATTTATCTCTCTCTGCTTTTTGTGGATGCAATATGATCAGCTCTTCGTCAGCTCCTGCCACCATAGAAACTTTATCCCCAACCTGTGAACCACAGTAAATCCTTTCTTCTATAATTACAGAAAAGAACAACTAATATGCTAAGTAATTAGAAAAAACTGTGAGTGGAAGAGCCCATATCCTGTAGGGAAGAGTTGGAGATGGCTGCCCTAGAAATGATCCCCACTTTGAGCTGGCCAGATAATTCAGTAATTAAGGCAGTTGCCACCAAGCTTGATGATCTGATTTCAGTTTTAGAAACATGGTAGAAGAAGAGAGCCAACTCCTGGATGTGTCCTCTGAGCTCCATATATATGCTAAGGCACACATGTGCACATATGCAGGTGTACAGGCACACACACGTGCAAATAATAAACATAAATTTAAGAAAGAAGAAATCACCATTAATATTAATTGGGATTATATGTAATTAAAGAAAACTAATACCACACAAAGTAGACAAACACACAGGGGTTTAAATGATATTCAATTCAAAAAGTGTGAAAGAAACTCCGTGAGTTTAAGAAAATTACCAGAAGTCATTTCACTCTCTGTGGAAAGAAGATAAAGAAGGCATAGGACGCAGAGACAGTTAACTGAAAATGGTCAAAGATAGTCAAATCGAATATTCAAGCTGAGCAAAATGTGTAGTCTGAGCACTGAGTTAGAGACTTAGACAGGTCCCAAAATAACTCACCACCAGTGATTTGAAAGGTTAAGTACCTTTTTATTCTTGAAAAAAAAAATAGAACATTTTCATGTGATGACATCCTAATTAAAAAGAAGACTCTGAAAACATTCAAGGTGTGCTTTAGTTATGAAATCATAGCATGATTCATGATTAATACAGTAACACGGGATCCCTTGAGTGTTGCAGGATATTAGATGGCGCTGTGGCACTCCAAGACTGATTATAAAGTTATGCTTGAATCAGAGAGTGGAGCCAATGGCTAGCCAGCCCAAATTATTCTTGGCTATAGAGAAGCCAAGAATTTGTATAGAGAAGACGAAATGGAAGGAAAGGGCGGGGCTAGAGGACGGCACATGCTTATTTATTTATTTTGGTTTTGGAACAAGTGAAGACATGCATCTCTTTCTGATTTCTGTGGTGATATCTTGTTTGTACAAATAAAGTTTGCCTAAAGATCAGAGGGTGGAGCTAGCCACTAACTCACCATAGAGGTCTGGATATCTCTGCATAAAGACAGGAAGTGATATGGCTGGAAGGAGAGAGGAAGTGATAGGCAGGAGGAAACAGGAACTCAGTCTCTTTTTGGCTGGGAAGTTGAGAGGAGGTAAGGTGGCCATGGTTTTCTGCCTTTGTGCCTCTGATCTCAGCATTTCTGACTTTGGGCTTTTATCATTAACACCTATTATAACTCATGCTACATGTTGGCACCCAACGTTAAGGCAGGAATTCACACACAAAAAAGGCACTTGCCTATGGCTTTGTAGCCACCTGCATAGGCCAGAGCTGCATGTGGGGCTCTCACCCTGCCTTGCTAGGCTTTCCTTTATTTTTTTTTTCTCCAAGCCACTGAGTTTAGGATTTTCCTGTTGTAGCCTCTCTGAAACAGTCTCCAGCTGCCACCCAAACTCCAGATGCACCTGGGATCCAAATGCCATAGAACTTACCCTCCCTAGATAGGCTGTTTCTACCTTCAAGTATCCCCTTCCACATGTGCTTTTTGAGCTAATCCTCTCTCTCTCTCTCTCTCTCTCTCTCCCTGCCATGGATTGTGGCCTTTCCCTACACCTCTCTCCTTGGGCTGTCACTTGAGGCTCATAGCTACACACTAGCAGCCACAGCTGTCCGCAGCCAAGCTGTTCATTGCCTGTGTTCTCTGCTCAGATGTGCTATGCATTACAGTTCACTAACATGGTTGTGAAATTTAGTAAGACATTTGGATTTCTTAAAGGAAGAAATTAGTTAAAAGAGAGAGCTTTATCCCATATTAAAAAAAATGGGAAACATTCCTACGATATTTAGGTCTCTGTATAATACATTGGACAGTTTGAAAATAAAACAAATGAGTAGATAACAAACTTAGATGGGACTAATTTAATGTCAATTATAAACATTTTCAGTTTATCATTTTTGTTTTTTTCAATAAAAAACTAGTTAATACAAGTGCTAAGATATAAGTTTTAGAAGAACTTAATAAAACAGATCAAAGACATATTCAGAACCACCAGAATAATTTAATGTAGAACCAATTACAGCATTACATTATAAAGTTCCAGAGGAACAGCCTAAGGCTTTCAAACAACCAACTTTGATTTATCTAGTCACTTTATAGGAACTGCCGAAGGATAGATAGCCCAATGGATGTACAAGAGTTAAATGGACTCCCGTGGAAATGTTAAATTTAGGAGATTCAAGGAAGCGATAGTCTCATATGTTATGCATTGACCTGTTGTGAAGCAGATGTTAAACTCATGGACAACTTATAATAGAATTATTCCTAGACACTGGAGAAACTTGGGTAAAGCAGTCTTGGACTCTGGTCCTCAATTACAATGAACGATATGGTGGAAAGAGGCTAAGACCAATGAACAATTAAGTAGGACTAGAGGTACAGAAATCTCCCAAGACCTACTTCTTGGAGAGGGAGATTATGCTGATGTACAAGGCAATCTCTATATGATGACCACATCTTAGATTTATGCCACACAGCTACTTTGAATGTTTGGGATGGAATTGTAGAAGTAGGAAAGAAAATTGAGTCATTTGCTAAAGTTATACAGGGCTGAAAGAAAGTCTTCACAGATTTCTTACAAAGACTGACTTCAGCAGAAAGTGGAAAGATACCATATTCAGAAGATAGACAAATAATAATTGAATCTCTGGCTTTTAAAAATGCTAATGCACAACACAAAAGGACAATTAGGCATTAAGGGCAAGATCAACACCCAAGATACAATCCATATTGAATCTCATGACCACGATTATGCATGGATAAGAGAGGTGATTTGCAGAGGTTTGAAGAAAAAATCAAAATGTCAAATGTTTCATTTGTGGCAAATGTTACAAAAGGCGGTTGTAAACAGGGTATGCCTAGAAACAATGTTTGATTTTTTTTTTCTATGTGTAATTCAAATAGAAAACCTCTACTTCTGGGATATGTAATAGGTGTTACAAAGGCAGGCATTAGACCAATGAATGTAAGTCAACAAGGGACAGTTAAAGCTTTGCCATTGGGAAACTCCTGGAGAAGACTCTCATAGGTCCCCATGCCAAATTCAGTTCAGTTATTTCCTGGTACCATGGAGGAAACTCCTTCCCACAGTAATTAAAGAACCTAATGCCTATAATAAGAAACCATACTGCTCTGGATGATAGAACAGCTATTGAGGAGAGAACAAAAGATTGAAGAGAAGTCATGGAGCAGATATCTTGGCAAACTCTTTAAATGAACAAAGTCCAAATTTAAAAATAAGAATATCATTGTCATTAAAGGTCTGGTAGACACAAGTGTGGATATCACAATAATTGCACAAGAATCTTGGCATCCAAATTGGCTTCTTTAGGAAGTAAATGCTTTTAGAAATTGGTTCTTTATCTCATGTAAAACAGAGCACAAGATGGGTCAAATGTATAAGGCCAGAAGGCCAGGGAGAAAATGAAAGCCATATGTAGCTAACATAAGCAATAAATTTATGGGGACATTTGTTACAGGAATGGAATACACCGATTAACATTCCTCTAATCTCAGAAACAAAAATTAATTAGCATATTCTTCTAGGAAAAATTTTGGAGTGTATTATAAAAAACAGTCATGCACCATTCAAGTTGTAGAAGTACAAGGCACAGCAGCTACCTAACAGAAACATTTGAAGTCTCTGACAATTCTACCAGGACTATGATAACACCACTAAGATAAAAAAAAAAAATACCACCTAAAGATCAGCTTTGGACTACAAACTGCTCAGGCAATTTCAAGGTGGCTAGCTGAGATGATCCAGCCTTACAGACTATTCTAGGCAGGACTTGAGACAAACCCTGCAATTTCCCATTTTTAGAGACCTGTACTGAACAAAAAATGATACAGCTACTTCTCTCAGGACTTGACAATTAATTCATTATTTTCAGTATCACCTAAATATGTTGTTGCCCACATACAGCAGGAATTATATTTAAAAATATGATATTTATATCCCCAAGAGGTGGGGTGAGTGGCTTTTGGTTAAAGTTTTGGGTTAAGGATATTTGTCATTGTTTAGGGGGGTTAGCTACAAATAATAACAAAGTTGTTATTGGTTACAGTGAAGAAGAGAGTTGAACAAAGGAGATCAGATTCAGAGTTCTTGTTTTGAAAAAAAAAGGGAAGATATAAATATGTTAGGATATAAGGGTAGATTATAAAATCTACTCTGCAAAGAAATAAGGGGGATATAGAAACAGGGTTAAAAGGTAGATTATTTAATGTACTTCTAGAGCAAAGATGCAACTACTAGCTTTAAATATTGTATATTGGTTTGGATTTTTCTATATTAATACAGAGTTGATATTATCTTTGTTAGAACATACTATACATACATTTCTAATCTTGCTCAAGGTATGGTACCTATGCAACTCATTTAATAATGTAATGCATATTTCTAGTCCTTGAAAGTTATTATTACCAAATGCTTAAGATACTAAGGAAATGTAGGTTGGCAATTAGTCATCTATCACAATTTAACTTATAGTCATATTTTCAAGGTCTAACTGGGATATATTTTAGATAGACAGGTCATCTTCAAATACTTCAGAGAGCTACAGAATATAGGATTTAAGATGTCTTAATTACATAAATTTGTTTGTCCTTTTTTATGATACTGAGACATGTCTGCTCCTGGCAGTACTAATCTACTTCAGAGAAGATGATGGGCATCAAAGAAACTCCACATGGAGTTTCTTTTCTTTGTGGCAAAGGCTAGCCACTGGCTAAAAAAGTACCCTTGCCTTAATTGAGGACAGTATGCTGCATAAATTGGAAAAGCAGAATACAAAAGAAAGGGCTGCCAAACTTTTCAAAGACAAAGTAGGAAAACCCTTCAGGATATGCTGCTTCACAGAAATGTCTGTCAGATATGCTAGGTCAAAGATGGATACCCCGACATTGCAGAGGAACATTGGGTGATCGCCCATCTGTTTCAGTCATCTCTCACAATTTTTGGAAGTTGCTTGCTTGCACTTCCTGTTTACTAGGTAATATTATTTCTTTTCCAGGTCTCTGATAGACTTTATAGTTATGGCTAAAGTTTTTCTTGTTCCCAGATTCAGAAAAGAAATTAACTGAAAGAATATAAAGTGTATAAGGTTGGGAAACACAAAAAGATAGTTTTAGAATAGAAAGTGAATTGGGTACAACTTTGAATTCACCAAGATAGGACGGATATGGAGTGTTTTCTCTGAATTTGTCAATTATGAATGGATCAGACATTGTTGCTGTATTTACTGCCAGTATACATTATATGTAGCTATTGTAAATAGTTTTTCTTATGTTAGTTATAACCTTCCTTTTTTAATTTTTAGAGACAAAAAGGGGAAATGTGATGATATCTTGTTTGTAGAAATAAAGCTTGCTGAAGATCAGAGGGCAGAGCTAGCCACTAGGTAACAATAAAGGTCTGGAGGCTTGTACAGACAGACAGGAAGTGATATGACTGGGAGGAGAGAGGAAGTGATAAGGTAGAAGAAAACAGTAACTCAGTCTCTTATCAGCTTGGAAGGTGAGAGGAAAGGTGGCCATGGTTTTGCTCCTTCATTTCTCTGATCTCTCGGCATTTCCCCTGTATCTGACTCTGGTCTTTTATTATTAAGAACTATTAGAACTTGTGCTGCAGGTTTCTGAGTCTCTGTTGCTAAATAGAATGATAGAGACTTATCTTAAACCTACATACCACAACTAACTGTAGCAGAGCCGGGATTGCAGCACCTGAAGGCCATTCAGGCCTTGTTACAAGTGGCTGGAGGTGTGCTGACTGGGGACAATGAGGCGACAGACAATAATTAAGGAGATTTATGTGTACCAGCTAAGCAGACAGAAAATCATCACTTGCGTCTTCTTACATATTTTGGGCTCCATCCTTGTGAGAAAACTTGGTAGGAGATAAAATGTGGTCACCTGAGACCGATCACTCATGTCCGAAAAGGACGTGAGAGGGTGTCAAAGCCATTTATTCACATTAAATTATAATTGATCATTTTAAAGAATTATACATATGTTCTAGGACCTTTGAATAAAAAAGATCCAAGTGTCGCTAAAGATAATATGGAAACTACTTCCTTTGTAATATGAGTATGTTTGAGTCTCCATTTTGTCACACATCATGAGACGAAGACAGCAATTTAATTTTTTGTCACTGTGACAAAAATAACTTACATGTGAAAGTTTAGAAATGAAAGGTTTGTCTGGAATTATAGCCTCATAGTGGTCAGACAATGGTCTCTTGGATCCACTACTTTGGGCCTGAGGTGAAGCACAACTTGGCCTTAAGGTACCAGGGGTATGTGGCGGGGGCTGCTCATCCCAGGTTGGGCAAGATAAGAACCAGAGAGAGTTGGCAAGAACACTCCACAGGTAAAGGTGCTTGCCCTTAGGTCTGACTACCTGAATTTGATCTACTGACACCAGGTAAGGGCAGAAGTATGAGCACTGACTTCACAAAGTTGTCCTCTGACTTCCACATGCAGAATGTTAGTCTATGACTGCTTACCCACATCATGCATACACGTACACAAAAATGAACAAACTAACTATTTAAACTACTTAAGGAGAAAATGCTTGATTATAAGTCATATTTTGAGACTGGACATCAATAAGTTACTTACTCTAATCAACCTTACCTCAGACATTTAACCAGTTCCAGTAATGCCATTAGATGACAATAGGAAGTCATAATCCACTGATGAAAGCAGAACCCTCATTTTTTTACATCTCAACAAATACTCCACCATCTGGGGACAAAATATTCAATCCATGACCCTCTGGAAAATGTCTCATAGGGAAACGTTAACAAAGTCAGAAAAGATCAGATAAGTTGGTGCGTTTTCTCTGTTGGTACACGGCATCAAACATAGCAGAGATGATGCAGACATATCAGTTGCCATGGTTACTGTGTTTGTTTTGTTCTATACAAATAATGGAGACTTTGAAGAGTTTTATTAGGGGAAGTAACAAGTGCTACATTTTTAAAAAGTTTCCTTGATTAAAAATTATCTTCTATATAACACCAATTTATCTAAAACAAACCTATCTATCATCTAATTATCCATCTGTCTATATCATCTATGTTAACTTGGTTGAAGAAAGATAGATATCAAAATCCTGCATTTGGTCATTTTCATAACACACATTCAGACAGAAGTTATTTTAACATGAGAGTCTTACACTGATTCAAATGCAGGTATCTTCCGGATTTCAATCTTAAAAATTAAAGGGACGTATGAAGCATATCAAGGACTACTCTCACCAATAAAGTGTCTGAGTCTTTCATTTATGAGCTTTATAAAAATATTCTGTAGTATTTCCCTGCAACAGCAAGATAGAGCATAAAGCACAGTCAAAGCAAGGGGGTTCCAAAGACCCCTGATGAGAAATGCTTCCACGGCTAGCTTACATATAGACGTGGCAAACCGGAATAAATTTACAGTCCTCTGATGTGTGTCCTCTTCAAATAGAATTAATTAGTGCAGGAAATGAGACATTCTCACGTTTAAAAATAAACCCCAAGCTAATTTTCAGATTGTTCCCAAGAATATATCTGCGATATCACTCCCGAGAGCAAAAATGACAGTCACCTGCTGCTGGTGTGCTGTCTTTCAGGGTGGTTTATTGGGCATCCTTTCGAAATCCCCCAATTCCAAATTGGGAGTTTGCGTTAACAATTTTAACTCCAGTATACTTTTTGTTACTCCAAGGTACGTATTTTCCCTTTGTTGCTTTATATAGTGGTATTTTGTGTTTTAATAAATAAAGCTTGCCTGCAGATCAGAGTACAAAGCTGGCCACACTGGTCAACCAAACAAATTAAAGTGGTACACACTTTAATCCCAGCAACTACACTAGTTAGTCATAGAGGCCAGGCAGTGGTGGTGCACACCTTTAATCCTAGCACTAGAGAGGAATATAGGTGATATGAGACAGAAACTTGCCCACTTTTCAGTCTGAAGATTTTTGTAGAGGTAAGAGCTCTCTAATGGTTGACTGTTTTGCTTTTCTGATCTTCAACATGAACCCCAATATCTATCCCTTGGTTTTTGTTAATCATGCTGCATCTAGTGCCCAAACTTTGGAGAATGAATTCACAAAAAAACCTGTTTGCCTGTGACTTTGCAGCCTCTGGCATAGGTCAGAGCTACACACAACCTGAATGAGTGCCCTACCAGCTAGGTTTTCCTTTCTTCTCTCCTGGTGGGTTTTCCCTCAACACCCTTCTTGGGCTCCTGCCAAACTAGGTAGCTGCCTTGAAATCCAGTCAGGCTTCTATTGTTCTACACAGCAGCAATAAGCCTCACATCATCATCATCAGTGGCAGATACGGTGAAAATTTGGGATGAATTAAGAGAGAGAGTTTTTTCCCATGTCAAAAAATGGGAAACACAATTATGATAAAATTGGGTCTCTGTATGATTAAGCAATGCATGATTTAAAAATGGACCAACTAAATGAAGGGACAATCAGCCAGGATTGGCATATTGTTAATTACCATTTTGATAATCCTAGTTGTCATTTTGATAAGTCTCGGCTTATCTTTTAATATGTTGTTTGGTTTGACTGCTAAGACATAGGCCTTAGAAAAAAATAAAACAGATCACAGATATTCAAATCCAGACAGAGAAATTTAGAGAACCAATTTCATCATTGCATTATAAGGTTTGAGAGGAGCAGCCTAAGGTTTTCAAACAACCAACCTTAATACATCTAATAACCTTACAGGAATTACCAAATGATACAGGCTCTGTAAGAGATAATTGGGCTCTGAAAAGAAGAAAAGGAGGATATAGACATGATAAAGTAAAAAAAGGTAAACTATCTACTCTTAAAAACCAACTACTAGTTTTAAATATTTTACATTGCATTGAACTTTTATATACTATATACAATTTTTTATATTGACGTGAATTTGAGGTTAATTTTGTAAACATACTGTACATACACTTCTAATCTTGTTGAAGGTACTGTACCCATACAGCTCATTTAACACTATAATGCAAACTTCTAGTCCTTGAAAGTTATTATAGAATAACTTAGGATAATAAGATAATGCAGGTTAGTAATTAGTCACCTACTACAATTAAACTTGTAGTCTTATTAGGTATGTTTTCATCCCTCAATGGATGAATAGATAAAGAAAATGTGGTAGCAGATCTCCATGAGTTTGAGGCCAGCCTGGTCTATAAGAGCTAGTTCCAGGACAGGCACCAAAATCTCAAAAACTACAAAGAAACCCTGTCCCGAAAAAAAAAAAAAAAAAAAAAGGAAAGAAACAAAAAAAGAAAAAAAAAGTGGTACATTTGCATTATGGAGCATTACTCAACCATTTAAAAAATTAAACCATTGAAGTAAACTGATAGAACTAGAAAAAAATCATTTTGAGTGAGATAGCCCAGATTTTTTTTATCTGTTTTAGTGCATGATTACTCATAAATACATTGCAATAAATTTTAGAGACATGCAAATGCTGCAGAAGTCTGGTAATGAGAGAAGGATACGTTGTATATTCCTCTTTGTATGCAATTCTACTAAATGTGTGCTTGATCATGCCAAAGAAGAGATGCGTAGTCACTTAGACAGGTTTTGAGGTAATGGTGGGAGAAAGCAATCACACCAAGGCAAGAATAAACCTTTGAAGATAGCGTATGCACTCTCTCCCTTGACTGTGGGCTTTCATGGAAGTACATCTATGCCCAAAGTGCTCACTATAAGTATATGTAGTCTGTATTTTTATCAATTATACAGCAATAATGACATAAATCAACGTTTATAAAAGAACAATTTGTTCTTAAGAATTAATTGTGGTTTTGCTGTGGGAAATATTTTATCAGATTTCTCATTCAAATCTCATTATATAGGATGGAAGAAGGTTATAAATGACCTTCTAACATCGTTCCACCCATCCTGTTTTACAAATGGATCTTTTTAATTGAAAATAGATTCTTCTCTCACACAATACATCCCCACCACAGTTTTCTCCCTCCCTCATCTCCTCCCTCACCCAATCCACACCCCTCTATTTCCTTTCAGAAAAGAGCAGGCTTCCAAGATACAAC
Organism: Microtus oregoni; assembly: GCF_018167655.1. Lineage (NCBI taxonomy): Eukaryota > Metazoa > Chordata > Mammalia > Rodentia > Cricetidae > Microtus > Microtus oregoni. The sequence continues at coordinate 13,786,401 of NW_024543218.1, read as the reverse complement.
AATGAAATATGCTTTCTCTCTTGGAAGTAGGGAAGCTAAATGCTTTCCCTAACCATATCTCGGTGTGATCATAGATTATCCAGTGGCCCCCAGGACTTTCTCCATGGGCTTTAGATTCATGGCTTGTCTGTACCTCTGCCATTTTCTCCACATACAGCGGTGAAGTGACCAGGAATGGACATTCAAGGACAGCTTTAGTAACGGCTCTATGCTGACATCTGTTTATCATGGACCAACGATAAGAGAAAATGTATCTTCTTGCACTTTGTAAAATGTAAACTCAGAACACTCTTTAGCATCAGCACTTTGGCTTCTGCTGCCATTCTTTAAAAAGCATATTGTGATGAAAATACTTTCAGAAAGCTGCCCCAAATATTACTTTCTTACACACTTTTATAGCAGTTTCAAACCTACAGTCCTCAACCAAGTAACCTGTATTTTCTCACATGTTATGAGTATAATTTTGCATTACTTAGATTCTGAAGTAGCCTTAAGAGGTAGGAAAAACTACTTCAGTGCAGCGTTCCTAATATTATTTTTTTTTTTTGGATTTTTTTCGAGACAGGGTTTCTCCGTGGCTTTTGGTTTCTGTCCTGGAACTAGCTCTTCTAGACCAGGCTGGCCTCGAACTCACAGAGATCCGCCTGCCTCTGCCTCCCGAGTGCTGAGATTAAAGGTGTGCGCCACCACCTCCCGGTTCCTAATTTTAATTTAAAATTTCATTTTTACCCTGCTTTTTGATACCTCAGCAGAGGACATCCTTTCCTATCTGTCTCCTACATGTAGATTGGACCTTGTTGTTTCCAGTTTGTGGATGTGGGTGTTGACTCAGTCCTAGAGAGGAGTGCTTCTAGTGGATGCGGTGTGACTGGAGTATGAGAATGCATACTGGTTTTGCACTTTTTTTGTGTGCATAAAAGTAAATGTTTAAAACAGTTTCCTGAGGACAAAAACTAGTGTCCAAAACAGCACAGGGAAAGTGTGGAATTGTAACAGGGCCCCTGACCTTAGCACAACTGACTCCATGATGGAAGTATCATTCCTGCTGTAAAAGTCAACATGTAGACAGCACCAGTGACCAAAATGATAACAAAGACCTAATCCATCAAAGTCCATAATTCTGGGAAAGTCTCTAAATTTACTTACTCCAATTTTCGGCTTTTGCAGCTCTGCTTCTTGATAATTGTTTTTGGTAACTAAAGTATGAAAAACCCAGATGAATTTTGTGCTTAAAAACTCACCCCAAGAAAGGTTTGGTGCTACACTGGGATTCCTAACAGCCAGTGTAGTTGCCGGCCAGCTAATAGAGACTTTTATTGGCTTAAAGCCATGTCTGCACAGTTTTTTCTTTGGTACATGCTCCACAGCAGAGATCACCTGATCCTTTGAAGACACTGCTACGTCCACCAGCCTTGGAACTTCCTTCCTCTGAGGTCCAGCCACACATGGAAATAAATACTGTCTACATACCATGTACTGTGTCAAAATGATGCGATCACCCTCTAATAAATAACCATTTGCCCATCCATCCTCTGTGTTTTCACACACCCTTTGTCCAGCCTAAACAACAAACTTTCTGTCTTTAGCTTTGACTTATGGATAAAGGAACTGAGCAGTCTATAGATTGCTATAATAAATGCAAATTTTTAATTGATTGCTGTTGTCCTCAAAAGGTTTGTTCTTTCATTTAAACTCATTTATGCTGTCTAATTTGACAGCACGGGACAATGTACCCTTTACGTGAGAGTGCACCATTTGATGCTCTGCATTTCCTGCTCGTGCCGGGTCTTCGCTTTTACAAAGTCATTTAACATCCTTGTGTTTTTGTGTTACAGTCTATAATTGGATGGATTATATAATAGACTTGCTCTTGAACTTTGGGCCAATGATTCTTTTAATGATTAATAAGAGCCATGTAGACCTTACTCCAGAATAAAAGTTAACTATAATTTCAGAATATTCATGAATCACTTCATGAGAATTATGGCCTAATAGACTAATTTATTCATGATGTAATTAGTGATTTTGTGTCCATGATTGATGGCCACATTAAGTTTAGGGGCAAGGTAGAACAAAACATTGTTGTTCCTGTTAAGAAACTTTTACACAGAGATCTGTGGCCCATGCAAAGCTTGACCATGGGATGGGTCATGCTCCTCTGCTCTCTAGCTCGGTGAGAGGTAGTGTGGTAGATTGAGTAAAGATTGTCACTATAGACTCATAGGGAGTGGCATTATTGAAGGTGTGGCCTTATTTGATTAGGTCTTGTCTTATTGGAGGAAGTATGTCAGAAGGAATGGGCTTTGAGGTTTCAGAAGCTCAAGCCAGGCCCAAAGTCACTCTCTCTTCCTGTTGCCTGTCAATCCAGATGGAGAACTCTCAGCTACCTCTCCAGCACCTTGTCTGTCTGCATGCTGCAGTGTTTTCCTGACCAAATAATAATTGACTAAACCTCTGAACTAAGTCTCAAATAAATGTTTTCTTTTTATAAGAATGGTGTGGTCATAGTGTCTCTTCACAATAACAGAAACCCTAACAAAGGCAAGTGGGTAAGAAGGTTTATGATAAGTCTTTGGGAAAGATATCCGAGCAGACAGAAGAAATAGAACTTAGGGTGGGAAAGATGGTAGACAGGTGTGGATGGGAATAAAGACCAACCTGAGTTAAACATCATTAAGTCAGGAGAAAGGGTGAAAGCAAGTCTGAGCTTTATGTCCACAGCATAGAAGTGATTCATGAGCTGAGGGGGCACTGAGACAGTGTCCAGTTTGTGTTCTAAAATGAAGGCTGCAGTCATGGTTATAGAAAGCACGAGAAAAGGGCAAAGAGGGGAGCTCTGAAGTAAAAGAACCCAGAAAGGGGGTGACACATCAGAGACCTCAGGGAGCCCCTCTTTTTGAAAAAAATTTTCACGTGTAACATCTCTTGTGGAGTCTGGAGTCTATAAATAACAGCATTTTGTCATCCAGTACCTCATCAGGTAGGTCAAGATAACTACCTCAACGGGATTTCAGTCTATTTCATAACATTAAGTGTAACAGGCTTGGAAAATACATATAACCTGGGAAAAGGTTGATCGTCAATATAAAATATTGCTTTCAATATTGTTTGTGCTTTGTCTTTAATTTACCAACTCTTGAGTCTTTCAGAAAATATACTGTGAAGTTGTGTTGTTTTTAATCTTAGCACTTGGGAGGGAGATGCAAGAGAAGCAGAAATTCAAGGGAGATGTGTGAAGACTTTGAGGACAGCCTGGGATCACTTTATTCAATCCACACCACTAAGTGGAAAGCTTCTACCCCACCAGAGTCCAGAATAGCTCTCTGAACCCCAGATAAAACCACTTCTCCACTTCACCTGTGCCTGACCAACAAAACCCCAACCATCTCTCTTCTCCTTGTCTCCATATCCCAGTCCACACCTCAGGCAGAAACCTCCTGTCCAACAGAGACTAGGTCCATATACTGACCCCCAAGAAGCCAGACCAACCCAAACCCAGAGACCAGGCTAGCTCCCTGAAAACCAGGCAGAAGCTCTTACACCCCAAGAAGCCAGACAAGCATCATGAACCCCTGAGGACTCTTCGCCAGATCAAAGGCCGTGCATATAGCCAGAACTTCAGTCTCCAAGCTGGTGGCCACATCTCTCCTGGACCAGAGGCCATCAGGACTTTCACAGTCCATCCCCCAACTTGGGAGAAGAGCCTCTACTCAGCCACAGTCCACTCCAGACAGAAGACTAGGGAGAAAACAGAAACCAAGGAGGAAGAATCCATCCAACAAAGAAAAAACCGGAAATCGTTACCTAGCCCTATAATCACTTCAAATCCAGATGCCTAACCGTAAGTATAAGAAAACAAACAACATCCAGGAAAATATGTCACCTACAGAGCCCAGCTATCTCACTACAGTAAGCCTTGAATATTCCAACACAGCTGAAACACAAGAAAACAACCTTAAAACCTACCTTATGAAGATGCTAAAGGTCCTTAAAGAAGAAATCAATAAATCCCTTAAGGAATGTCAAGAAAAAGAAAAGAAATCCAAGATAAAGCAAACATTTGAAGAAAACCAGACTGGGCTACATAAACCCTGGCCCTGTCTCCATCACCCAGGAAATGGCAAGAGTCTACCTTCATGCTTTGGTGTGTAGGAACCAAAAATTCACATTTATTTATAAGATTATCTTTTGTTCATGCCTTTGTTGAAAATTTGTGCTCTGAGTGGTGTACCCAAACTTTATGGCTCTCTATTATGAATTTTTGTTCTATGTGACTGTTTTGATGGCAACGTCATGTAATTTCGTAGCCTCTGGATTTGTGGCATGTTTTGAATTAAGTAATTTGTGTTTTATTTTTGTCTTTCTTTTGGTTCAAGACGGTTTTAGCCACCAGGTGTGTGATGGTAACATTTTCTTATTGTCAGCTTGGCAGGATCTAGAGTTGTCTTGGAGACAAGACTTCAGGCACACCTGTGAGAGGGTGCTTCGTTTAGGAGAGCCGAACGTGAGGGTTGGCGAGTTTCATAGCTGCAAGGACCTTCAGGGTCTTGGATGTGCCTTAAACATACACCTAAGCTGGCAGGGTTCAAGACGCAACACAGATTTGCCCCCTCTGGGTTGCGGGTCTCTGCTCGGCGTGAAGACTCCTAGAACCCCGTCACCAAGGACCAGCCTAGTAATAGAATGCTGTAGGAGGTTGAAGAATGGATAATAATGAAACACCTTGACTGTGAAGGTGTACATGAGACTGGGTTTCACGCGAACATCACAGAAACCTAGCATGCTGTAAATAAACTTGCTATAAAGGGGGATTAATGATATTTTTCCTCCTTGGAAAAATTGGCCATTTCTCCAAAGGAACATTGAATTCTTCTCTAACTTAAAGGAAGCCCTTCAATTCAGCAATGGAGCTCACATCAGGTTAGATATAAGAGATGTGTTCATCTGGGAAAGGAAGGAAGGGAGGGTGGGAAGTAAGGAAGGAGAAGAATGAAGGAAGGGAATACAGGAAAGGGGATGGGAGATCGACGGGGAAAGGGAGGGAGGAAGAAAGATAGAAAATACTTCTTGGATAGCACTTAATATTTTGGAGAATATTTATTTCTTTTTTCATCTAAGCTGAACCAAATAGAAATTCCACTCAATAGTACAGACTTTGTGAAGTGTAGGGTGGTGGATCTATGTGACATTCAGGGCAACACACAGTCACTGGTCCCTGGCAGCCTGTCACCAGGCGACGATGAGTCTCAGAGCTCAGCGTGAGGGGAAAGAAACAATATGGCACATGCTTTGTAGACTCTGCCGAAGAGACAAGAGATCCCAAAACAAAAACACTCCAGGATGGTGTTCTAGCTCAGAACTAAGCCATTTCATGCATAATGAAAGCCGATGTGTAGAGCTGTCTCCCCAAGACAATAGTAACAAAATCCCAGATTACATAATGCTACTACAAGCAAAAGAGACTTTGTGGAGAATATAGCATTTCTATCTGATTTAAATCAGCAATTATTGTCCTAAAAAAAATGAGGAGTACATATAAAAGGAAACTGAGACTCCCCTTTTTTTTTTAAATCACAGATGTGTGATGTCTACATGGGATGTAATGTATCTGTATAGCACTAAGTACCCCACATGCTTCACAGGTCAAAAATATCATTTCTAAGGCCAATAACTGCTGTTTCTCTCACGCTTAAGACTAACATCCAAAGTGACTTGTTATATGGTACAAATTTTACAAATATTCATAATTACCACGCAGATTTACAAAACCCTATAATCCACGGCAACTGCTAAGTACTCAGTAAAAGCGTCCCACATGACTTCGCCAATTGTGGAAAGGAAGACACTTAGTGTAATATGTAGTATAGATCCCATATTTTTCTGTCCATTGAAACTCACAAAACCAATGTAGACTTTTAGTCCCATGCTCCGGATTTATTAGGATTTGTTTCTATTTTTCTTTCTTGTCTCAAAGTTGCAATTTTCTGAAATATTCAGTATTTAATGCAAAGGGGGAAAGATAGCCCTGCAGAACATTAGACATGGAAACGGCTCCTAAAGTCATGACTTCTCTTTTTAGTGTGGGCTTCTTGATGTGTCTGGATCTGCAGCTGAGTAGCTAGCATTATGCTGAGGGAGCGGGCAACTCACTTTACGGTACCCTGGGCTCTGGGGAAGCAGGAGACTGACCATACAAAGGGCCCCTCTGGAACAGGGATGGGAGGTTAGAATCCTAGGTCAGCTGTGTGTGTTTTGAGGACGTCTTTGTCAAGGTAATGTCTGGGAGACTCCAGGGGAGCTCTTACCACCTTTTGCGGAGTCCTCTAGATACCCTGCCTGAGTTCAAGGGAGGTAGGTCATTGCTTCTTTTGATAGAATTCTTTCTTAAGCAAAGTCTTTTTGAATTCTATCCTCTGGGCCAACAAAAGGCTAGTAGTGATGCTTATGCCAGGCTTTAGACTTTCAAACACACTCAGCAGAATTGTATTCTGTTGGTTTGAACTTTGGGAGGGGTTAGTGATTTATCTTAATACTACCTGTGAGTCTATGAGCAAGGGTGGTCAGGAGAGAGAAAGATAGAGTGGTACATCTGCTGCATCCTTGGGAACTGCGCTCTCTCTCTCTCTCTCTCTCTCTCTCTCTGTTACTAGTTGTCTTAAGCTGCTACTATAAACAGGTACGTAGAAGCATATGTAATACATGAATATAGTACATATAAATATATTTATATATAATTTAGTGTTCTTAACTTTGGACTCGAGTCCTCAACATTTTATCAAATTTCATTTAAATCAGTATATTTTAAAACTATCTTTGAATTGAACTTTTTTCCCAGAATAAACTCCGCCATTTTATTTAATTTTAGTTTCTGATTAATGTCTTAGTTTAGTCACATACTCTTCATGCGAATTTAATAATAATTAAATTGTAAAAAAAAAGGGTTTGAATTCTTAGCTCACAGAGTCATAATTTTCTGCATTACCTACCAGTGCATTAAGATTTAAATAGACTTATGCATAGCTGCTTTGCTTTATTATTTAACATGGATCTAAGAGAAACTCTTTTCCTTATCTTTAATTTGCTCAGAGAAAGAATTATTTCAAAGTGTCTCACAAGGATTTGTCTATTCACTTGGAATATTCCAGACATATATGTTCCTTAGGAACCATGAGATGTGTTTATGGTTTTAATTTCCCCTCTCCCTGTTGCCTCCTTGTGTTCCTAAACTATAGTTTTTTTTTTTTAATGATTCAAATGCATGTTTTTTTTTTCAATTACTTTTGGTGGACAACAATGACCCCCAGTGGATTCTGGGGCCAATAACATGTGGAGTTTTCAGAAGACGTAAACTTTCTATTTATATGTTTTATAGATTCCAGCCTTGAAGAACCTCCGTGGAGTATTTTGTAAGTAATTTGTGAGTCATACTCATCTTCGAGTGACAGAGAAAGCCGTGAGACGTTGACAGCACCGTATCTTCTCAGTTGCCTGGCACACGGAGATAGCAAACAGAAATACTTCAATGCAAGGTCTGAATGGCTGTTCTTTACTGATTTTATGAACTCTGTGCTTGCTTTACTCTTATTCAAGACAAAAGTCTCATAAAGCTCATTTTAGAAAGGTAGCTGATAAATCTTTAAAACACAATTAGAAATGATTTCAAGATATAAACAGTCTGGAAAATATCAGTTTTTGTAATATAAGACGGATTACAATTCTCTAAAGGTCTCAGTAGTCAAACTAATCTAAGAAGCAATTTTTGTTTATAGAAAATGAGAGGAAAATGCTATGATAATTCCTTTTCAGGAAAGCACACTTCCAAAGTATTGCGGATCTCGGGGAACGGTTGACAAAAAGCTTGCCTTTTATGTTTTAAAAGCTCAAATGCTGCTAATATCTTCACTGTATTGTGAAGTCATGAATTATCAACAAGCATATTATTTCCATGTTGAACCATGATATAAGTATTATGGTTTTATCTTTTTAGTTGCGTTTTCTGAAAATGAGCTAGATGTATCTGCTCATAAAATCTTTCAAATCTCTGCCGGGTAATGACCAAAACAGCTCTAGAAGCGACCATGCCTGCTTCTACCACAAGAGGGTAGCACAAACCTTTTGATTAGCCTCGACTGCCATGTTTTGACATTTGAAAATATTTTTCTGAGAGTTTATCTTCCTTCTTTCCAAACTGGAGTGAAATTTAAAGGATATGTCATGTTTATAAAACAGAAATATTTAATACAATTTAGTGAATGTCTCATAGAAAGAACAAGCCACAGAACGGCGGGTCACAGGTTGCTTTTACGGTTGGTTTATAGCAATCACAACACAACTACTTAAAACTCACGGCTTAAAAAAATAAATCAGAACAGAGCAAAAAAGTTCACAGGAAAATCCTAAAGTATCTGATATTCTGTGTATTTTACCTTATGGTGGCAAGGAAAACCCCAGAAAGATTAAAGCTGGTTTAGTTTTACATTTGTCTTAATTATGAAAATCTATAACTTTTTCTTTAATATTATAATTATATTAAATATTCCAATGGTGAAATAATTTCCCTGAAAAGCAGCTCAAACTCAAAATTACAGCCACGGTCATGATGTTGATAAATACAAAGTGAAGCTTTTTAAGCAAAACACTCGTTTTGAGTCCTAGCACTGTGAGCGGTTTGTACAGTAAGATGAGTATGCAGAATAACTTAATACAGCGTTCCCGCCTCTCGGTACTACAGGAAGCTCTGGGAAGTCCTGGAAAGGCTTGCATGCGGTCGCTCTTCTCTTCCCTTTAAAGGTTTCCCATGCTCGGTCCCTCGGCAGCTGGCGGAGGGTGCCCTCAGGAGTCCAGCGTGTGCCTGGGCAGGCGGTAGTGCTCCGGTTTGGAGCGGAGCCTCTTTTCCTGGGGGTTGGCGTACTTCCACTTGGAGGGAGACATTTTAAGCTTTTTCCTCTTCTTATCTGTACACCACACCTTTTCGCAGTATTCTTCCACTCTCTGGAAGTTGCTGTAGCCGATCAGCTGCAAGAACTCCTTGTACCAGGGTTTTGTGCCCTGAGGCACGCCGCTCAAAGGCGGGCAGGGCATCTTGGGATGATGTCTCTCCTCCTCGTGGTCCTTGTGAAACATCCCCTCCACCTTCTGCTCTTCCACTACCTCCAGCGTGATTTTACGCACAGTGTGGACAAAACCATGCTCTACTGTCTGGCAAAAATAGGTCCCAGTGTCGGATTTGCGCACTCTGAGGAAGAGTAAACCCAGGTCCATCTTCACCACTCTGTCGTCTGTCTTCACCTGGAAAACCAAAAACAAGCGAGTAAATAAGAAGATTAACAACAGGCGACGGAGTGTTGCGGCGTTCTCAACCTCCGCCCCTTCCCCTTATATTTTTTCCCTATCAAGTTCACACCATGCATTACGACGGTCTACAAGCGTGCTCGTAATTAAATGAGTCCTCTGTATGTGGCCTGTGCTTATTTACACTAGAAGATGTGTTCATCAATGACTTTGAGGTCACTTCCCACCAAGACAGTGGAGTCAAGGGCTTGCGCATGAGAGAGCTTTTTGCCCTAATGAATCTAATTAAACAGGAGAAAAACAATCCATGCCGGCGTAGCAGTCGGCCATAAAACGGAGTGAAAATTGGCCTTTTTTTGTTTTTTTTTTTAAAACATGTCTAACGAACACAGCCAGTGGCACCTCCCAGGTCCCTCTGTGGGGTCCCGTGCTCCCACCCACGTGACTGAACGTTCAGCAGGGCTCTCTGCCTAAATGCTGGGATTTTTTTCACCGTCTCTTCTAAACCACCCACGCAAACAGCCCAGGGAACAACATGGCATTCCTACAAGACCGTTTATTAACAACTATTAAAAGCAAACAAATGAACTCCAAATTCCACTGTAAAGGAGTCTATAGTTTAGGGTAGGGTTTAAGATTTGCGTAGTGACCAAATAACTTTTTTATGCTTTGAACACATTTAATTATGCGTATTATTTCTATAAATAGATACATATATAATTCAGAGAAGAAGGCTTTCAATGGGTTACTGATACTCGGTTATCAAAGCCTGTACTTAATGAACGTTTGGTTTGATATTAGGTGAACTAGCTTCAACTATTGGCATGGCTACTAAGTCAGTGACTAAAGGCCTTTATGTTGATTTTCTGCCTTAGTTTTCTTTGGAAAAGTGGGACAATCTAGTGACTTGAAAGACAACTGTGACGATTGTATGGAGTCCCATGGTCTGTACTCTGAACATTGCTGTCCGCAGTTAGCTCTGCCTTCCACGTATTGATGCTCCTGGATAAGGCAAACATATGTCTTTGTGATGGCTGAGGTTTTATGATGATTCCATAAACCTCATTCCTTATTCAGAGTCCGTATGAGATGTTCATATGAGATGAACAAGTCAGACCATACTGGAATACTTCCCTGTGGTTCTGCCAAATTAAAGCCTGTTTTCACCTTTGCCGATTCAAAGGGGGCTTGGAGGTTACAATCACAATACTCACGATCATTTGTACCTCAGGAAAAGGTCCTCACAGGGATACTGGCTGAGGCTCTTGCCTGCCTTGACCAGAGCGCCATGGCGGAAGATATATGTAATAACTCCAGAGAGGAATCTGGGCCATATGTTGTTGCTCTCATCAGAAATCACACCCTACACACTCATGGACATTTTAAGCCATCAGGCTTCCCATTGGGAATCCTTTCAAACCATGTAGAGCAAGTTAGACACTTCAGAGACAAACACTTGAAACAAAAATGTTCCACATAGTCTTCGTCCCTGATTCCCTTCCTTAGACAGGACTGGGCTCTGGGTGGGGTGGGGGGTGAGGGGGAGGGTGTAGCTGCCATTAACTCAAGGACTCCTAGGTGGCATGGGAAGACAGTGAGCCCAAAGCATCTTCTCTGCCTATGAACAGACTGCTGTAGTAACAGTTAGTGATGAGAACACTTTTAGCACTGCCCCACCTACTGACATACATAAATATGTAATTGAGACAGGAGGGTAATATCGAGAACATGTTTTAAAACCTGCAGGAAACAAACACCGAACATCTAACAAAGAGTCAATGACCTCTAAAGGGCCTGAGCCACATTGTGTATTGTCACTACTGCCATGCTAGACTTGGATACAGCCTCGGATTCAACCGTGAACCTTGCCTGAAGTGCACATCTGTTTCAGCCTGTGATTGCAGGACCCCTTGGTGATACCAATGCAAAGGCAGCCTTTATCGTTTTTAAAAGGCTGCATTGTTGCCTATGGGCCTTTCTCCTCAAGCAGTTCTGTGGTGTGTGTGTGTGTGTGTGTGTGTGTGTGTGTGTGTGTGTGTGTGTCATGTGCTATTATCCTGCCCCGATTATCTTTAGTTTGCTTCTGTCTTTGTCAGATTTCCTCATCCTTTCAAATGAATATTTCCATGTACTTGTGACCTTTCTCTTTCTTTGTATCTACCAGATTCCTGAACAGGGTACACATTATACATAGACATTCCATTGTCTTTATGTTAATTTAAATAATACTAAGATATATATTATTCTTTAACAACTTTGATTCATTAATTTTCTACCCAAGCAGCCCCCTCCATTTGCTGTCTTTCCCAGCTCTGATAATTTCATAATCACTCCAGGACTCCTACCCTCTATTGATGAATACTTATACTTGTCTACTACATATCTAACATCTATGTATCTGTCTATCTATCTATCTATCTATCTATCTATCTATCTATCCATCCATCCCCATAGACAACTCATCACAAACCCTTATCAGTATTTCTTCCTGGTAACCAGGAAAAACATGCTTTGTTCTTGATTTTGCTACAGTGTTAGAACCCACACATCTCTCTCATGTTGTCTCACAGCAGACTTCCCCAAGTCTCCTTTTTCTCCACTCCTTCTATCGGGTTCTCCTTGGCAGTGTTTGGGACTCCTGCTCTCTTCACTGACTAGGAGGATTTTGTCTGTCTGGAAACATCTTATCCAGATTGATTGATGGAATTGTACACCGCAGGCCTCCACCTTGACCTGAAACACACATATCTGCAAACTGCAGGCCTCCTCCTTGACCTGAAACACACATATCTGCAAACTGCAGGCCTCCACCTTGACTTGAAACACACATATCTGCATACTGCAGGCCTCCACCTTGACTTGAAACACACATATCTGCATACTGCAGGCCTCCACCTTGACTTGAAACACACATCTCTGCACACCGCAGGTCTCCACCATGACCTGTAACACACATCTCTGCATGCCACAGGCCTCCACCTTGACCTGTAACACAGCATCTCTGCTTTCTTACCACCATGTTAGTTCTTCATCTCCTCTCTACACTTGAACACACGCAATGTTACTTGTACATACACTGTAGAAATTTCCTGCAGTGTTTTTCCCTTTTCATTCATACTGATAGTTCCTTCTTTAGAGTTTTTCCTTAACCCTGAACTGGGAATTTACTTAGATATCTATTCCTTGTTCAAGTAGACATGAGTTGCTCAGGTGACTAGCATGAAACAGTTTCTCACAGAAGAGTGAGGGGAACTGGGGCATTTCTGGAGGTCAGCCAATTTTCTGGAAGTATATTTTAAGTTACTACGTTTGCTTTTCCAATAGCCAACACTAACTCATAAGCTGTATTTTCTATCATAGAAGATGAAATACAGCTTTAGTATTTGTATTTACCATATACAATCTGAACCATTTTCAAAACTTAATGTTTTCACAGATGCTAAGAAAAGCAAAGATGGACCCAGTAGACCGATGATACATCCCAGTGAGCCCAAACGGCACCACCATGCTGTGGGACTCAGAAAAATAGCAGACTCATTTGAATTAAGTGTTGGGATATTAAACTACTCTATGGCATACAGTGCAAGAGGCAAAAGTTGCATGCATGTGCATACACACACATGCATGCACATACACTCACGCAATATACACACGCAGTGCATGTGGCTCATGTGCCATGGTATGCATGTGAAAGTCAGGACAGCTTGCAGGAGCGCATTCTCTCCTTCCACTGCGTGGGTCCCACGAGTACACTGATCCTTGGCCACAAGCACCTTTCCCCACTGAGTCATCTCACGTTCTGAGCATGGTGATTCCTTAGGGGTGAGGCTTTTTCAGTCCTCTTCTGCCCTTTATTCCAGTCTTATTCCTTCTTTTCTTTAGCATATCCTTCCCTAGTGTATGCCAATGCACTTGCATTTTTTGTAAGTTTAAGTTTCCTTTGTAATGCCTCCCTTACAGTCATAAGGATCTTTCTGGTCTTTTGCAAGTCAACATTACTGGTGCCTGCAGCACACACGATGCTTAAAGTGTTCCTTAAATCTTTTTTTTTTTTCCCAATGCAACTTTCTCGTCTTTAATCAACTTACAAGGCCATCAGGGGAAAAGGGTCCTCTTGTTTTTCATGAATCATTACGTTATAAGGAAGGGGCGTGGACTACAGTGTAAGGAAAGCATCTCCATTTTCTCTTGAGAGCAAACTGCTGCAGGTCCATGAGAATGGACCCAGAATTCACATGTTCTAGACTGACCTAACGGTGATTTGAATGGTAAGGAAGACAGCATGATTCTGATAGAAGTCAGTGAGTCAGGAAGACAGGTAGGAAAAGTCTAGGCCATCGCATCCATCCATCCATCCGTCCGTCCGTCCGTCCGTCCGTCCATCCGTCCGTCCATCCATTCATCTATCCATCCATCCGTCCGTCCATCCATTCATCTATTCATTCATTCATTCATTCATTCAGACCATGCACACACAAACACTTCCAGTGAGCATCATCTGCTCTCTTCCCATTGTCTGCCCTGAAAGCAAATGACATGAGGAGATACAAAATTGTCTAGCATCTCTTCAGTTATGATATGAATTACTCATATGAATATGAAATATTTATGAAAAATAAATAAAGTGAAATTTAAACTATGTTCAGTGGAACTAGGGGTGTGTTTTTGTTTAATTTTTGATGTTTTATAGTATAAAGTAGTATTTCATTCATAATCAGAAAATCAAATTTGAGAAACACAGCAGTATAGGCATGTGAAGTCCAGAAGCATGTCATAGAAACATGACCGTTACCATGGGGATTGTTCTACATCAGTTACCTGCATAACAGAAACACTTCTATTCTCATACTTCTGTTTACCGTTACTGGTTACAGTGAACTCACACTTTTTCCTCAGGAATAAAGGTCATTCTAAGTCCCTGTACCCATTGTTAGGTGGCCTCAAAAATTAAATGTGCCTTCTATGGGTGATGGACAGCCAAAAATAAAAATGACTCAAAAAGTTATATTTGAATTCCTCCCATGCTTTAATCCTTCCACCTTAGTTAAGCTGGATACCTCCAGAATCAAATCTTGACTACAGATTTTTTTTTTTTCACACAACTGTGCCTTTTCTACGTCTGCAGTCCAGATTTCTGTGGTCAAGAAGAGGGTACATAAGAAATCCTTCTCTAAGATGCTCTCCTGGGCAGTCTGTATAAACACAGAATTCTCACTGAAAATGGTTTTACTGTTCTTCACTCTAAAGATTGATTCAGGATGTGCCGTAATAGCAAATAAAAAAAGTAATTGAACCAAGAGCAGGGTACATCTGGGAGCTGGTCAGAAGGGAGCACTGGCTCTCAGGTGTACTAGCTACACGGCTCCATGCTTTTTTACTGGAAAGATTCATCTGAAAAGATAAAAGTAAATTTTTCTTTTATTTAATCATGTTCTAATATGACGCAGCACATGACAGAGATGGTTGCTAACTAGAGAGGGAACTGCTTGTCTCTCCTGTGGAAGTTTAGCACCACACAGGGAACAAACGTGAAAAAGGAAAGTTATCGCCTAACATAAGAAGACATTGAAAGTTATCAGGATTAAGAATACAAATTTGATTGACCAACATATTTAAAACAACCAGGATGGGCAAAATGACTCAGAGAATAACATGGCAAGATTGGTGGCCTTAGTTTGATTGCTGTGACCCAAGGTAGAAGGAGAGAAAAGACTCTTAACAGAATCCATTCTCCATTGTACAGCAACTTTTCTTTTCCATTGAAACTGAAGTTCTGAATGTTTGCTGACTGCAAACATCACTAGTTTTTAAAATGATGAACATTTTAATATGTTAAAAAGGAAACATCCAAATTCCTAAGTAGATGTTTCAAAGGAGGCAATAGTGTGTGCTCATTGTGTTGTATAAACAAGAAAAAGCAAGGACACTGGTGTGGAAGCAAACCCCACGCAGTCTGTGCATGTGTGTAAAGGCACAAGCATGGACTTCCGGCATCAGTGGTCCCTCACCTTTCCCCCCCTTTGTTTTGAAGGTTGGAAGAATGAGTAGCAAACAGGATGGTAGACAAAACACGGAGTCGTACTTTGTAACTGATTTTACTTTATACGGCATAACTTCAGTATCAACGGTGGAACTTGTGTTCCTGTGTTTACAGGAGCGGCCATCTTTGCAGGTCTTACTGCATAGTCAATACAGAAGCAATGAAATTTAAACATAGGCAGAAAGAGCAGCTGACTGCTCGGCAAACCTGACTACTGCACTG
The DNA here is from genome assembly GCF_018167655.1 of Microtus oregoni. Lineage (NCBI taxonomy): Eukaryota > Metazoa > Chordata > Mammalia > Rodentia > Cricetidae > Microtus > Microtus oregoni. The sequence goes on along the minus strand of NW_024543218.1, from coordinate 13,770,848 downwards.
CTCAGTGGGATCGGAGTGACTTTGATGACCTTACACAGCTCAGTGGTGGGCTAAAAGCAGTTAAAAATGATATTTAAAAATGGTAACTTTGGGATGGAATTAAAACAATATTGGGAATAAGGTATAATCCAAGATTTGGGAATGATGTCATTTTAGGCTTTCTCTTGAAATTTCCATCACAAATGGACACATTTGTGTATTATTTAAAGTTGACATAATGCTTACAATAAGCTAGATGGAAGTCAGACTATTTTGTTGTTGTTTTCAAGACAAGGTTTTGCTGTAGCTTTGAAGCTTGTCCTGGAACTAGTTCTTGTAGACCAGGCTGGCCTCAAACTCACAGAGATCCACCTGCCTCTGCCTCCCAAGTGCTGGGATAAAAGGTGTGCACCACCACCATCAGGCAGACTATTTTTAAACCATACTAACATATGGTTCAATTTAAACTGAAAATTCACAATGGTAAGATCAATAAGAAGAGAGGGGAAATGTTTCCTCTATGGTCACCAAAACAGAGACTGTACAAACTTGTATTGCTCTTATGGTCCAAGTGCGTGCTTTTCTGCTGTATCCCGCACGGAAGGAGAAGGACAGGTTTACGTAGTACATCTTCAGGGGGCTCCCAAACCTCCCCTCACCGAGAAACTTATGACAGTTCAACTCACTGCTGAAAGCCAATTTCCTTACAGTATCATTAGGACATTGCATGAGTAAAGTCCGAAATCTAGAAGATTCCACTATAAACAGATTGTTCACACTATTGCTTAGTTCTAGTGGGAATTTATTATGGTGACATTTTAGTGCACACCAAACAGTGAGGAGACTTTTTTTTTCTGATACATCATCTTCTTCAAAACACAGGGGTACCTTTCACAATGATACTTGTTGGGTAAGGTTTCAGTGTATGAGCATTTTTTACCAAGTCATCAAATCTAGGAGCAGAACATTGTTCTATAAAGAGCTATGCAGTCAGTACTTTGTTCCTTATGAATTATGTTCTCTTCTGTCAGTATTCCTGAATTAATAAGCATATAAATCTTAGCAAATAAGGCATGTTAAGATATTCCCCATTTACTGAATTTTAAAATATAATGCTTCTACATTTCAGAGAAAGAAAACATTTCAATTGTACAGCTAAATACCCATAATGAGGGTAGTACTGAAATTTGTCAGTTATTTGGGGGCCTTAAACTTTCAAGTATGTAAAACTGTAAGATTGAGAAATCAATAAACTAGGGAATAGTTGTGATTTGGATTTTCTTCTGTAAGTGTTTTGTTTTGTTTTTCTAACCAGAAGAAAATAATTTGCACCCTCTTCATGTAAAGTTTATTCTATTGTTTTAGATGAAAATGGTACACCAAAACAGTTGTGCTCACCAAAATTAATCAATGACAGCAGACCATTAAAGCGGCTAGCCTTCATCCGTGGATGAACTCCTACTATCCACTTACATCAACTCTTGCTTGTCCCCCAATGAGAGGAAGAGGCATTGTTGTATTGGTTGGGAGCCTAGCCTAGCAGAGCCATCTTGCCAGTCCGCTCGTTGCCTATTTTAGAACCTAGCCTGTCTCTTTGCTCTGGGATCACACATGTTCTTCATCTTGCTTAGCCGGGTAGCTGCACCCCCTCCCCTGCTATTTCCTTTCACCTATCAATAGAGCCAAGCCCCACATTTCAACAGAAACAACCCAAAACTCGCAGTTACCCTTGTCTCCCGGCTCCTCCTCTTCTCTTAGCTTAGCTTTTGGTACAGTCCGCTGCTTTGTCTGCTTCTCCTTCATCCCAGACGCTTGTGTCCCTAACTAGAACCCTTGACGGCTTCTTCCGCAGCCATCCCACTCTACTCTTCTTGCTAGAAATTGAACGTGTGCTTCCTGCATTTTGCAAAGTATGTTTCCGATTACCATATCCCAGCCAATTTCTTCTCCATGCTCCAGTCTGACCTTTCTGTCTCTAATTATCTAAGTTATTCTACTCTAAAAGTACCGGCAACTTAATATTATTTGTATAATGTATATAGTGATACTGGCTTTCTCAGACAAGCGTTGGAAGTTTTATGCTGGTTATGGTGTATAAACGCCTCAGAACAGCACAGGGCGTACGGCAAACACCGAATGGATGATAATCACCACTTGTTTTCTATTTCTTTCGCTGTCATCTAATTTTCTCTATAATGAATGATTTTCCTTTGTTCATAGCTGGAGCTCCCATTAGTTCTTAATTGTTAATTAAGATAAGCTTTGCAAAGGGAGGCATCTCTGTCTTGCTGCTCTGTTCCCTCCCGAACTGGTTGGTACCAGGCTGTACTTAAAGCAGTTAACTTTACAGCCCATGTGCTCTTAGAGAAGTAACTCCCTCTCTCCATGCTTCTGCTTCTTCACCTACAAGGATTCATCACTAGACTGCTGCAGGGGCTAAAAGTATCAACAGAAATAGATGCTTAGGATAGTGCAAAGCACACAGACCCAGAAAATACAGCCATTTTATGGTAACGCAGGGGCTATCCTTTTCCGGAAGGTCACGGAGTCAAAGCTTGGAAGTCACACGAAGAATGAAAACCCATTGCTGCAGATACCATATAACAATGACTCCTGGTACCAGAGCTTAGACTGGGGCAAGTTCAAATTATGGCAAGGGTCTAAGATACTTGAGCATGAAGAATAATGGCTCTGTCACCGAAGCTGAAGCTGCCTGCTTAAGTGTTTGTAAGGCTTACACTGGCAGATGTCAAGTGTCTAAACTCCTGCTATGAGCCACGTTCCCCTTGCTCTTCACCTTTAAGCATGTGAAAGCGTATTTATATTCTGATTTCAGAAGATTCTGTCATTTTGCAGAACATTTAGTAGAACGAGGCCTGGTCCTGAGTTTATTTTATTAGGTGTGAGTTATTACACATTCTGAGTTTCAATTACTTTGATTATAAAGTATGTTTTTAGAAGGGTTGTAATAGACTATACAGTCCTTTATACTGAGACAACGGATGACTATAAACTAACAACGGATCAGATATTCTTGAGTTTAAACACCGGGTATGTCACTGGCTGTTTATGAGCTATAACCCTCTCGACTTAACTTTCTGCATGTAAGAAGAGACTAATCATGCCCCCACTCAGCAGAGCAATCTAGCAACAAAGAGAAAGGCACCTAGCACAGTCCTACAATAAGGTTTACAATAAGGATCGACTTCTATCAAAAGACTCTAGGTCTCTTGTCCTTCGCATATGACAATGTTGTATCTAGCAACCAGCATATTTACTTTATTCCCTGAATATTAAATATGCTTATAGCAACTATTAAAAAACAGGCTATGGAAAATGTTCCATGAAGTACAAAGAATAGCATATTTTAATAAATATTTGCAGACCTAATAAAATGTGTAGAGATTGTTTCCACATGGTGTATTTAGGGAAACAGGAAACGCTAAGATGGAGAGTTGAGAGAACTGCTGGTGCCCAGAGTTTAGAAGGCAGACAAATGAGATTTTAGATGCTGCATGGTGATCCAGGAGAATAATATGATCAGATACTCTATTTGCAGATAACACCACACGACTCAGTGCAGTGTACACGCACGCACACACACACACACACACACACACACACACACACACACTTGAAAAAGGCAGAGTTCCCAGAATCAAAGATTTCAGTTCAGTTGTAGGGAAGGATTATACCTTGTGGCCTGACCCAGTTTGTGAAGTGAGGGATACGTTTTTGACTGTTGTAGCCTAGAACACTGTGCACAGCATCCCCCATGAAACTAAGAATTTGCTCAGTAAAATCAAACATCCTTCATTATGGTCTACATGTTGCAATAAGACAATACATCGCAAAGTAAATGAGGTGTAGAAATGATAATGAATGCAAAATGATCCCTAAATGAAAGTCAGGGCTTTCTGAGTCATTCTGCTTTCGGTGTAGAATATATACATCTGGCCTCTGATGACGTCAGCACTTTGTTTTAGCTTGTCAATAACTAGACGAATACATTGCCATGTCTATTGTAAACATTTAACTGTCTGACAGAGCTGTGATTTTCATTCAGAGAGTAAATTCAAAATTCCAAATGTTGTAGCTATATCAGTCAGGGAAATTGGGGTGCAGCTGGCAAGAAGGTAGGCAGAAGCAGCAAGGTTGGGAAGAAGCTCAGAGCTGAACACTGATGGATGCTCTACATCGGCATGACTTCAAAGGAGGCAGATTCCAGTGAGCTCCAAACGAGAAGCAGAACTCAGTGAGGGAAGAACCCGACCGACGAAAGAATTACTTCTGTCTTCAGAAGCATTCTGACTGCAGCAACTGTGGAGTATTCCCAGGTCCCCTCCTGCCAAGTGCTACAGTGGAATTTAGAAAGCCGATTCATCTCACATTTGTGGAGTGGATTTAATTATTAATTGATTGCACTGGCAATAAATAAACAACTTAATTAAGTGTGGTATGTTGCATTGCCTTTGCCTCTGTATGTCTTGTTACACTGGGCAAATTCTGCTTTCCAGATAACCTTCCCTTTTATTCCTAAACCTTAGCATGGTAAGGCTCTTCCTTCCTTCTTTTCTTTCTTTCTTTCTTTCTTTCTTTCTTTCTTTCTGTTTTTAGGGTTTTTTTTAATTATACAATATATTTTGGTCATATTTTTCCCATCACCCAGGTCTTCCTCAACTCCCTACCCACCTAACTTTATTCCTCTTTTCTCTTTCTCTTTCTCTCCGTTCCCCCCTCTCTCTATATATATTTGTATACATACATATATATATATCATACATATTATATATAAAAGAAATAACACATTTTTAAAAAAAATTAAACAAAAGAAAACACCAAAACAAAATTGGGTGTAGTGGTGCGCACCTTTAATGCCAGCACTCGGGAGGCAGAGGCAGGTGGATCTGTGAGTTCTAGGCCAGACTGGTCTACAGAGGGAGTTTGAGAACATCCAGGGTTACACAAAGAAATCTTGCTTCAAAAAACCAAACCAAAATAAAACAAAAGCCAACAAAGATTTGGCTTTGAATTGGCCAGCCTGCCTAGGTTGATATACCAAGAGACACTCCATTGGAGAAAACTGATTTTCCCTTTGCCAACAGTTATCAATCACAAACAGCTTCTTGCTTAGGGGTGAGTCTGTGTCCACTTCCTATTTTCAGTGTTGGGAGTCCATCTGGCTTGAACCTGTATAACTTTTCTTTCTATGAATATTCATGGATTTAGGATTAATAAATTTCATCATCATTTCAAGTATACTATGTGACTACAGACTAGACATGTTACATTATTAGTTTTGCAAAAGCCTAAAAAATATTTAGGAGGAACTGGTAATTTTGACTTCAGTGACAGTTTTAATCTGCAGTAAAAAAAAAAAAGCAGTCATATCTACTGGTCATCTACAGACACGAACGTACAGCTCTCCTCTGTGCACAGGCAGGATGGAGGCATCCCTTCTGCAATCCTCTGTGCAAAAGGCAGCTTGTAACTACCCATCACTCACCTAGAATGAGGACTTCCCTTTCTAGTAAGGGCCATCTGTACCCTATTCATCAAGACCTTCCCACTACTGCGAGTACTGTTCTTGCCACTTTGTAGATCCTCTTGTGAAATAGAATCGGAATCCTTTAGTGAGCATCCATGAGATTTCTCCAGGCCATTCTGAATGTGCTTTAAGGCTGCCTCCCTCTCTTTCTCTCGAAGTAGCAAAGTCATTGCCCCAATCCTTAAATGACCTCAACAAAACAATCTCCAAAGCTATTCAAAATGGACAGAGTGTTGAGCCTCACCTTTGTTCCCAGGGGATTAGAATTCTCTTCGATTTTAAATCAAATCTTACTTGATTTAAAGCTTTATTAATACTGATGCCACTATTATTCTTATATGTTAATAACTTTGCTATTTCTCAGGACTACTTCCTTGACGGATGTAGTTTAAGATTTTGCCATGACATATATCATCAAGCTGTAGGTACTTTCAGAAGGAAATACATGAAATATCAATTTCCATAGTTCAAAATATCAATTCACAAGTCTATGCAAAACAATCTATTTGAAACATAAACAATAGTTGTATAAATATATGTTTATATTATAAAATTACATATGTATAAAAAATCTAGAAACTATAATACATACTTAGCTCAATGTGGTTTTATTTGAAACACCAAGTTCACTCAATTTCTCCCTGCAGCTTGCTCTAGGTAGGACAGCAATGTGAACTTGTAGCCAAGACTTACCTCTTCTTTTCTTGTCTCACGTCCTTTCTGCACAAACCAGACAACCTTCGCTTGTAGCGAGCGTGGGGTGCACTCCAGCAGCGTGCTGTTACTCTCGATACCATAAGCCAGCCTCTCTTCTGTCCGGTCCAAAGCGTCTCCTACAGCAGAAAGGCAGGAGCATCAGTAGTGAGACTGGAATTTTATTGCTAGATGGTTTTTATTATTTTTATTGTATTCAGGTCCAGCAGCAAGGTAAATAACTCTTTCCTGGCTGCTAATCACTACACAGTTCTGAAAAATGAGTTATTTGGAACACCATATGAAAACTTGGGGATTACAAAAGGTAACTACATGATGAAGTGGGATAGAAGGCGGCACCTGGGAAACTGGCTCCAGAACATGGACAGAGATAAAGTTAGAGACAACATTCTCTGGTAAGTCAAGGGCATGTCATGAGACCACGCGTTCCAAGAACGTGTCTGATTTTCTCAGGATGTTTTACATTCAATACGAAAATTGATCTCTAAACTTCCTTTGATTAAGACCATACTTTCTCTTGCATATACTCCCAGGAACTGGAGTCCCTGCATGGAATCCAAATTTTACTGGGTCTAAAATAGTAGTAGCAATAATAATAATGATAATAATAGTAATAATAATAAACCTCCGGGTTGCAAGTTCTAACAGTAGGCATAACACCCGTTGACTATCCATGATGGCGGCCATCACCCTGCGCTTCTCGGAGACCCAATCACAAAACAAAGCTCTGTCATTGTCTATGACAATAGGACTGAAGAGATCGTTTTCCCCTGTTTTGTTTGACATTCTTGTTTTTGCCTAAATATGAAGATAGTTAATATCAGTTCTAAAATTACTCTGCTGTAGCAGAAGAGGAAATGGTTTTCATTTGTTCTAAAACTTAGTAGATGAGGTGATATATGTTACATCACAAATAATAAAAATAAATTTGAGAATGGTGGTGTTGTTGCTCATCTTTGATCCCAGCATTCCAGGGGGAGAGGCAGGTGGATCTCTGAGTTGGAGGCCAATCTGGTCTACAGAGCAAGCTCCAGGACAGCCAGGACTACACAGAGAAAACTCTGTCTTAAAAAAAAAACAAAAACAAAACAAAACCAAAAAAGGGAGGGTGGGTAATAAATCTGAGAAGAAGAGGTAGGTCCTGGAAGACACTGCCACCAACCACTGGTAATTTGCTGCTTTCTGGTCCTAACTTTCCTCAGCCTTGATGTCTATTAGCAGGTTGTATCAGTGATGAGATCTGCAGCAAGTTTTGCTAGTTCTGTCAACTACATCTGATTGTAAACGTTGGGCAAAAACAGATCCTTCCAAAACAGTGGTCCGGGAAGGAGATGCACTTAAAGAAATGCGCAGTCCATCTTCAGCATATAGTGGGTAAATCACAACAATCGATTTTTCTAAGAATTACCAGCAAACTGTTGTCCGAAGCACTGCTGGGCCGCATTGCCATGCCGGACGTCCTGCCTGCGGAACCGCCTGGAGGAAAGAAAATTCAGGAGATTCTGAGATTTCAATTTACTGGATTTAAAAATACAGCCAAACAAAGTGACAATTCCAGAAAAGTTCTGCTGTTGAAAAAAAAAATTATCTGTTATATAAAAGCAGCATAAAATCCAAGGTTTACATTTTTCTTATTTCCAAGCAGTATTTTCAATGGTTCGAAGATCTATACAACACTGTTCTTTATACGTTTACGTTTGTTTGAACTCCAGACCCTCAAATACTAATTTAATAAATTTCTCTTTACAGTTTGTTAAACATTTGGTTCAACAAGAAACTCACAGTCTGTAAAGGAATGACAAGTGGTGTGCCCAGTTAAGAACAATAAGAATGTTTATTTGAGTAGAGAATGTAATAAAAAGCCCTAGACATAATGAAGTGCAACAAGGAAAAGGATATGGGAATCCAAATATTTTACCTTCCTAGCCTCTCGAGTTTTCATTGTTACCGTTCCTATGACTCTTCACTGTCGTTAAAAATGATGGTGGAATGTTAGCGAGGAGGGCAGTTTTTATCACGGGAAAAGCAAGAGTAGATGATATTACCAATCAAATTTCGGCGCTATGCACTATATACAAAAGAATGCTGGCTTTGTTTTAAATGGATTGCTAATTAGAAAACTTTAGCCAAAGATACAGAATTTGACAAAATGAAAGTTAGAACTTCTACGAGAGTCATTGCTCTGTGCTAGACTGAAATAAAAACTTGTAATAAAGGCAAAGGAGCAGGGGGTTAGGGCGTTGTTTTATGCTAGTGTGCACAGCTAGATTCAAGAACAGTGAGCAAGGAGTCTCTTCAGCTGCCAGTGTGGAACCAGCCTATGGTGAGCACTGCTCCACAATATGAGTCTGCTGGGCAATGGTGGCTGATGCGGTAGGGGTCAAAAGGAGCAAGGGAGGAAACAGTTTGCATGTTGCAGTGATGATGTTTGTTGAGATATTATACTAACTATACGAGGATAATAGAAACAGCATTCTAGATTATTCTAGAAAAGAAACTTGAATAGTATATAAATAATTCAAATTTTTGTTCAAAATAGTTGGAAACCCGCAGTACTGAAAAGGTGACATCTTCCAGCAGGCTTTCAGCTCCTGTTAGAGTACCCAATCATTTTCCTTTAGGCTAGCATTAAACAAAACACTAGTTATCATCAGAACACAAGAGCTTGACTCAAGAAGCTATACACTCTTGAAGAATGAATATTTTTCTTGTATCCCTTCCTTCTTAGGAACTTGTAAAGAGGATACTGGAAATAAACAAAGGAGAGCCAGGAGGAGAGGAGGAGCCAGCTGCAGGGATTGCAGTGTACTTTGGAAGGTCATTTAGAAGTGGCCAGACGGTGAATTAGCTACCAACACATTTTCACTCTGGGAGAGGAAAGAAAGGTTTATGTAAATGAGTTCTTTTTCTCCCCGTTTCTATTCCCGTCTGAGGCAGAAATGATCCCTATAAAAGCAAACTACTTTCTCTCCATGTGCTGGAATTTACCCCAAAGGTCTCCTCCAGGAGGAATGGTTGAAAAGAACTGGACACAGTGGAAGATCTCGAGTGCCCTGAACTGAGCTAATTCATTTCTAAACATGGCTTCGGATCCTGGCGTCTCATCCCTTACTGCCCATTTATTTTGTACATTTCTCTAACTTTTTCTAAGTTACTCTTATCGACCTTGTGCTGTGGAACAATCTTTGTGCACTGATGTAGTACACTCATTGGTTAATAAAGAGCTGACTGGCCAAAAGATAGACAGGTAGAGGTTGGGAGGGGCTTGCAGACAGATGGGATGCTGGGAAAAACAAGGGTGGAGTGAAAGAGTCTCCAGGAGATGAAATTACTGTGGTGAGATAAGGAATTGAGCCACTTGGTAAAACATAAACAGAAATATAGGTTAATTAAAGTTATAAGAGCTAGTTGAGTAATAAGCCTAAGCTATTGGCCTAACATTTATAATTAGTAAGGCTCAGTGTGGTTATTTGGGAGTTGATTGTCAGGACAGCTGACTGCTGAGATACTGAAACACCCTACCTACAAATCTGTGGTTGTAAACTTTTAAAAGATGCACATCAAATGAAGAAATATTAGCTCTGGAAATTCCTCTGTTAGAACAATATTGTTGCTGTGTGCCTGATGAAGAGCTTGCTAGTCATGTATAAAATCGCACAACTCATAAGCGATTGGTGCAGTATCTGCAAACTTTTATTTTATAATTGCCAGTGACAATGCATCAATAAGCCTCATCCCATCTGTAAAATGTCCATTTGTGACATGACTGGGGATAACGGAGTGTGGAGAAACATTTGATGGTCTTTATCTATGGGTATCCACCCTGGTTTCAAAAGTTTAATGAGAGGATGAACCTTTGGTGAGATAAGCCTATTTACCTTGATTTATTCTCTGCACAGTGTACACATACATGTGCGTGTGTCAACATCTCATTATAGCTCATAAGTCTCTACATTTTGCATCACTTAAAATTAAATTTGGGCAAAAATGTAAAACCCACAAGCATTAGATCTTTAAAATAATCCCTTCAGATAAGTTCCTCTTCTAGTATTCACTTTTGAGTCAGTGAAGGGCACGGTTCCTGCTGAGCGCTCGATGCCTTTGTGCAATATTTTTCCTTAACTGGAACCTCTCTCTACTGTGTCATAGCAGAGACGCTCAGCTCTAGAGAATGCAATAAAACATCCCTTACACTGCACTTGGTCAAGCACCTAAAATGCTCAGAAACGAGCTGCCACTGGCACTGTTCTCAGCTCTATTCTCTACCCGAGTCCTTGGTTTTCTGTAGATGAAGGTCTTCACACCCCAAGCTTGCAGGAGTAGGTGAACAAGCTTCCTTAGCATTTCAAATAAGTCCAACTATATTCTTCAAGAATGGCTTGAAATACCGATGAGCACTTGTAGAGAAATTGAAATGATTTGCTCCCTTGTTCAGCACAGTTGGCAAACTATTTTGTCCATAGTTCTCTGAAAGATGCCCTTCATCTTTGTCTCATTATATTCTGTCTTTAAATCATTCTTAGAATGTTAATTTGCTAAAGTCAAATTAATAAAAGTTTTGAGTTAATGAAGACTTTTGTGTTTGTGTGCATGTGTGTGACAAAGAGACAGACAGGCAGAGAGAGAGACTTTTTGTATGATCCTAAAAAGATTACTATACTGATTTAGATTCAAATTGGATCAAAATATATTTTTGAAAAATCAACACAAAATTAAATTATAATGACTGGAATTCATACACATATCTTTTCTGAAAGAATTTTAGATAATTCTATGTATTGCTTTATATATTCTTTATGAGAAAAAAACACCCTGCTTTTTATATAAGAACTTTTCTTATTTATTTTTCTAAAATATATACAGCCGCCACATAGCGTAAGTGGAAAAATAGTCTTCAAAGTATTGTGGGAGCCTAAAAACTCCTGTTTAGAGATAGCATGGGTTTACTTTCCCTTGCAAATGGCAATGATTTCACAGAGCTACAGACATTAGACTTCAGAGGTCTCTTGGTACCTTTCATTTGTGTTGAATTAAATCACACATTTCATTAATTATACAGGTCATGTGTTTGCTTAGGAGTTAAAATATTCTCTTTCAAACTGACATAAATGAAGACCAGCTGCTGGAGGGGACTTGGGAAACTCCAGGGTGTGTTCGAGGATGTATTTATTTATTTCCTTTTTAAGTCTCTGAATCCTTCAAGCGTGGTGGCTTTCCATTTCCATGTTTTTACTTTCTCTGAAGTTCATTATGTCTTGGAGCAACAAAAAATCAAAGGAGGAGGAGATTTAGTGCAAAGTGAGGTAAAACGAAAAAGTCTGAAAGGGGGTGCTCAATTCTGCTCAGTGTACAAGATAGTACATCAAAAGGTGTCGGCATAAAAATGGCAACTTGTGAACGCTTTATGTTTATGAACAGAATATAATTAGGGTGGTTTGTTTAGATTAAAAAATAGCTTGTTTTCATTGAATGTGCACAAAAAGGAAAAAAAAAAGACCCTCAAAATGATAGTTTTTCTGAACAGTGGAAACTTCTCCCTGAGTCGATAGCTTACCTCTTTGCATGTGCACCTGTTGGGTAATACCTGGAGCAGGAAATGCCATCCCAGGCACAGTAAGGGTCTCGCGCCAGGCAGCAGTCCGCACAAGCATTGCCGTACATGTCGCAGTGATGGAATCTGACCTGCGCCACCGCGGAGGGCGATCCGATGTAGAGCTGTTGCTGCAGGGAAGCATGAAGCCATTAGCGGAGCTGAACGTGCAGAATTCGCTAAGACAGAGCCTGTCTTCTTACAGTGGTAACAATAAATAATGAACAACCGCTTTTCCATATAGAAATCATGTGCTACCGTCCTTGAGTGCTTTGGTGTTAATTAACAAACAGAAAAGACTTGGGCATGCAAGCAACTTACTCTCTTTGATGAGATTTCCATAGAAATGATAGGAGCTGGATCCTGAAATGAGTCAAAATGTTTTCTTTTTAGTAAATATAGGAATAGCAGCTTAATAAGAAGTCAAAATAGTTATGGCAGGTGTTAGGCTTGCAGCCTGTATCGTTTGCTTTAGTGAAACAACATGCAAATCCAATTCAATTAAGACACACCTTTCCAGTATTTCCTAATGGCGAGGAAACCCTGCACACGTGAGGAAAAAGGGTGATGCAGTTATTCTTTGCCTCTGAGGTAAACAGCAACTGTTTTGATTGATATTTGTGATTTACAAAGCCCTACATCCTTAGAATAATAAAGTGGAAATTTACTAAAGTATTTGAGCCATTAGAAGTAAATTAACCGCATTTTATAATATGTGTAATACCTAGTAAACTATATAGTTTTTAGTTATTTGAGCTCAAGCCTGTAAGGACCATGCCTGCTATATGAATGATCAGAGTGAACCACTGTACAATGTTTGACCATGATGAAAAATCTCATCTTCTTAGGATTATGATAGAGGAAAGACAATACATGGTACAGCATCAGGAGCTTTCATGTTAGGTTAGCAATGCTGTTTAATATTTGAGCCTCTTTAACATTCACACACACACACACACACACACACACACACACACACACACAATCTCTAAAATTAATCATACAAACAGAGAAACACCAGGCAGATGGAACTCACTCAGGGAATAGCTACCCTTTGAGTAATTAATTTTTAAGAGAAAAATATATGGACATTATGACAGCTTTTAAATTACATTTCAGATATATTTACTGAGTGTGTGTCCTGGAGGCATAGTACCTGTGTGAAGGTGGAGGGCTGCTTTCAGGAATCTGTGCTTTCCTTCTACCGTGTTGGCTCCTGGGATCAAGCTTGAAACATTAGTCTTGGCAGCAAGCTGCCTTCCCAGCTGAGCCATCGCTCCCACCTTAACAGTTTTTTGTCCTGTTTGGGTTTTTTTTTTCTCTCTCTCTCTCTCACTCATTTTTCTATCTATTTATCTCTCTCTCATCTATCATCTATCTCTATCTATCTATCTATCTATCTATCTATCTATCTATCTATCATCTATCTATCTATCATCTATCAATCTCTCACTTTTCTACCTATTTTTCTGTCATCTATCTCTCTATCATTTATCAATCTCATATTTTTAATCTATCTGTCTATCTATCTATCTATCTATCATCTATCAATCTCTCATTTTTCTACTTATCTATCATCTCTCTACCTGTCTCTCTATCATCTATCAATCTTTCATTTTTCTATTTATCTATCTACTATCAATCTCTCAATTTTCTATTTATCTATGTATCTATGTATCATCATCTATCTATTTTTGTTTGGATTTGTGTGTGTATGCATTATGTAACATTTTGGACAATGAAACACTTTGCACACAAGGGCATTGCTCATTCATTCATCCAGGTAGCAATGATCCTAAAGAGTTGTTGTGGAAATACTGATAATGAGAGCTATTGCCCCAATGCTAAATTAAATATTACACAGAGGCCCACAATGCATAATAGCAAGTATATCTGCTGTAGTTGAGAGAGAAAGAAGGCTTTCCCTGTGAACAGCACTAGGGAAATCCACTCTCAGGGATAGCAAAGATAAAATGTCTCTTTCTCCATTAACCAATTCTTTCTGCTAACATCCATTATATTCATATATGATCAGTCATCATCATTTGTAGACTCTGATTTGCAAAAATGTCTACCTGCTAAATTACATTGTAGTCATAATATTAATACCTGAAGTGTATGTCTTTCTTTTTCACACAAGAAAAAGGAAGAGGGCAACAAAGAAACTGAAGTGTGGAATGTCCACATCTCTAGCTAGGTTGGCAGAGTGATCTCCAAATTCTTCAGCCTTGTGGTTTAAATAAGTGTGCACTTCATGGACTATTTAGTGCCATTTTGTTTCATTTCATTGATGGTGTCTTGGTGCTTAACATGTGTTCAAGCATGGTGCTGATGTGCTATGAAGTATTTTCCAAACTCAAAACAGCTGCGATGCATCTCAGTGTCCAAACCTATGTAAGACTTGAGCTCCATTCAGGCATGAGTTACAGTGATACTGAGGTCAGCTCAGTAATGTGTCATCAACAATGTAGACTAAGATGCTTTAAACAGAAACACACACAAGGCAAGGATGGGAATTGTTCCGATGAAAATATTGTGGTCAGAAATTTGCAGGATCCTGTTAGGCAGAAATATGAGTCAAGATTGAGGAATAGGCTTAAACATGATATCTGTTTCACTAATAAAACCTTGTGGTATATATTTTTCATTATGTTATAGATCCATATTCATAAATATATATTTTCATATATTTGTTTTATGTTTTAAATATGATTTTCTATATTTTCTTATTCTGGTTAATTTCTTTATGTAGTTAATATGTTACAGTTAAACACAGTGTGCTCCTCCTGTCACAACGTACACTAGTTGAAATGCGATATTAGTGACAATGTTAACCATGTTTGTGTAAGATACAGGTCTTCACTGGTTGTTCTGGAATTCACATGTGAGATGAATGCTCTTTCTTCATGAAAGTGGTTGGATATTGATGTTTGTTTCTATTGCAAGCACAATGGCACTTTTGAACATTCTGGTCATGAGATTTTAAATTATTCTTCCCTTCATTTTTCTCTGAATTCAAAATAAACCTACTAGAGGAAAAAATATCCTGAAACTAATAAGACATTTTTCTCTTCCCTTCCAGCTTTGATTGAGTGTGGTGTGCGAATCTGATCTGTATCGCTCATGAAATTACCTTGAATATCTGCAGCTCCTCTAGAATGACCTCCTCCATCCACTCCGTTTCTTGGTTGTAAATTGTGATTACTTTCAGCACAATTCCTGTATCTATGAGAAAGCAAAATTGGCAATAATAGAAGGGGAGTGAGGAGCCAGACTTCAAGGGGACTGGAAATAAGAGGCACACAACACTTGACCACTGCCAGCTAAAACTCACGTGACTTCTTATACACCAACAACTTTAGTTGGTGAAGATCTATTTTGCATGCAGAACCAAATTTTTAAGTGACATACAGATTCTTTTTCCAAATAGTTTGGTCAATACAAAAACAGAATTAGAGACTGAGAAATCAAGCTGCCATATTTTAGAAGTTTCTTCTGTGATGAATCAGATAAACAGATAACTCTACCTAAGTCTTCTGCAGGATTAGAATCATGATATACTTCTAGCCCCAAAAGAAACAAATTGCTGTTTTGTTTCTCTTTGACTGTGTTGAATACAGTGCCTACCATATTCTAGGCAAAACCCCTACCAGTAGATTGCACTCTATGACTTATGTATATTAATTTTTCAAATATCTGGTTTGGAGTCAATATAAAAGAGCAACGTATGTTAAAATAGTCCCTAAAAGATAGTTTTTAGTTCTAGGTTTTCTCTGACACAATTTGTTCTTTAAAATCAGTGGTTCTCAACTTGTGGGTCATGAGTCATGATCCCATTGGGGTCCCATATCAGCTATCCTGCATATCAAATATTTACATGATAATTCATAAAAGTAGCAAAATTACAGTTATGCAGTAGCAACAAAATGATTTTATGGCACCACAGCATGAGAAACTCTCTTACAGGGCTGTAGTATTAGGAAAGTTGAGAACCATTGCTTCAGATTATGTTTTTCTGATTTTTTTCATCTGAGGGAAATTGCCTATACCAATGAATCAATAGTAAATACATCCATGTTGAAATTTGGAAGGACAGGCTGGGAAGACTATTTGGTGTGGAAACTATTTGCCATAAAACTGTGGGCCTCAGCACCCTTGTGACAGCCTGGACCCAGCCACACAGCTGGCACCCCTGAACTGGCCATGCAAAGACAGAATGATGCCTGGTATTTGCTGGCCAGCCACGTCTACCCCATTAAGGGAGATTAATAATTCATTGCCAACTACACGGCTTCTATAACCGCATGTTGCTTTGTAAAGCTATAATAGTTTAGATTTCCATTCTATGTTTTTATTATTCCTAATATTCTGAGTTTGTTCTATCTACTTGC
This sequence comes from Microtus oregoni, assembly GCF_018167655.1. NCBI lineage: Eukaryota > Metazoa > Chordata > Mammalia > Rodentia > Cricetidae > Microtus > Microtus oregoni. The sequence goes on along the minus strand of NW_024543218.1, from coordinate 13,754,626 downwards.
AGTTTGGATAAGAAATTAATTTAGACTTACACATAACTGATTATGGGTAGAAATAATAATTTATAAAATATATTGGACCTTTAGAAGTATTAATCTATGGACATCTGTGAGATTTGAACATTTTATCCGTAATTACCAGGTCCTATACATGAATTAGTAAAACTAGATTGCAATTAACCTGATAGCACACACCTTTATTTTCTATTAAATAAAAAGAATAAAAAATTGCTCCATTTTGTAAGTTAAATACACAAGTCCACATGATAACATCAGACAAAAGCAAAAATGCAAGTTGATTTATTCATTTGGAAGCAATGAATTTGCATGAATAACAGCCAAATATTGCATTAGAGCCCATGCCTGGCAAATATTGGGAGGGGGACCTATTATTAAATAGGCTTTTCCAATATACTTTCCACACATCAAAAGTAGCTTCATTTGTTTTGGAAGACTGTAGCCCAATTGACAATATCAGTGAGTTAAATAAGATGTAGTTATTTCCCGAATGTTCTAAAAGAACTTGGATAAATGAAACAAGAAAACAGTTTTAGGATGGTTAGATATGTCTTCTGTTTTCTACGAGATTTAAAATAAAATATTTTCACCATTTTAACTGCAGTTCAGTCTTGATTTTGGATTTTCTCTTTTTAGTGGTCAGAAATCACCATGTATGAGTGAGTGATCAGGTAATTACAGGTTTCTTTTTTTGTTTGTGGTTTTGTTTTGTTTTGTTTTGTTTTGTTTTCTCGAGATAGGGTTTCTCAGTAGTTTTGGAGTCTGTTCTGTAACTAGTTCTAGTAGACCAGGCTGGTCTCGAACTCACAGAGATCCGCCTGCCTCGGCCTCCCGAGTGCTGAGATTAAAGGCGTGCGGCTCCACCGCCCAGCAATTTCAGGTTTCTTACAGAGCTCCCATTCTTACAGAATATTGATCTCACAGAGCACACTATTAATCTTATCAACAATGATAAGATAGTGTCTGCACTATTGGTCTATTAAGTTAAGTTTAATGTTTCTTTCCTTAAAATTTTTTTCTAAGATCTATTAAGTTTAATATTTCTTTGCTTATTTTTTTTTTCAGGAAAATAAAGCTGTAGACCAAAGAAGCATGAAGAGGACTTAGCAATACATCCTCTTCCTGGCATACCCAGGCCAGAACCTCCTGCAGTGTCTTGTTTGAAGCTCCGTAGGGTAGAATGCTTAAGAATGTTTCCTAAGATCATTGCGTCTGCACACAGAGACGAGGATTTTAAGTTGAAGCACCACACAGTATTTGTTCTTCATAACACTGGGTGCTCAACAATTTACAAGTTTCTTCCCATAAGTAAGACTTAATGTGGCGGCATTAATTGAAGCTATGAGTTCATGTGGTCATTTTATCTTTAGCACTGTGCAAACCAGCTAGTGGAACAACATACGTGCTGATTGGTAAAAGCTGTCTGAGGACAAGCCGGAATGGATCAATGCTTTCGTTGATTTTACCTGTCCCGATAAATAAAACATCATATTGGCCATCCTCGGCTTCCACTCGGTCCACTGCCAGTTGCTTCAGGTTATATTTTCCATCCGTTTTCACGAGGATTGGCTTTTTATGCGCCGGTTTTATGGGCTGATACATTAGTGGATGCGTCCTTGCGAAACGAATGGCGTCGTCAGGGTAGTCTTTGGTGGTCCCATACTTCCCTCCATTCATCTTGCTGGCACACTAAAATGCAAGTAGGTTAGTTCATTCTTTTCTCTTAAGCCTGAAGAGCAAACATACGACCACTACCAAAAAAAAATTAGACATGTCAAATAAGCTCAAGCAATGAACTGTGCACTCAAGGGTATATAGTAGCTCCACATCTTCTGTTGCAGAAATGGATTCAGAATTAAAAATTTCAAAAGAAAACTAAATTATTTTTTTAAAAGCAGCATTAAAAAGAACACTGAAATCCAGAAGACTGAAAATTTATACAATACAGGACAATTTGGGGACAGCAAATAAAATGCAACAATATGAATGATCAAAATATTTTCCATGGTTTTGAATTCTGTTTCTTATTTGAAGTAAATTTCAAACTGAAAAATCTGCCGTTCGCTGTTGACATAGTTTAGTGATAGCATGTTTGCCTAGCATACAAGCAGCCCTAGATTAAACCTACTGCACCTCAAAAAATAAAGAAATAAGAAAGGGAAGAGAAGGGAAGGGAAGGGAAAGGAAGGGAAGGGAAAGGAAAGGAAAGGAAAAGAAGGAAGGGGGAGGGAAGGAAAAGAAAGGAAAGGAAAAGAAGGGAGGGGAGGGGAGGAGAGGGGAAAGAAGGGAAGGGTAGAAAAGAAAAAAAGAAATGAGAAAGGAAAAGAGAGAAAGGAATAAAGAGAGATCTACCACTCATCAGAACAAACAACACGTGTTTTTGGTCATAAATCTCTAAAGCTCAGGTGAGCCCAGCACTGGGAGGTGAGGGGTGGAGGAGCCCATGTGAAAGGCAGACTAGAAAGTGAGACCATGCCTTAAAAAGTAAATATAAACAAATTGACCCTAATTGTGCAAAATAGATTTCTCATAATTGAAACCACCACGTCAAATGGTTATGTTTCTGCTTCCTGGCTGCATATTTCTGGCGTTACGGTATAGAGAGTTATTCAAACTCTTATCATTGCTAATTAAAGAGACAAGAAAACCTCTTTGTATGGTCCTGATGTAATCTGTATGAATCTGTATTATTTCATATGTATCTGAAACTAACAAAATTTAAAGTTAGTTACTTGCTCTTCCACACTGCGATTCTTAAGACACTGATGCCAACACGCACAACTCCAGAGCACTGTGAGACTCAGAGCCTGGAACACGCACGCCAGTCTTTGCTTTCTGACAGCTGCTGCTCACTCTCTCTCGTGTGTTCCTCAGAATCAATACCAGGTGGAAGAATATCTGGATTTTTTTTTCTAATTTGAAGTATAAATGCAGGTTCTATAAAGGCGGCATTTATAATTGTTTGTTTTTTTTTTAAATCAGGCCATATGCCTACGTTTGGCATGAAGTGTGCACTTGGGTGCACTTGCACAATGCATTATTGGAAACATTTTGAACTACCTTGGAAGAAGTTCAACAACCAGTCACTTCCTCCGAGCCCTCCTCTAAGGCCAAGTGGTTTGGAGAAGCATTTTTAGCTAAGCCACAGGAGTGGATTTTCCCATTTAAATTGCAATTTCAAGCAATAAAATGAAATAAAATATATTTTATGTCTTACTAGAAGTAACGGGTTTGAGCCAGTGAGAGTGATTATCGTGATACAGCTTTGCCCTTGCTAATGGAGGCGAGGTTTGCTTTCGTTTGCAGCAGGCTCTACAGAAAAGGCTCCTCTGTGACTCTGTGGTAATCACGGAATCAGTGAAGGCTTGCAGTCTCGTCAGACGCTTGAAAAGGGTAGATATGGCCTCCACGGCAAGCTTAACGCTCGTACACTGTGACTCTCATACAACACACAACGGTACAACCTTTGCCAACCCAGTTGCATGTGGTATCCATGGCCTAAATCTACATCATAATCTTCATTATTGTCAGCTTTAGACATGTTCCAATCAAAAGCATAGCAGTTGATACAGCTAGTTAGGGTTTTGGTAGCAATGTTCCAGGGTCAGATAATAGAATTCCCTTTACTCTGCTAAGGGAACAAGTTGAGAGAAAGTCTGTCCTAAGGAGCAAGGAAGTCAACACACATACTGAAATGGTAAAATTGGACAGGATTTTATTATTTAAAAGTGCCACATGGTACTAATTCTCCTCACACGGCTGGAAGAAAACTTTACCATTCCTATTTTATTAAATATGTCTATGCTTACCTGTACCCCCAAAAATGCAAGTTCCCTTGGAACTACTTGGCTGGAGCATCAGTGGGCACATACTTTATAATGCTGCCGCTAAGATGTATCCATGCACAGGTACAGCCTTTGCATTAGATAACCAGCAGAAAACTCAACTTGACACTGTTCTTTATTTACTGTTGAAGCATCCTTATAGACATGAAATTCTTAAATACTTCAGTTGCATAGCAAGATAGAATATGAGAAACAAAGACTTCATACATAGGAGTTGAATGTCGAATATTCCACTTACAGAACCAGGCCTCGGGTAAGGAACTTTTCCTTCATACAGTGACCAGTGGTATTCGGGTCCTTCTTTATGAGCATATGGGCCGTTAAAGGCTTCCCGTATACTTGACATGTGATAGACACAGATAGCATGGCCTCTGAATATATTGCTGAAAAATAAAAATTATAAATCTAGATGTAACTAAGAGTTTACTTGGTCAAATACCCCAATATATGTACATTGGAATTAAAACGAGCAATTTCTTTCCTTTTCCTCTTTCTTTCTTTCTTTCTTTCTCCTTCCTTCCTTCCTTCCTTTTTTTTTATTTTTTGAGACAGAATTTCTCTGCCAAGAGCCCCAGTTATCCTAGAACTCACTTTGTAGACCAGACTGGCCTCGAACTTACAGAGATTCACCTGCCTCTGCCTCTCAAGTTCTGGGATTAAAGGCATGCACCACCACCGTCCAGCAAAAAGTAATTTTTTTAAAGCATAGAATATTCTAGAAATCTTAATTATTGCAATATTAAAGTAACAAAATCAAAAGACTTTCCATTCCTTTTATTTCCTATTTTCTAAACTTGAAAATGACATTAGGAGGGTGGAACTGTTCAACTTCTCTTTGAAATTGCTAAGTCTTATGTGTGCTTTTGCATTTATTTGAATTATTTTCATGTCATCATCACCTATTATTTCTTTGATAAAGGTGGGAGTTACAGTGCGCACAGTGTCAGAGAACTTCTTGAGTCAGTTCTCTCCTTCCACCATGTGGTTCTCAAGTTCAAACTTAGATTGTCAGGCTGGGCTGCAAGTTCCTTTACTTGATGGACCATTTTTCAGGTCCCCTCTTTACATCTTTTTAAAGGCTATTAGCAATTTAAATTGCTCATTTTAAGGGAATATTTCTATGTCATTACATCCTGAGTGTAGCTAATGCTCCATTAATCATTATGTTGTTGACGTTACTACAAATTCTATATGCATTTTACTTGGTTTCCTGGTAGCCTTTACCCTACTTTTTATCATGGTGTCCTTTAAATATTAGAACATTTGTTAAACTCTTCTTCAAGTCACTGAATTCATCACTGATGGAAGGACTATATAAAACTCAGATACTTGATCATCATATACAGCAGCAATCAAAATGATTTTTGAAATGGTAAGATTCCTCTAGAGGGTAAATATCATTGTTGAATATGGTATTGGGGACATGTGCAATCACGTTTAGTGAAAAGCTATTGTTACAGTACTTGAACACAGAGTCGTCATTTGAATGAAGTGTGCCATTTCGCAGTCTCCTTATTTTGTGAATTAAAATAAGTGATGTTTGTGAAGGAGCTTTAGGAAAACCATAAACTCTGTGTAAGTGTATTTCCTGCACTTTGGGCCAGCTGTAGAGCAGAAGCCATGTTATTGTCTTAGGACATCAATTCACACATTTTTATACTACACCTTGAAGCAATTGGAAATGCCTGTGATACTGGGGAGAACTAGACAGTCTCAGCGGAGGTGGCAATAAACCTTTGATCACCATTCCACAAATATCAACCTCCGTGGCAGGTACAGCTGGGAGCTCTTTCCCCCTCTCAGATTTATATATAAACTGAACAAAGTGGAAATCATGGAAAAAAATCATGCCTTTGATTTCTCTGAATGATCCAATATGCCATCATTCAGGTAATTAGCTTTTAAAGCGATCATTTGAAAGAATAGAAAATAAACAGATTACCTCATCGATCAAATTTATCACTTAAAGAATTATCACATGATGCAACAATCATTTGCTGTCGGGAGAAAAATGAAGTAAAGGGGGCTGTCTGTGCATTGTGGTCAATACCAATACCTATTAACTTTTAAAACTGACAAAAAGTATAGTTAATAGAAAGAATTGTTCTCATATCATCCTGTGGAAGAAAAGGTCTGATTAAAACAAGATACTTGTTCAAAGAGCTTCTAGGTGTTTTCATTCAAAGTGATCTTCAAAAATCAGCTGCTTAAAATCTAAAGAAAACTGTGCGAAGCACCAGCTGCAGGGTCTATTAAACTTTGGCTTTAACACATTAATGAGAAGAGGTAGCTGGGCGGTGGTGGCGCACGCCTTTAATCCCAGCACTCGGGAGGCAGAGGCAGGCGGATCTCTGTGAGTTCGAGACCAGCCTGGTCTACAGAGCTAGTTCCAGGACAGGTTCCAAAGCCACAGAGAAACCCTGTCTCGAAAAACCAAAAAAAAAAAAAAAAAAAAAAAAAAGAAGAGGTAGCAGCATCAACTCATCTCGGTTGACACACTGAGGTAGTTCCTCCGTTATTGTTGGTGCTGCCATTTTCCTTTGGAGAGAGACTCAGGAAATTACGTATGCAAACTTTCAACTGAAACCAATTCTAGGAACATTTCTTATTTCACACATCAATGCATGTAAAATATTAGTTTATAGAACTCTTCCATAGATACACAAAATGCAAAAAAAATGGAAAGGGGGGAATAGCACATATCTAAGCATCACCTTGAGCACCACATATCACAGATGGAGAGCAGATGACACATGCGTGCTCAGTATGTGTCTACACAGGAGGAAGACACAAGAACAAAGGCGTAGGGACTATTCCTGACTAAGGGCTTGGGAACATTTCTTGGGCATGTGTGGTAAGTATCAAAGAGCCAGCATAGACTGATATTGGAAGGGAAAGTCAAGTCCAGCAGCAATACTGAACAAAGCAGGGGTGGGAGAGTGAGGGAGTGGTGTGTGCAATGCTAAGATCTGTCCATGTAAATACTGAGATATATCAAAGTATGATAGGCATTGGTGAAGTCAGAGAAAAAGTACCCAAAACTAATACTGTATCTACTATACATCTAATATATATATGTGTGTGTGTGTGTGTGTGTGTGTGTGTGTATTTGTATATGTGTATAATATATATTATATAATACTAGAGCACTTTGTATATACATGTATATAATTGTAGAGCACTTTGTGTGTGTGTGTGTGTGTGCATGTATGTATGTATGTATGTATATAATACCAGAATACTTTAAAAGCCTGGATTAGAAATTTTCATCTGAAAAATAAAATTACAATTTAACCTAGACTTGACAGTGTGGAAGTGATATCTTAAAACCTGACCATAAAAAAAAAATGTCAAAATGTTATCTGTAAGCAATGAAAGAGATTGGGGGACAAGCAGATGCAGGAGGATGATGGGACACGATGAACAAAAGAGTTAGGACTAGAGCGGGGTTGTGGCTTTATCCAATGAAGACCGGTGGCAGTCGGACAGAGGATGGGAATGGTGATAGGGTCGGTGTCTGCGAGCTGTGTACCATGGAAGGGACTGCAGGGATACGGTTGTCCTTTTCTAGTGCGTTCTCACCTGGTAGTGTTAAACAGCCCAAATATCACTGGGTTCTTCGGGTCTCTGGTAGGCAGGAGAAACACATCCTCTGGAAGAATGAAAGACCATCATTTTAACCTTCTCGACATGTGAAGAAAAAATATATACACAGCATAGTTCAGAACCATGTATCTTAAGACCGGATTTCCCACTCCACAGCTGTGCCCAGGGCAGAAGAAGGAACCATTGCTCTTCTCTGGATGGTGACTTACGCTGAGTGACAGAGCAGGACCCCGCCCTGCTCCTCTGTGGAGATGAGTTTCTTTGTCCCCCCAACTCTTCTGCCCTCGGAGGAGATTGGGTCAAAGTGAAGAGACAGAAACTCGCCTTTGGGCCGTAGAGGTCAAAGCCTTCCGGGACACATTTTTTTCCACCCATGCCTGAGAGAGTGACAGTCAGAGAGAAACATGCCTGCAGGAGAATGAGCTGTCTACCCTCCAGGAATAATTACCTAGCTCGTCAAAATATGTGTCGATGCCATTTGCGCCTGGAACAGAGCAAACGAGCCTTGCTTTGAGGAATGTGCTCCACTTATTCACCAGTATTCTCTGCCCTCCCACGTCATTCTGGGAAAAACAAAATGGACAAATGAATACTTACAGAGCATTTACAAAGCAAGGTTTAATTTGGTGAAATGGGCTGATGGGTTTGTTGTTTGCGTCAGTGTGTGTGTGTGTGTGTGTGTTTGTGAACATTTAGCAAAATCCTCAGATAACACTACAAACCATTCCCTCTTATTTCTCCCTTGCATTGCCTTATCACTGTAGTATTCTTAAAAAAAATCATTTAATTTTTACTTTCACATGTGGAGTATTATATCACATTATATCACATGCATATAGGGATGAGCAGCATGCATGGGTTGGTGCTGCAGAAGCCAGCAGACGTCATCTGGTCCCCAGGGTATGAGTCCCAGGTGGTCGTGAACGGCCAGATATGGGTGCTGGGCATGGAACTGAGCTCCTCTGCCAGAGTCACAGGTGTAAGAACCTGTGACTGCCTCACCAGCCCCTCAGTGCAGTACTTTAATTCAAATACTCTCAATATATTTTCCAGCTATTATGCTTACTAATACCACACATATTAACACTGCATTTGTGATGTAGCAACCTTGTTTATTATTTGTTCATATATGGTGTGCCTGTCTCAAGAATTTGGATGGATCGTACCATTTAGTTCGCTTGGGAGAGAAGCTTATGAAACAAGGCCTGGTGGCTGATATCTGTAATCCCTACACTTAAGAGTTACAAGTCATTCTTAGCTGCACGTGTGTGTGTCTACATACTATGTGTGTTATTATTATTACATATCTTCTCAAATGTGAAAACACTCATTATCATGGTTTTGCTTTTAGTTTTGTTTTATTCTTTTATTATAGAACTGATCAACTGAATTTCTCATAACCAGATATATAGAATCCCAAATAGATTGTGAACCTAATAAAAATTATTAAATTCAATTTAAAATATTATAGAATTGAGACAATATGATGGCTCAGAAGGTTAAGGCACCTGCAAAAAAGCGGAGGACCTGAGTTCAATCCCCAGGACCCACATGGTGGCAGAGGAAAACATATGTCTAACATTCATGAACATGAACGAGCAGTAACATACACACAGATATGCACACATAAAAACGAGCAAATACATATACTATCTTTTAACTAGAACAAACTTCTATTTGGAAGAAAATACTAATTATAGACTATTTTCTAACATGGCTTTGAAAAATGAGAAAACTCATCCAAGGTAACGTTTTATCGTGAAACTTTCATTATCAATTAAGTGATGGACATAAGAAAGCTTACAGAACACTTTAAAATCTGAAAAGTAGAAGTCTGCTAAAGAACACTATGTCGGATGGGTAGGGAAGAGGTGGGGCATGAAGAGGAGTTGAGGGAGGGGAGACTGATATGACCAAAGAATATTGTATAAAACCCTGAAAAGAGGCAGTCAAAACAAGTCTAAAACTGTATACAAAAGGCCTGGTACACAGTGTAAGCAAGTAAGTGTAGGAACACAGAGACACCATCCTCACCACGCACAGCCGCCCCACTCGGGTATAGATTGTGTGGGCACTGTTCTCTGCTTCCAGCGCCTTCTCAGTAAAAAAGAAGTACATCTTGTTGTCATCTCGGTCTTCATTGTCAGGGATCATATATGAACCTACAAATTTTGGTTCTATGGACAAAACATAAGTGAAAAAGTAAAAAAAATCATATATGTAATGGTGTAATAGCAAAGTCACCTTGATAAATTATTTAGCCCTGGATTGTCAGTTTGTGTGAAAATACAAACCATCTTGAAAGTTTTAGAGAATTATTGAAAATTAGATTAACTATCCTCATTTTTATGCCAAAATCAATAGACAATTAAAAATGTGATTTAAATAGGAAACACAAGAGTCAAGGATACAGAAAACAATTTTAAAGGTCCATGTTGCAAAGCAAGTACATTTAGTGAATGTACAAGCTGGAGACTATTATGAAAACAATCTCTATGAAATTCTTCTTAGTCTATACAAAGTGAATGTACATCACATCAAAGTTTAAGAGTACATTGGTACTTACTTTTATTCATATACAATCAATAAACCTCATGGAAAAATCACTCATTTTTGAAGTAAGAAATTTAAGCTTTTGTGTTTAGATTGGACAGCATCTGAGTAGGTGACTTTTGATTGATACGGTAGCAGGCGTGTTAAAGATAAGGCATGCATGTTGGCGCTTAATCAAAGGCTGGGAATGATGAAAACCCTCACTATAACATGGTATTTTCCCTCCCAGATATATTAGGATGTGACAAAATATAAAACTTATTCATATGTGTGTGTGTGTGTGTATACATAGGAGTATAACTGCATTTACATAGTATAGAACTCTGGTTAGGGAACCACTAGTGACCCTCTTCCATTTTTCTTTGTCTAAAGTGCAGCGCGATCCTATCGAAGCAGCGAGGCACACAATAGCTATAGCAGCAAGGATGCCACTTATGAGTCTTTACTTTTCATATTCGGTTTGCTTATTTCATTTAGCTCTTGGTATCTTGGCATCGCTTTAAATAAACTCACTGCATAACTAAGGTAAACCACTTTATTAATAAAATGATAAACACATATCATATGTATTTTGGACCCAAGAATGCCATAGTTACAGAACTATTTTGTGTTTATATTTTCACTACCAAGATGGCAGACTTAGCCGCGGCCTATTGGGTTGTTTCCCAGTCTGGTTTTCCAGGCTCTTGTCTGCTCATCTCTACCTTTCAGCAGCCGGTCATCGTCATGCTCCGTGCGAATGTGGCCCAGCTTCCCCAGACTGCGGAAGATCGCAGAGTCTCTGCCCCAGTAGTCGCTGTAGAGTCCAGTAAACAGCTCGCTGCCTGCACGGGGGCACAGGGAAAAGAGTGTCAATGCCTGTCTCAGTCTGAAGATGAAGTAGAAGCCGCTGTTAGTCACTTTAACAAACATTTGACTTGAGGCCGGCAACACTGTTCTTAAGGGCAGAAGGGATGCAACCACGCAGCAGAGCAACAAATCCTGCTTGTCGAGTAGCTGTGAACTCTGAGCCCCATTTTCTTTCTGAACAGAAAAAGGAGCAGAGTTCAGAGCTGTTAGAAGAAAAGCACGGGAATGGGGCTGGGGAACCACTGGTGAATGCTGAGACCCATCTGGTGACGTAGCCGGGGTTCGTCTTATTTTGGAAAATTTCTTGATACCAACTGTTTTTATCATTATCGCTGTACCAGGTATTGCAGTGGGTCAGTTAATACCTCAAGTGCTTCTTACATCAAATCTGTTGCCTTTAACATGATTTAACCACAAAAAGTACAAAGTCTGCCAAAGTTGTGTCTACTCCAATCAGTTGTCTTACATGTTCAGTTTACAGCTGAATCGGAGGAGACTGATAAAAAGATTCAAGATTTATCTGGAGGCAGCAGAACGGCTGACATGACCTGCAGCACCAGGAGAGGCCACAGACTTAAACTCGGGGTCTGAGATTATTCAGATTCGTGTACGATCGTGAGAGACCACGATGTCTTTTTAGAGGAAGAAACAGGCATTAGTAGTTTAGGAAGAAAGAATAAAATTCTGTGTAAACAGAGAGACGGCATAGGCTGAACCTCGGGAATGCTATCACCTATGAAGCGTGGGGACCTCGAATGTCCTTCCTTCCTGTAATGACAGAGTGCAATGGGTTTGCATCAGTGGGCCCAGGAGGCCTGTCCTGGGAACGCCTGGTCTGCTCCCTCCCAGATGAACCTCATGGGCAAAGATGCAAAGAGTCACAGCAGATCTCTGGATCTAGGATCCTCACTTAGAGGGGTCAAGTTATTGCCCTACGGTGTGCCCAGAACTCTAACTGGGTTTAAAATAAATCAGAAATGACGATGCTTGAAAAGTACATTATTGATTTTTACTTTTTGTATGTATGTGCTATATACACATCCATGTACATATGCAAGTGTGTGTTCACACGGGCGAAGGTACAATCTTTCTCTCTCTCTTGCTCATGTATCTCTCTCTTTCTCCTTCCTTTCCCCTTCCTGCCTGCCTTCCTTCCCTCCCTCCCTCCCTTCTTCCTTCCTTCCTTCAGAATGTATTTACATGTGCACACATGTTTAAAGTCTTTCAAAGTGTAAGAAAACTCACAGTAACTTCATTTTCAATTTACTATGCTATTTATGCCATTAGTTTCAAGGTAAGACTGATAATGTTACCGGTATTAAAACTTGACCAATAAATGAACTCAATTTAAGGAGACTGCAGAAATTGCTTAAAATTTCATTTGTTAATTTTATTTCAGAATTTCTAAAGTATTTTTGTCTAACATAAAATCTTTAAAACTTTTCCTAAAAATTCAAATTATCACACACATTTGCATGGTATAAGGTTTCAAAAGTGTCAACTGGGTTGTGTAAAAGGGAACTCATAAAGATGTTTATTTCTAATGTGAGAAAACCATTAATTTTCAAAAACAATTGCTTTATTATAACAGTTAGAAGTAGGTTAATGAGATATCAATCAAACTCACATGTTTAAAAAAGTATGTATAAGTATTTCTGCAATAAACTAATTTTCATTTTTTTAAAATAGCAAATATAAATGAGATGCCTTTTCTGTCTAGAAAGCCTACAATGGAAGTTTAAAAACTATAGTCAGTTAAATGCAATCCTCTGGCAAAAAGAATTCACTCTTTTGTTTAGTGTGGTTATTTAAATTTCACATTTTCACTCTACAGCAAAAGCAATGTTTATTCAACGTTATTCATTTAAAGATTCAATTTACAACCAGGCAAACAAACATAATTTTCAAAAGCCACTTTGAAACAGACTAAGTAGAAACTTACTGTGTGGAAACGAATTTGATTATTGCCTTATTATTAACTCATAATTTATAGCCAAGACTTCAGGATTTCTGTGAAGCTATCCCCTTGGCCTATAGACAGAACAATAACCCAAGTCGGCAAGACTTGGGCCAACAGTGTAAGTAGTAAAAGCAGCTCCCAGGTCTAGCTGAGAGCTTTGTTAGTAGTTCTTGATATATTTGTAAACTGGTCAAATTTGCTTTTGATATAAGAGCGGCTATCTTTTCTCAAAGTGTTACACCGGTGTTTTGCTTTATTTTCAGGGAAACAACTGCTATTTTTCAACCAGGCACTATCACTCTCTCTGCTTTCCCTCCCTCCCTCCCTCTCTCCCTCCCTCTTTCCCTCCCTCCCTCTCTCCTTCCCTCCCTCCCTCCCTCCTTCCCTCCCTCGCCTCTCTCTCACCCTATCATCTATCTATATCTATTAGTCTATCTCTCTATTTATCTATCTCTATAATACAGCACATCTCTCTATCAACCTCTTATACTTTTAATTCCTTCCAGACATGTCCTACTTCCCTTCTCAAATTTACGTCATTTTCTTCCTTAATCATTTTATATATGTGTATGCACACGTGTGTGTGTGTGCTACTGAATGCAATTATTATGGGCCATATATTCATAAGTACAGGGCTGGTCACTTGAGCATAGGCAAACTATCAGAAGACTTGCCCTACATAAAACTGGCTCTCTCTTCGTCAGGAGCTATCAATTGCATATAGCTAATCCTATAAACTACAGTAAGGATCCACCCCACAACAGGGCAATAGCGGCGATAATATCTTAGGGATAACAAAGAGCTGCTGGGTTGGACTTGAGACCAGCTTATTTTCAGGGAACTTATACCTATATCTGAAAACCTAGGCAAGAGCCCATGGTCAGAGGGGTCACAGACCTTAAAGAAGAAAACATTACTACCAGTTTGCTAAGTTGACATAGTATCCAACTGTCTTCTAAATATTTATCCTGATCTCCATAGATCAGATCAGCTCTCAATAGACACACACACACACACACACACACACACACACACACACTTCTGCCATGGGCAAAGGCATTCATAACTTTGCCATGGGCAAAGGCAGGAATTCATAACTGATCAAGTTGGTGACTCTGATGTACCAGTCCCCGTCTGTGACACCTATAAAGGATCAGGGAACATTGCAGAAAGAGGGGCAGAAAGATTATAAAAGCCAGAGAACCCCAAGAACTGCAGTAAAACATCTTCTGGATATGACAGAGATATTGCACATCCCTGAACTCTCTGTAGCTGTAACTGTGAGAGCGTCCCCATAGGACACCAGTCAGCATCCCATCATGATGCAGGGAAGAACACAGGACTTTGAGAGTCTACTTTTTCATAAAGCAAGCAAAAAACGATAAGCCAATGAGAAGAATGTTCACAACCAACAAATCACGGTGGAAAGTAGCAAGTTCCCAATTCATTCCTCTCCCTTGACTTTCTCTTTGAACTTCCTCAAGAGAGCAAGCTTTAACAAGGAAGAGATCTGTTGTGTTCATATCATTTAATAACATAAGCAAATGAGAGTACGATAATAAGAAAATAGCATAAAAAGAAAGGTATAGAATATACATTAAATTATAATTTGGTAAAGTTTTATCAGACTAGCATACATATCTTTGTATGGAGAGAAGAGAATTTTTGAGGCAAAAAAATGACTCAGTGGTTAGACATGTAAACCATTTTCTGGGATTCAGTCTGTACTGTTAAACGGGACTTGAGACTCATCAACTATTATTATGGCAATACAATTTTACTCCTGTCCATATATCTTACCTCACTTAGCCCAATTTAGAATTTTGTTTCAAAGTTCTGTTTGTCTTGAGCAAGACCAAACAATGACCATGTCAGCCAGTAGATGGCAGCCGTACAACAGCAAATGATGCCTTCTCTTGGCAGGGTGTCTGCTCCAAGATTTATTTTCAGTTTTATCCAATTTCTCTTTTTGTAGTTAGATGAAAGAAAATACTTCATAAAAAATTCAAATAAATAAATGTAGGCTTTATTATTTCAACTTCACAGGAGGTTGTTAAAGCAACCAGGTGTTAAAAATTGTAAGCTATGGAAACCGAACCAAATGTTGGTTGGGAATATACGCTATTCCTCAGAAGTTCCTGTCTTCATGTATTATTATCAGTGTGGAAAAAAATACCAGGCTACAACAGGTAGGTACTGTGTTTGGGAAACCATTTCCCATAGAAAAATAAAGAGAAGATAATACACCAACAATAAACATAAAAAAAAATAGAATTAAGCTTAGGTACAATTAATACCGAACAGTAGTAATTAAATGAGTGGAACAAGTATCTAAAAAAATAGTTCCTTAAAATATACTTCTTTAAAATTATAACTACTTGGTGTCATTAAAATTTTGATTCATTATTTTGCTAATTTCTGGAATGAAACAATGAATGAATACCATCCAGATTAGCCTTATTTCCCTGATTTAAAAAAGGGAATAGATTCATGTATAGAGTGAAATTTAGGGTTGCAACAATAAGAACAGACACATCCCTGGGTTTGTATTTCTGGGCACACAAATGTATTAATTTAGATGCGGTTTTTACTTGTTTCCAGTCTATTTTGATGTTTTGAATAAGAACAAGGTAATGTTTATGCCAAATACTCTTTTTAATTATTATAGAACTGCATTTGAATGGTGAGCAATATTGTATTAACTTTAGGCAGGTAATTGGTTATCAATAAGCAAAAGACACATGTTGTCAGGGCATTTTGAAGGGAATATAACTTATCACACTCAATGATAATCTCTACACATAGGTAAGATTACAACTGAGAAAATTCTGCACTGGAAACAAGCTAAGAGTCCAGCTCCAGGTCATCCACTTGGCCTGAGAAAAGTGCTATTGTCATAACGTTACCTGTGGAACAAAGGGGTCTCTCTCTACTGACTTCCCTTCCCTTTGTATGACTCCTGTCCATCTCCTCCACAGAGCCTTCCAGGGCCAGCTGCTTCCACTACAGACACCATCCTAACTTATATCAATCATCCTGCTGGGTTTCTTTTCACTCTTACACACTTGACATTATATCCTATTAAAATATGGGATATTGAAGAAGTTCAGTAAACATTTATTGAATCAAAAAAGAGCATCATGAAGTAACAGTCAAATGTACCTAAGCCTCCCATCTAGTGTTAAAAAATGCTATGAAACAGAATAGAAACGACTCAGGACAAGATTAGATTTATTTTTTTCATTTACCTTCCAAGATGTACTACCTTTTGCGAATTTCATCCATAAGTGCCATGTTTATGTCGTTCTCATCTCTTTAGCTCCAGCCTCAAACACCTCTGTGCCTCACCTCAAATTCATTGATTAATTATTTTCGAGTGACCTCAGGAAAAAGCTATGAATTGATAGGAGTCTACCAGGCGTTTATATGAATAAACGAATTCTTGAATTTTTATTTTTAACTTAATATTAACAACAATTAAGACCACTAGATATGGATATTACTACATTGTTATTATTAATTCTATGATATTAATGATAACTATAATTTTAAACCATGAATCCATAGATTCAATTTGTTTCTACCATCTGTACACAGTAGTTGCAGCCCCAAAGCCTTGCTGCTATCACAAGATTATGTATATCATAAATTGCTTTCGAGAAAGAAGAAAAGATGATTATTCTGTCATATAAAAAATCCAATGTAAGTTACTTTAAAGTAAAGTATGGAATAAATACTTTCTACACAACTTCACTTTTTTAATGGTATTCTGTAGTTTTAATTAAACATAATACACCTTTCGTATTTTAGGAAAGTCATCAAGAATTTAGTCAATTATTATCTATCTTCTGAATTTGTATTCACTCTGTAGGAATACATATTTTAACTGTCTAGTAGGAGCAATTCATAGTAGTTATTTGCAATCTTATTTTATTTTACTCAAATGTTTCTTCTATTTATGTTATAAATGCATGTTCTAGATTCATAAAAATATTAAACACATTTGCTTTGTCAATAAGTGATCGTCTGTTCTAAAGAACCCATAAAAAATGTCATAAGGGAGCCTGTCATGTGGGTACTTTCTTTTCTTACCAGTTGACTAGCCTTAACCATCAATATTAAGAATGTGGTTTCTGGGGCAAAAACATAAAAGAAAAGTTTGTTCATTTGCTGACACACAGGTCTGTAGCCGTATTTTGTTGTGGCTAACCAGTGACATCAGTCAATGCAGCCACGGTCAGTTAAATTCCTAAGGGGCATGATGGAAACCCAAGCTTGCAAAGCAGCAATCTTTTTTAGGGAGACGCTGAGTGTTTCTTTTCCTTTATTTTTTTTTCATTTGAGGAAATAATTAGAATATAAGCAAAGTATTCAAATAGCTCCTTGGAGAACTGTAGTCATGGCCAGACCCTGAAGTCAGCATGTAGACAGTGGACATTCTGCCAGCGTGGGAGAGCGAGGGGCTTTAATAAGATATTCTTTAGGGAAGGCAAAGTGGTAAGCGAGTAACTTGAGGTCTATTCCTATGCATCTGGGGTGAATTCGAGACATGACTAACCATTCCTAACTGCTCCTGATATAAATGTACTTAACACAGAAGAAATGATTGCTTATTCTTAAATGCTTTGCCACTAAAAGCTTAAGAAGCTCTTCAATTATTTTTTTATTCAATAAACATTTATGTTTAATTCATAGAACTGGTAATTGGGTATATATTCCCAAATAATATTTTCTTTACAAAAGTTCACGAAAAATTCCAGTGTTCAAAGACTTTGTAGTTTATTAAAACTCATGCGGAATCATAGATCTCCAAAAAGTTTGTTTTAAAAGTATCTTGAAACTTAATATTGTGTTGTGTGTGTGTGTGTGTGTGTGTAGGAATGAGAGTGTATGCCACACGTGGAGCTGTGGAGATAGGAGGACATTTCTCCTATTTTGGGATCCACAAATTACTCTAAGTTCACCTGGCTTGTGCTACAAGCACTTATTCTGCTAAACCATCTTGCCAGCCCCAACGTAAAATTTCTTAATGCTGGATATTTCATGAAATCGAATATTAATTCTTTAATTTCAATCACTGAGAGTGTTCTAGTAAAAGGTATCAGATTGTGGGCTGGGACGATGGCCTTGTGGGTTAGAGAAGTTGCTGGGCAGGCATAAGGACAGTAGCTTGGATCCCTGGTACCCATGTGAGAAGCTGGCAAGTCTACACACACACATGCCTGGAGAACTAGAGCCATGGGGACTGGAGAGAAAGTGATACCGATGCTTGCCTGGGCACCAGTCTAACGCCAGGTAAGTGAGAAACCCTCTGTGAAAGGAGTCGTGGGGGAAGAGCTAAAGCAGAACAACCAGTCCTCCTCTGCGAACACGGGTGCAGGCATGCGCACACACGCTCACACACACACACACACACAGAGAGAGAGAGAAAGAGAGAGAGAGAGAGAGAGAGAGAGAGAGAGACAGAGACAGAGACAGAGACAGAGACACACGCAGAGGGAGGATATTCAAAGGAAGTTTTCAAAAGAAACATGACACCCCAACGTGGTCTCTCTAAACACTTGCTCCTTTCAAGTGTAGTACTCAGGTGTGACAGAATTACAGTACACCCAGAAATTCTAACAAAATTAGTGGGAAAATAGCCTGTAAGATGTTGGGACTAATTGAGTCCTGGCCTTCAGCTGCTCTTCCCTGTCTAGAGCCTTCTAATTTTGAAGATACTAGAAGCTGTGCTTTACCTAGAGGATCAGAGGATGGAATTTTCACCTGTTGGCCATTGACTGCAGGGTATTTAAGCCTCCATGGTGCTATTAAAGAAGGGCTTTTGGTACCAGTGTTTGGAGGTCGGCGTGTTGGTCTGTCTCTGCGTGTGTTTCCTCAACCTCCAGCCCCTTGCCCGAAGCTTGTGAACAGGGTTCTTGCGCATACAGTGCAGACCAGGCTGCAGAGCAGGGCAGTAAAAGGTTAAGTATCTAAAGGATTGAAAGAGAAAATGCAAGGTAGCCTAAGGTATGTTGCATCACACCTAACACTGAAGAGAGACAAAACATATGACACAGAGAAAACAGCTAATCAATTTCGATTCATTGACCACCAAATAACAAGCTGCTATTTTATCTTACTAAGCAAGCGAGGTGCTAAGTTCCTTCAGCTTGTTAGACAGCTGCCATGAAGTAACATGGCCACTGGGTTTAGTGCAAATCTCAGGGCACCCACAGCTTTGAAAGCTAGTGATGGGGGAGTGTCATATATCAATCTGTTGATTTCATTGGTTAAGCAATAAAGAAACTGCTTGGCCCTCATAGGTTAAAACATAGGTGGGTGGAGTAAACAGAACAGAATGTTGGGAGAAAGAAGCTGAGTCAGGGAGTCGCCATGATTCTCCCACTCCAGGCAGACGCAGGTTAAGATCATTCCTGGTAAGCCAGCTCATGGGCTACAGCAGATTATTAGAAATGGGCTAGCCCAGGTGCGAGAGCTAGCCTAAAAGAGGCTAGATAGAAATGGGCCAAGCGGTGTTTAAAAGAATACAGTTTCCGTGTATTTATTTCGGGTAAAGCTAGCCATATGGGTGGCCGGGTGCCGGGGACGCAGCCCCGCTGCCCTTATTTCAACAAGCTAGGAAGCACTTAGCAGTTATTAAAACAGCCCTTGAGAGAATATTTGTGGTTACCCCAGGGGAAGAAATGGGCAAAACGCAGACACACTAAAAAACCCTGTATTCGAGGCATGAGCTTTTCTGTATGGCAAACAAATCGGGCTTCAGTGAGACTTGAGGAATGAGGTGAACTAATATCTGACCTCAGCTTGCTTGGCTTCTGATCGTGGGGAATGTGACTCCCTGTGGCCATTGCTTTGCTCTTGAATTCTATTCAACATCGAAGCTGTTACCATTTCATTTCTAAATTTGGTTATAAATTTAATAAAAGAATGAATATTGAATTCTTTCACTTACTAAATAGTATTATTTTTCATTCCAGAGAATCTTAAATAATGTGAATTATTTAACTGAAATTAATATTGTATCCAAAATTAAGAAATAAACAGCGGTGTTGGTTCACAGTAATCTCAGACCTTGGGAGGCAGAGCAGGTGGGTCTATGTGAGTTTGAGCCCAGAGTGCTCTATGTACCAGACCCAGGCTAGTCAGAGTCACATAATGAGACTCTGGCTCAAGACAGAAGGCTAAGAAATACAATAAAGCAGCCACTCTTTGGGAAGAGCATTTGAGTTGTGGAGTGGAAACACAGGGCAGAGGACAGAGTATAGGGACAGTGAATGATGCTGAAGGATTTCTGAAGACGTCACAGACAGCTCCAGCTGGAGAAGCTCCCATGTATGTATGGGACATGTGCATATATCAGTAGTTATGAGAGTGGGCACAAGGCTTGTGCAGGCTCCTGGCAGACAAAATCCCAGCATGGAGGGAAGAGGAGGACAGGACATCATACCCTAGAGGAGGAGATACTGACAATTGGTCACTTGCCAGTAGAAGATCACATATCCAAAAATATATTGGCAGTACAAACTGGACTTGATGGTGATGAGAGAGAGAGAGAGAGAGAGAGAGAGAGAGAGAGAGAGAGAGAGAGAAGAGGAGAGTTGGGTGATTAGGGAGGAGTTAGGGAAGGAGAGAATAATCAAAACACATTGTGTAAAATTTCTCAAAGAACTAATAAAAAAAAGCACCTTTTTTCTTCTTTAAGGCCCCATAGTCTTGTGAATGTTGTTATCAGTGTGAGTGTTTCCTCATGAAGTTAGTCTTCATGAGAACAATCATTACATATTTTGTGACATACATATGAAGAGACACAGGAATGATGATTAAAAGATGGCCAATCATCTCTGTGCTTGGGTTTTGTTTTAGCCCATGAGAACAGAATGTGTATGGCTATCAAACATCAAACTTGCCAAATTCCAAGTCAGGCAGCTCCATTTTCCGGCTCACTTTTCTAGTGCGTTTTCAACTGAGTGAATTATTTGAACTTCCTATCGTGGAAAGATCTGTGGCTCACAGAGATAATCAGGTTCTCAGGCCAGTGCCTACAGCTTTTCACAGTGAGGAAACGATCTCTCCAAAGTACTTTGGGATGATAGGGAAAGAAGAAATATGAAGATTTATATTTTCATTTCTTCTCTTTGGAGGGATTGTTCCATAGCTTTTCTGTTTAGCTTGGAAAGCTATTCTTTAATGTGATTTCTCTTCTAAATAAACAGAGCAGCCCCCCGAAGGCAAGCATACCACATTTCAGCACACGGTGATTTGATCTAGTAGTCCAGGGACATTGTCTTGGCAATGCCCGTCCAGTAAATCTCCCCGTTAAAGACTTCAACATTAAATTCCTGATTCCATGAATAATCAAATTCCAGGGAGACTGAATCTTGAATGACAGAGATAACTATGGAAATGCCCATTTTCACCATTTAAATAAAATGTTTAAATGATTGGCCTTCTCTTCCAAAATTTTAAGTATTTCACAGCACAGGAATGCATACTATGCAATATCCAAACTCCAATATCTTTCTAATAAGGGAAATATCTCAAAATTTGTTTTTTGTTTGCCAGAATTTCTCAGTCTGTACTCTATCCAGACATTCAGTTTATCCAATGTATGCATTTTAATTCAGATCCTGCCAATTTCTGTGGAATGTCTAGCAATTATGGATATCGTATGCACCAAGAATGACATTCCTAATGTTGTGATTACTACTGTCTGAACTGTCTTAATAGTTCTGTTTTCATATTTAAAGTCTCTTCATACTCTACATAAGTACACATACACACACATACCCCACATTTTATGTACAAATTTATAGAGGAACTAAAATATTTTAAAATAGTCATATTTACATGTTTAGTCAAGTCAACTTACTCTGTGACATTCTCATTTCATAACATCTTAAATTATAATGCGAAGTCAAAGTTTCTATGACCCACATCCACAATCCAGACAGGGAAATGTACTAAGCAGAACACAAGACCTGTCAACATCTGGATAAACCTGAATAAAATGGGTTCTCCAGTGTGCAGTCTGGAGAATCACACACACAAACACAGCAGAGTTTAGTTTCTTTTAATTTTAGTTTTAATTGTATGTGTATGGGTGTTTTGTCTGCATGTATGTCTGTGAATGTGTGGCTGCAGTGCCTACGAAGACCAGAAGAGAGCATCAGATCCTTTTGGCCTGGCTATGCAGAAGGTTACAGGACACTGGGGTGAGCAGCCGGACACTGGGGTGAGCAGCTGGGACACTGGGGTGAGCAGCCGGACACTGGGGTGAGTAGCCGGGACACTGGGGTGAGCAGCCGGGACACTGGGGTGAGCAGCCGGACACTGGGGTGAGCAACCGGGACACTGGGGTGAGCAGCCGGACACTGGGGTGAGTAGCCGGGACACTGGGGTGAGCAGCCGGGACACTGGGGTGAGCAGCCGGACACTGGGGTGAGCAACCGGGACACTGGGGTGAGCAGCCAGAACCCTGAAACATCAAGCCCTCTTTCCAGCACTTCAGTAAATACTTTAATTGAACGTCAGCAAAGAATTTTAAGCTCTTTCAGTTTACTTAGATTATGAAGTCTCTAAAAGTTACAGTTTCTCATTTTCTTCAAAGAGGACTGATCACAGAATGGACTATACATAGGGAAAAATGTGATAATAGTGTCGTGTATAGGGGCCCTCAGATACTCAATACTGAAAACAAAGAAACACTCTTAGCATACTTGTTAGGTGTCAAGAATTGATTCCATTTATTTTATATGTAGAGCGTCTCATGTGCTCATATTGCCACAGTACTTCAACGATCATTTCCAATTCCAGGTAATACAGAAAAGCCTGCTTCTTTACTGTGGCAAGGGAGGCTTTTGAGTAACTCATTTAATTAACCTGAATTAATCTGCAATATCTATCAGACAATGTGATTTATTGCATTGTTCCAAGGCACGCATTCAGGGTTGGTTTGAGCTGCTCAGCCTCTCTAGCCTATATTCCAGCTTAATGAGAATTTAGATGAGTGGGGATGAGCTGGCTGAGCAGTTAATGGTGCATGCCCCCAAACCTGGTGACCTGAGTCAGACCTAACATCCACATGGTGGAAGGAGACACTTGAGGCCTGTGTTTTGTCCTCTAACCTCTGTATGCATGCACACACACACACACACACACACACACACACACACACACACACACCACTGCTTCAGGTATTTATAGACTTTTGCTTTTCATAAAGAGGCATAAGTACTAATATCACCTGTAGCTATTTTAGAGTCAAATTACCAAAGAGGTTGTCACTTGAAATTCACCATCATTTCTCCAGATCGCAGCCGATAGACCCTTCAAGGCAAAGATTATAAAGAAACGCCAAAGAATGTTCTGAGGCTGAAAAATACATTTCCAATCACCATGTCTACCATCTGATGTTTGTGGCAAAGATAATTACCGACTAGAGTAGAGACAAAGGAGGAGCTGGGGTCAAAGGGACATCTGCCCCTTCCTCTCTCAGATCTGTGGGACTCCAAGTGAAACAGCGGGTCCTGGAAAGACAACAGAAAGACACTGTGAAGATATCAATTGTGATAAAGGTTTAATTGCTCAGATAAAATATAGCAAGGGTAGGTAACTAACAACCTACATGGTCTCATCACGACCTCAGGAAAAGCACAGTATTTAGTTACTAACTGAGTTTTATACATAAGCATGGGGGCTTGGCAGATCCTATTTCAGTGTTTTTAGAGGATATGAGAGACAAGAGAAATTAGCAGTTCTTATTAATCAATTATACTGAGATGCATCAGTTAAATATTTCAAAGAAGAAACACTGAAAAAAGTTACAGTGTGATAAAAGCAGAATTGAGATTTATATCCCTAGTATGCCTTATAAATGTTTAGAATAACTTGGGAAAGAATAATAATAATATTTATTATAATAATTTTCATCATGTTATTGTTAAATATTCAACACTGACGATTTAAAATGATTAGTTCACAATTACTTTAATGTGAACGAGTGTGTGTGATATCATATTCACTATTTCATCCAAAACCTTTAGTATCTGTTTTCATGGCAATCGGTATTGAATAAAAACATTTCCACAAAAATACTATTACACTATTGGCCTCTATTTCATTCATGTAAACACAGAAAATTTCTCTGAATGTTTCTAGAGTTCAAAAATTCTCACTCACTATACATGCATATATGTTTACATATATCAATGTGTGTATAATGTATATACACACATATATACATTATATACACATACAGCAAGTCTACAATAAGTAGTTTGGGTACAACAAAGGCATTTAGGAAACTAACCATAATAACTACTGTGAAAATTTTGTATAAATAAAAATAATTAGCAACAGAACATTTTTGATACTGAGGGGTGCTCAGCCAGCTCACGGCCGTGAACCCACAGTGCCCGACAGCTGACCCCTCAGAGCTGGGTCTGCTTCTCTTCATTGGAGCATGCTCCACCACCCCACTACCTCCCATGTCCTGTTCTGTACTTTACTTATTCTCTCGGCCTGAATGTCTAAGATGGCTATCCTAACGTTTCCGTTTCAAAACCCTTCCAGTAACCCTTCTGAGTTCCTTTGATCCCTGTGACCATCTAGTCTTGTCTTTGAATGTGAAGCCTTGAAGAAGAGCCCAGGTGTGTGACTCCATCACTGAGCTCAACAGTGACGACTTTTTGCTCAGCTGCTGTGCACAACTTAGAAGGGGGTCTGCATGGCAGGAAATCAGGAGAGGGTACTACTTATTTCTATGGATAGTAATTTTCAGGGGCATGAGAAAAAATGGCCAATTTAGAAGGAATTGCAGACCTGACAAACTAAGGTTGATGATGCTCAAAGTTTCACGCAAATCTGCAGAGCAAACCCGAGCATCCCTTGCCAGACAGAAACTGTGCAGATGGGATTTTTGCCTGCTCTTCCACATCATATCACTTGGCGAAGTGTTTGAGAAACTGATGTGGGATTCCCCTCTGTGTGTGTGAACACGTTTTATTGCCACTGGTTATTAAAAATCTGCTTCAGCCAATAGTTTAACAGAATATAGTCAAGCCGAAAGATATATATGTATGTATGTATATATATATATATATATATATATATAGAGAGAGAGAGAGAGAGAGAGAGAGAGAGAGAGAGAGAGGGAGGGAGGGAGGAGTCAGAGAGAAGCCGTGTAGCCACCACAGGAGACAAACGCTGGATGTTGGACAGAACCTTACCAGTAGGCCACAACCGCGTGGTGATACACAGATTAATAGAAATGGGTTAATTTAAGATATAAGAGCTCTAGCTAGCAATACGTTTAAATGCTTCATTAGTGTTTTAATTAATATAGTTTCTGTGTCGTTATTTCGGGTATGGGTGGCCGAGAATAAATGAGCAGTTCCCGAGAACAGGAAACCAAATAACAAAGAGCATATAAATTTAAAAGGTCATAGAAGACAATAAAAATAAGTAAATACTGAGATGTTTGCTAAAGCCGGATGTGTTTTATACCTTAAAAATTCTGTAGTACCTATTTTCTAATCTAAAGTTGCTAATGACAGAGAGTATTAGACTCTGTAACACAAATATTGAAAGTGCAAGTCTACGATGAGCAATGTTGATTTATTCTAGGAAGAATCTTTCAGTGAGTTTAAATTTTCAAGTGAGTGAAAGACACAGAAAGTGCAGAGAAATAGTCATCACGAGATTCCTGGAATTGTGGAACAGGAGTTACAGGTAGGAAATGAAATCAATATTTCCTTAAAAATTCACCAGTTTTCCCTTGTGGAAATCATCACTTAGACTCTTTGAAGCTAACACTGAATTGTGGATTTCAGCGTCTATCTGAGATAACAAATTTCTGATAGATTCCACCTTTCATAAAGATAAATTGGGTCAAAAGAAATGAAATCCCACCAAGAAGCCCGCAACCCTGACATTTTGAAAATTATTTGGTTAATGAACCATCATCCTACAATGTCAGCCCTGTGTGAGGACATCGGTGCATCATGTACCTCCATCAGAGTCTGTGACATCATCCCTATGTGTATACAACATGTACCTCCGTCAGAGTCTGTGACGTCATCCCTGTGTGTGTATAACATGTACCTCCATCAGAGTCTGTGACGTAATCCCTGTGTGTGTACAACATCTACCTCCGTCAGAGTCTGTGACATAATCCCTGTGTGAGGACATCAGTGCATCACGCACCTCCATCAGAGTCTGTGACGTCATCCCTGTGTGTATACAATATGTACCTCCGTCAGAGTCTGTGACGTCATCCCTGTGTGTGTACAACATCTACCTCCGTCAGAGTCTGTGATGTCAGCCCTGTGTGAGGACATCAGTGCATCACGCACCTCCATCAGAGTCTGTGACGTCAGCCCTGTGTGTGTACAACATGCACCTCCGTCAGAGTCTGTGATGTCATCCCTGTGTGAGAACATTGGTGCATCATGTACCTGCATCAGAGTCTGAGAAAAAAAACATAAACTCACAACATCAAATGCCACACCAAGAACACATGAACATTAACTCTGAGTGTCAGACAACACTCACGGGAAACTTGACTAAAAGGTTTCCCCCTTCTGGAGACATTTGATCAGTTGCTAACCCTGAATCAAGAGTGTTTATTAAAAATACTAAAGAAATTAAAACTTTTTATTTGATTTCACCTTCCTAATAAAATCCTACATGCTGGATACCCTAAAAGTTGACACAATTTGTCATTTCAATGTTAAAAATAAGTAGGCTTGCAACTACAACTTCAATTTTGCAGTCTACTAACAAAAGGGTCATTGTTGTTTGTTTGGTGGGACTTTTGCTTGTTTCTTTGTTTGCTGCTCAAAATGTGGGACATATTTTCACAGAATTATAATATGGGTGCTACCAATATCCCTTGCGTTAATTATAGTATGCCTTTAAAACAGTAATATATCTACTTTGAACTTTATTCCTGAGCTACTGAATCAGATAAAGTGGTAACAATACCTTCACTAGCTTTTTGTGGTCAGGGCTATTATAATGTGCTTATTAAACACTTAACAGCAAGCTAAGGATGGCGTTTATTAGGATGACCTGAGGTCTGGAGGAAGGATCTGATCACAGGCAACGCTGTCTGAAGTTATTATTTCAGTCCCTGACCAGTTAACATCTGAAGTGGCGTCATCACAACCTTTCAGCTGCCTGTGACAGATGTATGGGTGGCTGTCAGACAGTTTGCCTAAGCCAGTTATCTACGATCTCGAGTTTTCTGACAGTTTAGAGCAGTTAAAAGCTAAAGCAGGCATATATCAGCAATAAAATTGTCATAAGCAAAGTCAATGATGCTTTAGGTCATAAAACAATTTCTGTGTGGAGTTAAGGCTAAAAAACCTGGAGAGTTTGCCTCTTTTATGGACACACTGAAAAGAATCCAATTTTAAACTCACCAGTCCGCTGCTAAAAAGTATAAAGTTTCTAATAAATAAACCAAAAGAAAGATAATTTAAGAAAGCTCATCCCATCAGCTCTACTATTAATAGAAAAGCCACAATTTTGTTCCAATTTGGTAGCTCTCTCAGACATTTCATTATGTCTTCTGAAATAACACAGTTGCAATCAATTTTCAGAGTGTGTCTCAATCTCTTCGATATAACCAAGTCAAAAATACTGTGACAGGCAAAAAAAAAAATAAAACTGTGGTCTCAGAATTCTTGTCTTAATTCCTTAGACTACAGAAGGCATTTTGCACATGGCATCAACAGCAGGATTTTGAGATGCGAAGACTACTCCAATGATCCGGGTGAAATCTAATATAATGACATAGACCCTTACCAGGGAGGTTTGATGATGAAAACAGAATTGCCAATGAAATCCATGATTGGATAGGTCCACCAGTGCTTACTTTGAAGATGGAAGAATGGGGCAGCACCAAGGGACACTGGTGATCTCTAAAGGCTGCTACTGACAGTGAAGTCAAGTACCCACTGGGCGGTCCTCCTTGATTTTCACCCAGCAAGATTCACTCTAGGTTTTTCACTTAGATATCAACAATATGGTGGTTTCTGCCATGAAACTCATTGACTATTTGTTACAGTAGCGTGGAAAAGTAGCCCAGCTCCCAAGAGGACAGTGGTGACTACCTGTCCATTTCTCCCCATATACTCTGTGCTCTAAGGATTAGTCTTAATACTTTTCTCTACACCATGAGCACTGCAAACTAGAAAATAAAAAGAATTCTTATCAAGAGCCATGTCACTGTCTGGTCTGTTCAACCTTTCAAACATCTCTGCTTCAATCGGATACTAACATGTACTTTGCCAGAACTATTGCTTACCCATGCTTTTCCATTGCTCCTTTCACCTTTATGACACCCACAATCTAGCCCAATGGTCCCTACCCCTTCAGTAGTCTGACCTGGAGGCCCAGGAGCCTTCACCTACATCACAGATGCATATCTCTGCTATTCTGTGCAGTGTTTGCATGCTCTATTGACCTAACTCAGCATCTCCTCCCCAAACTCATCTAACAAAATTATCCATAATGTGAAAAGTGTTCTTTGACTCATGCAGTGCTCAAGATTTGGGCACTTTATTTTTGAAAAGATAACAAAGCATTCCTTTCCCTTCTGCCTCTTTGTCAGTCTCAAGTCTTTTTGCCCAGGGAATCTCTTAGTTGTTGGTCTAGCTTCTGTGTTATTAAACCTGACCTCATAATGACAGCTGTAGAATATCGTGAATGACTAGTGATACTCAAGACTACAGTGAAAAGAGGGGAGTGAAGGAGGAGAAAATAGATCAAGGAATAGAAAAAGTCACAAGTAGACAGAAGTAAGTTCTGGGATCCTATTCCATAGTAGAAGACTATTGGCAATGGTGATTCATCAAATAGTTCAGCAAAGCTAGAAGAAAGAATTTTGGATGTTCTCACCATAAAGAAACTATAAGTATTTGAGGAAATCTACACCTTTATCCTGATTCATACACTTCACAGTGTATGGACACATCACAGGAGATTCTTAAATATGTCTAATTTACATTTCACATGCATTAATATTTTAAAGAGCCAGAAAATAAATGTATGTGCAATTCATTTACATTCAAAATAGTGAAATCAATCTTAATAAAGAGTTTAATTACAAAGTTTAAAACACTGGAGACAAAACTTCACTAACAGAGCTGATTTTGCACAAGCCCATGAAATCAGCAAGCATCTTCTTTCCCTAGGAGTTTTCTTTAAAATCCTTCTGAGCAACCCTTCATGGATCAGGAGACAACCTGATATCTTCTGTATGTCTTCTGGAAGTGATGAAACCACACACAACGATACCACTTTTATTATCATCAAAGTGAATTACACATTTATCTTCTCTACTCCTTGTCACTTCCTCAGGATCCCTGCCTGCTCTCTGGCCTCGTTTGCTTCATTCCTTTCAGGTTTCTCATCCTGATTTTAACAGAGCTTGCTAGATAGTCTACAGAGCCTACTTGCCATTTCTCTGCTCCACTGAGGAACTTTTCCTTCTGAAATGTGAATGTCTTCACATCGGCGCCCAGTTTGATCTAGTCTGTTGAGTTCACACGCACTCCAGAGTGCAACTTGAAGACCTCTGACTAGACTCCCTCTTTTTCCCCTCAAACATTTTCTCTTCTAGTTGTGTGCCAGCTATCCTGAAGGACTTGCCAGTTTCTCAGGATCTCCTTTTGAGCTCAACAATGTAGTTAGGCTAATAATGCCCAAATAATATCAAGAATTCAAACTCCCCTTTGCATCCCAGAAAATCCTATCTGATTCCATTTGACACTCTGAATTCCCCCTTTTAAATTCTCCCCACAGCATCCTACTGTTTTTTTTTTTCTGTATCAGTGGTCCATCTACTCCCAACCTTACATTTATTACTTATCTCTTTCCTTTACCAGCCCCTTGGCTCTCTCCCACCCCATCCTTTACTTCCCCCTTCCTGTTTTTTGCTGAGTTGCAAGCTTTCTTTTAATATTGTGCTGTTTATTGTGACTGTTGAAGGCTTAAATACACTTTTCCCAGACGACTGATGTGATGGTAGTTTTTGTATTTTAATTGTTGTTTAGAGCCATAACATTAAAGTAGAATCCATTTTGGCCTGGTTAAACTTCCAGGGACAGAAAGACAAACTGATGTCATTTTAATCCCTTCATTTGAAAATACTAAATAGTATTTTCAAAGAACGGTAACAATAACCATAGGCCATAGAGCACTAATATCATGGTGGGAGCATGGAATTTCCAGATTTTAATTGCTTTGCTGGTATTAGTAAAGCTTACTTCAAAATCAACTACATACAAAAATTTTTTAAATTATATTAATTGCTATTGTTGTAAAGACAATATTTACATATATAGCACACAATTTTAAAAAACATACTTATAAGCAAGTAATATGATGTTATTTTAGAACATGGAATTTAATCACTAAGAACACCAGAGTACTTGAGTCATGGTGACATTGTCAGTGACCCCTGAGCAATTAGCATCATGGGTTAAGCAGTGTGTAATTCCGGAGTTTAACTATGTTGAGGATGTCGGTCACTACTTACACTGAATTTCCACTATCTGTCTTTTAATAGTTGGAGGTCAGACAGAGTAGGCAGTCTCAATTGACAAGTATTACCAGTATTAACATATGGGCTAATTTTGCTTTAATGGGATATGGACAATTATTTTCAATGGATCCCCACACCATTGAAAATAAGCAAGACATCTAAATTAGTAATGTGAGCATATACACCTCAAAAATATTTCTAAATAGAGATGGCAGGTATTTGCAGGTCAATTTTTCATTTTCAAATGTGCAACAGGCTCTTCGAACCCAGCTAGCTTGAAGGCTGGTTGTTCTCGATAATTGTAAGTTATTACATGGCTAAATGAAAACCCAACTAAATAAAATCATTCCGGCTAATAATTAATGTCTTAAATTAATACTATTGCGTCCCCAGAGTGCCACTTGGACATTCTCAAAGAAATATGGGGGAAAAAACTGAAATATCATAAATACAGGAAAAAGCAGATAATCATTTCCAGTTATTGCTGATTTGGAGGGAAAGCAGTGGGAAATCAGAAGTTCCTTACATCCCTCAACTTTGATTCAGTATTGTGGTTATAAAAGTTGTAACTTACCCTTTACGGTGGGTATTTAATACTGTGAACCACAAGTGACAGACTGGCTGTCAGTCTACTGTTTGCTTTGTCCCTTTGCCATGAAATTGGAACACTAACAAATATTTGCAATCTTTTCCAAGAATAAGGAAGCAAGTAGAAGAAAAAAAGACATGAAATTAAACATACATAAATGTTTTGGCTTTAAAGTTAATAGTTTTGCCTATTGATTCCTTTAATATTTTCTCTAGAGCTGATTTTTGACATTTGTATAGCACTTTAAAAAGTAGGAAGTACTTTTGTACACATTATCCTTTTCCTTCCTCAAAGTAAGTGATAAAGCCAGACAGCATTGTTTGGAAACAGCGTTACAGTTCCCCTGGAAACAGAAGCAAGTGAGGGAGGCTCTGTCATTACTCGGCAGCATCTTCTAATTTTGTATCCATTCTAATTTCAGTGCTACTTACTACTGTCATCATAAACAAGAGGGTGTGTATGTTTGTGATGGTGAACATTGCTGGGTATCTTTTAGGAGGTAGTTAATGCATAATTGAAGTTAGAAATGTACATTATGCTTTTTCTCAATGAATAAAATATTTATTTCATTATTTGTTAGATGCAGGCTCAAATGCTTATATTTAATTCAATATTTTGAAAAGAGTCTAGAAAGCACCACTCAAATATTTTAAAGGCATTCACCATATACATATGGTGTGGGAAGTCCTTCAGTCTGTGTGTTGCTTTTATTAGTTAATGAATAAATCTGTTTCATCCAGTAGCTTAACAGAATAGAGCTAGGCGAGAAAACTAAACTGAATACCGGTGGAAAGAAAGCAGAGTTAGTGAGTTGACATGTAGCCCCCCTGGACACAGATGAGCTGGAACCTGGCCAGTAAGCCACAGCCACATTGTGATACTCAGATTAATAGAAACGAGGTAGCCAGATATAGCTAGCTAGAAATACATTTAAGTGATTGGTCAAGCAGCATTGTACAGAATGTAGTTTCTATGAGATTATTTTGCTATCTGGGTTGCCAGGAATGAACAAGAAGTCTCCGCCAATGAATTGATGCACCAATGTAGGGCTGGCTACATCCACATAATACCTGAGAAAGTTTGGAAAGGAATCCTAGAAACAAAAGAACAGAGTTAAGCATGTCTTTTTGGTAGCAGGGTTTTCTCAGGTAGGCTCTGTTTGCTAGAAGCAAGCAGAGGCATGATTCCTTTAAGATATGTCTTCCTGATTCAGTGGCAGCAAAACAAACAAACAAACTAAAAAAAGCAGTTCCAAAATGGTGACTTCCTGGGCCATGCTGCCAGGATGAACTCTGGTTCTTTCTTAATGCCAACATATACCTGCTGTGTGCCTGAAAATGGGGCTGGGAACATGGCTTCCACTGAACAGACCTCTGCCATGTTGGACTGGGCAGAGCCAAAAGGCAAAGCATCCTTAGACCTAGTAATGCCACTTAGCATTTTAAGAAGGGCTCCTGGACAGAAAAGGATTTCAGATACACAATAGGACAGATTCAGACACAAAAGGTCTCTAAACACGGCACAATGTGTTAAAAAAAATGTAAGTAAGTTTGGGAGAGAGAAGAAAAAGAATAAAGAGACAGTAAATGTCATATAAAAAGCACAGGCAGTCATAGATTAAAGGAATAAAGATAATAAAATAAATATTAAACTTGTAGAAAAAGTAATAGATTAAGAAAAATAAGCCATGTAAAGATGGAATATACACAGAGAATCTGGATTATGTATATTATTGTGCTTTCTTTGAATTTTTTTGACTGTTAGGGAGCTAAGTACAGACAGACATTTCATTATATGGGCTGCTAAGCTAAACCAACATATATATTTTAAAGGTATCTTGGCTTCAAAATTTGGGTCTAAGTACCCGTTCTTTTATAAAAGAGGTTCTTCTTTTGTTTCAACAGAGGATGAGTACTTGTGGATTACTTCCAGACTAATGTGGTTTGATGGACCAAGACCCTCTGAAAGGTCGCTATGAATACCCCCCAAAATTTCTTCACCCTCAAAAAAGCATGAAGCAGTTTGGAAAGAGTTCCACCCAAATTCCCTAATTGATTGTTTATAAATCAATTTAAAAAGGAATATGTTAAAGATATGAATACTTTGCATTGGTATGGATCTTGGTCTATTATACAAATTTTAGGACAATTTTGTTATATGCATATTTTTGCTCTTTATTAAGGTATTGTGTTTGTGTAGCCCATTTAAAAATGTAATGCATAACTAAGAAATATGGTTAATAAATAATCATCTATAATAGTCAAGCTTGTAGTCATGTTAGTTAGGTTTTCTAGATGTACAGAGATGTATTACAAATGGATAGGCATTTTTCAAACCTTTCAAAGACTACAGAACATGGCATTTAAAATGTTTAAGAATTTAGGACTTTTCATGACAATGAGACACATCTACTCAAGGCATCACCAAACTATTTCAAGGGGAAGATGGGCATTGAAAAGGTTCCTTATGGAGTTTTTTTTTTAAGCTGTTTGGGCAAAAAATGCTCTTGCCTGGACTGTTTGATGTTATGCTCTATGAACTGGACATGCAGGACCCACAGAAAAATGATGGCTGAACTTGCATTAAGGTGAGATGCTCTTTGACTTCCTGCTTCATGAAAGAGTCTTCTAGACATTCTGCAGGACACAGAAGAAACTGATGGACTTTGCCATTCCAAGGCAAAACAAATCTTCAAATTTCCTGTTTCATGGAAAAGTCTGCTGGATATTATGGGCCAGTAAGCTGAAGATGGATGCTCCAACAATTCAGAAGAACTTTGGGTCATTGATCAGAAAGTGGGATATCTCCGTCAATTCTGGAATTTTGGGAGTTTCTTACAATGTACTTCCTATTTACTTAGGTAATATTATATCTTTCTTGGGTCTCTTATGGAGTTGAAGATAAATAGTTATAACTATATTTTTCCTTAGTTATGATAAAGGATAAAATAAATATAAATGTAATTGTAATTTTTGCTTGATATCTGTTTTATTATATATAATTTTAATACATTAAAGTTAGAACCTTCCCTTTTACTTAAGCAGAAAACATACGGGAAGTCCCTCTGTATATGTGTTGCTTTTATTGGTTAATGAATAAGCCTGCTTCAGCCAGCAGCTTAGCAGAATAGAGCTGGGCGGGGGGTGGGGAACTAAACTGAATGCTGGGAGAAAGAAGGTGCAGTCAGTGAGATGCCATGCAGTCACCTCCAGGGACAGATGCCTGCACTGCAGCTTGCTGAAATTTTGGGGAGAGGCCACAACCTCCTGGCAATACACAGATTATTGGAGAAGGGTTAGTTTAGGATATAAGAGTTAGCCAGAAATACGCTTGGAAAAAATAGTATTGCTATTAATATAATTTCCGTGTGAATATTTTGCTTCTGGATAGCTGGAAACAAACAAGCGGCCTCCGCCAACATACATATAATACATCTGAATAAAATTTCTTCGTTTTAAACAAATATTCACTGAAGTCTAGTGTCTGTCGAGAAATTTAGCCTCTAGGAGGGAAGTCGATTTCTTTCTTTGAGTCCACATTGATTCCTCCTGACTCTCCCAACCAGTCAGCACAGGATTAGCATATCCCAATTAATTGACAGATTTTTTGATATTATTTTCAGTTTCTATATTATAATTACCTGTTGGAAACAAAATTCTCCTCTTCCTTTCTCTATTTAGCCATAAGAAATCCATAATTTAAAAGGACTTCCTTGATACCCTGCAGTGCTTTCCTGTGCAACTTTCTGCAGCATCCACGCTCCTTTCCCTGCAACTACTACTGCTGCCGCATGGCTGCTCTAAGGGATGCATTGCCACACATGCTTAGCATGGTCCAAATATGCTATCAACATTGACTTCAGGAAGCAGGAGGCATGCTGGTCCTTTTGAGGTGTGTCAAGGAACAGTGGCGATTTAAACACATAAGGGCAAAAATTTTATTGGCACAAGGATGTGTATATAAAGGAAAACCATACTCAGTGAGCTTGTCATAAATTCTGACCTCATAAGTCTGCTGTGGAAGGGAATAATATATTCTTTGTGTATCGAGAAACCTGCCTTATCCCAAGTAAGTAATTAAAAACCAAATCACAGTGATTATTGGATAATGATAGGGACTATGATTATTGCCTAAAAAGGACATCAAAACTCAAGAAATATGTATTTAGAGAGGTTGCTTAAACTAATATACTCATAAAGGGAACTGATTTTCTCACTGTTTCCAGAGAAGACACAGCTGGGCCACATCTGTCCCGACTTTGATTTTAGCCCTTACCTCGGGTTTACTATCTCAAATGCTTTCTATCAACATTCTTACAAGCCCCTAAGCTTTCTTCAGCACATGCAAAATATTATAGTCCTTAAAATGTTTCCCTGCCTGTTTTTTAAGGACCATGGGCTCAGACACGGCTCTCGGACAGCAGCATGGACTGCACACACACGGCTCTCAACAGCAGCATGGACTGCACACAGCTATGACCTCTCCGTGGCGACCCAGACCACGGACATCCACATAAACCTGGGGTTCAACAGAAAATAATCAATTCTTCATCCCAGACATGCTGTCCTTGCTCAGAACTATGGTGACTGTGTGACTGGGCAGCGTGTTCGGAACAGCCTGTGAGAGCTCCAGGCTGCTGCCCAGCACCCTGCCAGCCTTACTCAGCAACATCTTCCCCTTCCCCTGCAGCCATCTCTCACGCCTCTCACCACCAGCTCGCCTTTAGTTCCATCTCTGCGCCACACACTAACTTCTCCATTCCTCCATCCTTCCTTCCATTCATCGCACATTCGTTCATTGTAGTGGCATTGGAAACTGCAGTTTGCCACACAGCGTTTTTTTTTTTTTCCCAAACAGAATTACATGCAAATAATTATTGCAAAGAGTCTTTGGTCTGCTTGAAGCTTTCTGGTTTCTGAAGCGCCACAGTTAATGGCGCTTATTGCTGAGACTCATCTCAACATTGCAACTGTTGCCCAGCGTCAGGGTGGTGTTGTGGCTGGGCAGAGTAGGTGCCAGCAGACACCACTGTCTTCGGTTTTCCCAAATTGCCGGTATAATTCTTAACTGCAGTCTAAATACTTATCTTTTTAAGCACAGATAAGGCTATCTCTTTCCCCTCATCAAAGAAAAAAGGAGGGCATTACAGAAATGCACAATGTGAAAGATAAAAAAATCAACTGCATCATTTATTACAACACAATTCCTACACCTAAACATCACAGCAGATGTCGGGGGGAAATCTCACCGGAGTCCACCTCTGGATGAAGAGCAACAGACAACCGACAAGTGCTGAGATAGAGGGAGAATTAGCCTTTCCTGGGGAGGAGTCCCCTAAATGGTTACCCGATACCAAGGATCAACCCAAAACAGTACACATATGTGTCACACTAATTCAATAATTACATTTACGTATTGATTATAATTATAATAATTAAAGAAAAGCCTGAGAATTTGTTAGAGGGCAAAGCAAAAGGAGGATGAGAGGGAATGGAAAAAGTGAGAAAGAAGGGGAAATGATGCAATGGTATTTTAATTAAGTAAAAATAAATTTTGAAAAGTTATAATTGAATATCTAATATTGAGATGAAGAAGATTAGTACATTTTTAATTACTTGAAACACCAGCAAAGTTTTCTTTTGATTTTATTATCAGTATGCCTCTGATTCATTGATCTTATTATCATCTGGGTCTGATTCTGGAAAACCACTAACTAATGGGATAAAAAATCCATCACGTATAGCTAGCCGGTCCATAGGTACTTCTGACCTGCAGCTGACACAATATCACCATGACACAATGAGCCTCCTGGGTAGCTTATCCGTGTTCCCTTTACTTAAACAAATTACCCAGTATCCAAAGCAGAGCTCAAGATATGCAACAGCAGAAGTAAACCAACTTTGATTAAAACTGGCATCATGGTTCAATTGTCATCATTTTGTCTACTAAGTGAAATGCCAGGCACATTAGCAATCATAATGGGCTATTTTAAAACAGTTTCAATGTATGGTTGCTGTATATATAATTTTTTAGAAACTGTAGTAGTTAGTTATGAATTTTTCTATTTAGGCAGTCAATTTCTCTATGGAGACAGTATACTGAATAATTGAGCTATAGTATATCTATTTTTGACCAAACATAAGATATACAATGACATTAATATATGTATAATATATGCATTCCATCTGCATAGCTATGTATAAGATTAAATCATTTATAGATGTTAATTTATAACAATGTAGGAGAAATATATAGGAAATTATGAATAAACGCATATACTCTCAAAACATTAACTGGCGTTAATTTGATAAAAGTTATTCAGACATATACACAAGGCAAGAAGGACGAATCTTAGTTGCCACTGAGCTGCAAGGCTGGAGTTTCTCTTGAGCCTGTTTCTCCCAGCACCTTCCCTCAACTGTACTTCTCTGCTGTTAATTTGGCCATGTGGAATGGAGCAAAAATCAAAATTCTGTTTTGAGGACAAAGATGCTTTATATAAAATGATGAATATCTGCCTCACATGAGGTCATACCCCTTTTTAGCATGCAGACAGTTCTCTAAACAATCCGCCAGTTCTGCTCTCCCTCGGCCCCTTTCCTTGGGCACATCTGAAAACTCCCCAAGTCTCTGAGTGCTGCAATTGCACTGAGTCATACACAATCACAAAGGATCCCAGTCCTGTGTGGGGAAGAAAGGGTCTGCTGGTTAAAGAGAAAATAAATCCGCCATCTGTGCAGTAGGGACTGGACAGCTGCGTGGAAAAGCATGCTTTCTGTAGCAGCCGCTCCATCATTCAGCCTGCCTGAAACCACAGAGTTCTTGGACATAATAGTGTCAACAAAGAAAATCTGAAAAATAGGGCTAATGTACAAAGTTGTTCATAATACTCTGAGGAGCCTTGATTAAAGGACTCCCAGCTTTTTCTCAAGGAGGGAAGAAATTCATAGAATAAGAAATGTGCCTATATTGAGCTATCTTATTCTTGCACAAAGAATATTATTCCTGAAGTATTCTTAATCTTGAAAGAATTAAGTAATGTTTTCCAATATTAAGACTCCCACATCACAGCCAAAGTCTATATCTGAAGTAAGAAACTGTGCTTCATGGCCTGATATTAAATCTGAGCATATATTTCCACACTTTTTCTCTGTTCCTAAGTCCTCGTTTTACCAAACTGTAGAAATATTATCTTAGTACACAGATAGCATAATAACCCCCTAATGTATTTCATTTAAGGATTTATGTCTCTCTATATATTTGCTTATCTCTGAATAGTTCTCTCTTGCCTTATGTATGTACATATATCATACACATTATGTGTACATATGGAAGAGAATATTGTGCATAATAGAATTATATTAAACTTTGAACTGATGACCAGGATCTTTCAGAAGCATCTGGTGATTCAAGAACAAACAGAATTCAGAGTAAACTGCAGCAAGCTTTCTTCGGGTCACCAACCAGGCTATTAAATCATGACGCAGAGACGTAATATCAGCTACGAATGCTCAGCCTTAGCTTATGCTTGTCCCACTAGCTCTTATAACTTAAATTAACCTGTTTCTCTTCATCTAGGTTTTGCTTTGCGGCTTTTTAACTTCCCTTCATTCTGTATGCCCTACTCTGTGTCTGCCTGCCTGCCTGCCTAACCTTGCGTTTCCCTTTCTCTCTCCCTCCTTCCCATCCTTCTCTTGTCCAGATCCTAGATTCCTCCTACTTATTCTCTCTGCCCACCAGCCCCACCCATCCTTCTACTACCAGGCGATTGGCTGTTCAGCTTTTGATCAGACCAATCGGGTCTTAGGCAGGCAAGGTGGAACAGCAACACATCTCTACATCATTAAATAAAGGCAGGATAAGCAAAAGCAACACACCTTGACACAAGTAAACAATTGCAGCCTAAACAAATGTAATACATGTTTCCATAGCTGAAGGAGTAGACCATAGCAGTAAACGTCCTACCAAATGACCTGCCACATTAGGTTGGGTCTTCAAATCTAGTGAGCTTTGCGACTCCATGAATGTGTCGCTATGCAACTGAGATTTGATTCTTTCCTCAGAGCTTTTTACAAACATAAAGTGCTTTCCCGTGTTTTCTTTTACTTCTTTTTATTTTATGTATTTATCTATCATCTATTTGCTTATTGTTTTGATTTTGTTGAGACAAGGCTTCACTATGTAGACCTGAATGATATTGAACTACTCACAGAGACCTGCCTGTCTCAGACTCTCAAAGTGCTGAAATTAAAGGTGTGTGCCACTATGGCCAGTTTATTTTCCTTTATTTTTGCTCACAACTATTAAATATAACCATTAAATGTACAATGATCCTATAAAGAACATCAGAGATCAAAATTGTTCACTGAGCTAAGTAGAAACACAATTCAAATGTCACAATGATTAACTCCATGTAAACAGCTCCTATAATAAAGTATTAGTTAAATACAAGTGTCATGTGAACAGTAGTGATTAAAAGCTATTTCTGACCCTGAGGTTGGGGCTGTATGGCTTGAGAGGAGTGGCAATATTCTAAGATGTAATGAGGAAATAAAACAGCAATTTGCTAAGAGTCAATATTAGGAATACTTTCTGCCAGTGAGCTAATATCTTACTGCATTGCTATTACAATAATACAGGTAATTTTATCCTGGGTTTACAAATAAAGATTCACAGTTCCATATTTATGAAGAAATGAATCCAAACTCATACACCAACTAACAGATAGTTCTATTCACAAGTATCTGAGCGACCCATAAGAAATCTTAGAATAAAAAAATTAAATTGTTTCGTTGTAAATGGAGATGACGAATTGGGGAGAGAAGCACGAGGAAATGCAGGTTGCCTAATCAAATCACAGGATTAGATGAACAATCAAGATGGAAGGAAGACTAAGGAGATGTAGGGCAGCTAAGATGGAAGGGACATGCCTGTGTGAGAGATGCATGTGGATTTCTTCCACTTGGGGCACAACAGCAAGTCCTGGTCATGTGAAGATATTTATTGATTAGCAAGATGAATTCGACACTAGAAATAAGCAGGTGAAAGTGTGTTAAGTTAATGGAATGGTCCGTGATAATAGTGGTTCTGACATGGAAAAGAAAAGATGAGCCGGTAGGCAAAATGACTATATACAGTCAGATTAAATGGGCTCAAGGACCATTGAGGAAGAGGATGTGGGAAGACTGTAAACACCAGAGGGAGTGGATGTATTTTCCAGATACAAGGCCACTGCTCCCATAAACTCCCAGAAGATGTATCTGTAGGCATTAAGACCTGCACAAGATTAAATCAGCCGATATCTTCATAGGGAGGAGGAGGAGTTCATAAAGTTCTACCCCTTGCTAGGGAGCTATTGCTACTGGTGGCTGTTCCAGGATGGAGAGTCAGTTTTCTTCAGTAATGTGGCCCCAGTCAAGTCACTCATGTTCCAGCAGGTGGTCATACAGTACACACATGCCAACAGCACTAAGAAGGCTCAGTGTTTCTCCTTTATTTTGTTTTGAGGAATATATAAAATTTGGTGGGAGATGATGGAGGGAATTGGAGGGAAAGGAGTGGGGGAGAGATATGATCAAAGAACACTGTATGCGCAAAGGAAATTCTCAAACAGTAAAAAGAACAGTATGTTTCTAAGATGAGAAATAAAAGCGATAGGAAAGTTATTGAGTGGATTAGAGTAGGAGAATTTTAAAGACACAATCAAGGACATGCATTGAATCATCTTGAAGAATGTGTGGAGTTTTTTTATGAAAAGGAAAACATGATAAATCAAGAATTTAAATTTAGATGTGGCAAATAGAAGGGAGTTTCATCCTTCTATGTGATGTGGCCCCTGGCCCTCTAAGGTATGTTCATTCATATGTGCATGAATATGTGTGCAGGCCAGATGTTGACTTTGAATGTCTTCCTTTGTAATTTCCACCTTATGTCTTGAGGCAGGGTCTCTTACTCTGCCTGGACCTACTAGACTGGTTGGCCAGTGAACTTTGGGGACATACTTGTCACTGCTTCCCCAATACTGTATTACAGACATTTACTACCATGCCAAGCTTTGACGTGAGTTCTGGGCATCTGAGTTCATGCTTCTGTGCTTTCACCGGGCAAGCCCTGTACCAGTTGAACCATATCCCTACCCCCCTGTGTGTTTTTGGAACTAGAAAGTATTCAAGTCCTCAGAGTCAATACCTGTGTAAGCGTCACTGGAGACAACACAGAAAATGAATTAACTTCTCATAAACATTTAATGCCTCCCGGTTTCAAAGCAACAATTTCCCATATGAGACCTCAGCGTCCTTGCAAGCTAGGCATTAAAAAGTAGCTTCTGGTTACAGACAAGGTGAGGTCATGGGTAAACAATGGGTAATCTGACTCTTCCTGGACTGAATTGGGTCTTTCCAGTCCCAATGCCTGTGCTTCTCTGCTGTGTTAACCTGCAGTCACCCACCATGGAGAACAGTGGGAATTAGAACAAGGTCCTTTCCCCAGATGGAAATCTGTTGAGAGGACACATTGATGCCATTCCTCTAAACTTTAGGGCCTAAAGTTTTATCCAAGAAAGAAAACTGAGCCTGTATATGCTAACTAATCATCCCAGAATACCAATTCACCAATTATTTCGGATGTTATCTAGCTCTGGATGAAACCATGTTTAACGTTTGAATTTTAGAGGCGAACGAGGTTGTTGCTATGCATAAGAGAGCAATGAACACCACAGCCTCTTTATGCCTTTTAAATGCAAAAAAAGAAAAGCAAGATGCAAAATGAAGACAAACCCGCTCTCCATGGCACTTGATGGCGCTAGTACCGGTAAGGGGGACAAGAGGTGCCTGACAGATGATGCTTGTCCCGGCAACAGGGCCGTGAGGTTTCCCATGACCTCGCCACTGTCTTTAGTAAAGTAAAGTGATAAGCAGCACCCCTGGCCCTGTCATTCCAGTCAGTTCATCCACTCCTCAATGCAAACACCCCAGATCACATCCAAGAAACGAGATCTACGTGAAGCTGTGAGACCTAACACAGCAAGTGTGTAAAACCAGAGTTCAGTTCTGTTTAAAATGGCCCTCACTTTTCATTGGAGAAAAAAAAATAAAAATCCTGACAAAGTTTTTCAATTTTGCGTGGTGTCCTGGAATAAGCAAATTAATTTAGTTACGCAGATATTTAATTAGGGTACCAAATTTCCCTCTACAAACATCTGTGCTGTACTGTGTCTAACAGTGACCACTCAAGAGTCTGGTCTCACTTAGGTCCTTTATCTGACTACTCTAGTAGGGGTCAGACTGGTGGTAAGGAGCCAGTAGCACTCATCACCTGATGATATTCAAATTTCTAACTGAAATTACAAACGAAGTTTTCCCAGGGTCGCCCTTCCCCTTTAAAATCACTGCCTTCAAGCGAATGCTGAACATTTCTAGCTAGAGTTTCCCTGCCTTTAGATTCCCTTCTTCCTGAGCCTACTGAACATCTGAATTTATCTGACGTTTCCGT
This sequence comes from Microtus oregoni, assembly GCF_018167655.1. Classification (NCBI taxonomy): domain Eukaryota; kingdom Metazoa; phylum Chordata; class Mammalia; order Rodentia; family Cricetidae; genus Microtus; species Microtus oregoni. The sequence continues at coordinate 13,712,165 of NW_024543218.1, read as the reverse complement.
GATAAGGTAATACAGCCAGGACAAAGCCTCCACTACTGTGTCCTCTGTGAAATGGAAATGAGGTATCACACTGGCATAGCACTTACTACAAAGTAGAAAAGTCATCACCTCAGATGGCAGCGAGTCCCTGGCATGAGCGCTGAAGTCACGCAGCAAGTTTCTACTGTTCCTCTGCACCTGCTAGCGCTGTGAAGTGTACGTTCTCCACAGTCATGGGGACTCGTAAAGAAAAGATACTACTGGATATAAGACATTAAGAATGGCAAGGTTGAATAACACGCCCACTTCAAAATAATGACTACTATACTAGTCACTCAAAATTAAGTGTTTTTAACTACATTTTTAATATACATGTTTCGTGATTGCATTGATTTTATACACATTTAGAAATGTAATCAGAAGCACTGAGGCTACAAAGACAGTATTACTGCATCCTTGTAATATACTAATTAAGGTATAGAGATTTGTATATTTATAAACCTTTAGATGTGTTCACTATATGAAGAAACTTTCACAGAAGCTCACATGTTTCTAAATCCTAAATGTACACCCAGAACCACAGAACACAGCTAACTCTGGACTTAACATCTATAGTGAAGATGCCAAATACCGTGACTGAAAATACTGTTGCTTTGTTTCTTGACATTTATATGTTTACTTATTTGTGGGTGTGCACGTGCGCACGCACATATAGTGATCAGAAGATAATTTGTGGGAGTCAGTTGTCTGTTTTCACTATGTGGGTACCACGGACTTATGTCACACTGTCCTGCCTGGAAGCAGGTCCTATGACACCAGCCTCAGAGAGCTTTTATTTCTACTTCTTGTTCCTATATCCCCAGAAACACCTTATCTATAACCCTATTGCTCACTTTCATTATCCCCCATCCCATTTTTAGAATCCTCACCTAAATTTTATCTCTGTTTTAAAAAGCAAATGCTTTATGATTGGGAGTAAATTGCACAGAGAGTTTTCTGTATACTGCACAGCACTGGACACTTTACACTTACTGTGCCATAACCACCTCCCCCAAAACGTTATTTGGTAAATGCCAAACCACTCTTACTCACTAAACTGATGTCTTCAAAAATGACTAAAAAATCTTCAACTTTCGCATTGGAAGATGTGCTTGTCTTCCTTAGTCATCAAAAATTAGAATCACAATGTGATGTCACCAGAAACCCATAAAAAGGTTGAGAATAATAAGACCATAGGAAGCAAGTCTGTGGAATACGGCTGCTACCGTGAGTGGGCGTCTGATTGAAAGTTAGCTAAGAGAGTACATGACTAAAAGTCATCTGGTGGTTTTTACTGAAGCTGAGCACAGGAAATTGTGCTCTGAGAATCAGCTCGGCAAGAGCACATCCACGTCCACAAACTACAAGGACCAGCATGCTCCGAGCAGCAAGACGACAGCAGCGCTGCAAATGACCCTCAAGGTCAGGAAAGGAAGGACGGACGGATAAATGAGTTGACTCGTATCCAGTAAAAGAAAGGAAAAATGGGGTACAAGAACAGCAAGGGACTTGTCGTCTTACAGTCTGAACAAATCTCAGCGGATTATTGAGTAAAAGCAGCCGACCTGAAGAGTTCAGTTCCAAAAGCAGCAAGCCACTCAGTGACAGAGTTAGAACCCGGCTGTTTGTGGGGTTGGCGGAGGCACAGGAAAGGGGTATGACGTCATGAGACACTGGACATGTACTTTCTCGTCTCATGCTGGTTACACAGACATGTTGAATTTTGAAACCCGTTCACAGGGACTTTAAGAAGAATCTGTACCCTTTTATTCATGCATTTAACAAGTTATTTAAAAGTGAGCTTAGAGAACATTTCTGCTCTTCTTGGTTTATAAATTTATATTCAAAAAACTAAAATGTAAATTAAATAAATGTTTAATATGAGACTACCAAAGCTTTCCAAGAGTAAGACAAATTCTACAAAAGAAAGATAAAAACATTGAGAAGATTCATATTTTATTTTTACTTTCTTTTATTTTATATATACTTGAGCTAATTTTTCTAAATAAGGCCAAACCAAAAGCAAAGCGAAATAACCCAAAGTTACTACAACCGTATGTATTAAGAAAGCAGAAATTTCTTAATTTGGACATCTTACAAATGCCACATTGTTTTCGAGGTATAAAAGCATGATCACTTCCATTCACTCCCTCACTCATACCGAGCATAGTTACCAGCTAACTACTGGATAAGTACTTAAGGGTTTTAAAGTTTATTGTCCCCCTGGAGCTTAAGTCACCAATGCCAGTGCCAGTCAGAACCAGGTGGAGATAAAAACTGGCAGCAAGGCTAGTGTAAGCCTTTATTGTGGGCAGGAGTGATGGGGACATTGTTAAACACAGGCCTCTGTGTCAGGAGTGTGGCAACAAGGACCGGGCCCCCGCTGGTCTTTTCATGAGGGTCCAGTGGAAATCACAATTTACTGTGTGAACCCAAGCGGTTTTTAAACGTAAAAAGAAAACAAACAAGAGACGCTGGCTGTGACGAGCGGCGCACATCTGTGAGCTGAATTAGGCATATGGCTGCCCGTGTAAAGTCTGATCAAACGAAAGAGACACAAATGCTTGCTGGGCGGCCGCCATGGACACTCACTTGCCCTTTAGATGCCCAACCAACCACACGAGTGCCATGCTTCCCCTGGCTCACTCTCACCTCATGATTTACTGTTCTTGAATAAAGCACAGTTGGGGACATTATCGTCTCTGTATCCCTACAAATATTAGGCGCGTGTTTAAATGATTGAGGTAGAAATAGACCTCCTCCTCATGTGTGCAAGTGTGTGTGCGCACATGCGTCTGTATGTGTATGTGGTACGTCTGTGTGCGCGCGCTGTTTTGAGTGACGATAACTCAATCAGATCTAGGACTGCCAGGGAGGAGGCGAGAAGAGAGTTGGCACTGGCGACCTTCACGTTTTCATTAAAAGACTCTTTCCATGCATTTATTTTTCAAGGTTTAAAAAAAAAAATCTTACACGTGAATTCATTCCCTGGGGATTACGCCTGCTAGCTCTTTAATTAGCCACAGTTCTGGTTCAGCACGAGCCTCCTCTGGACCTTCATTCACCAGTGGTCAACAGGAAGGCTCTGAGCAGCCCAGGTACAAATCTCTTTCTCTTTGAGCTCTCAGTGCAGACTCAGGACATAGAGCGCAGTTTCATCCTGACTGTGTCACACACCGAGGATGCGCAAAAAGGGGCTGCCTTCCCAGGAAGAGGATGATCCTTCACAGGTGGACATAGTAGGGACACCTGTTTTCCTTCCCCTAGAAAACAACTTAACCAGCTTATCCTGGTAAGATAGGCAAGAGCTGAAGGCCTCAAGAAACAACCTCTTCTCAGCCATTTTAACACAATCCCATGGATTTTAAAGATCCCCAAAATAATGACTGTGAGCTTCAGGTAGTCTCTGTTTATTTAACAAGTAACAACTTGCGATTTTATGTAAAGGGATCAAATGAAACAATACATTGAGTGACTGATATTCCAATATAGACGTATAATTTCTCTTAAAATAATGGCTACTGTTTAAGTCTTTCAATTGTAATTTATAACTAATTATCTGGATATGCTGAGATTTGGAGCAGCTTACAGAAAAAAAAATTGGTCTTCTTTTTAAATGACAAATCACATAGCATTTATGTTTGATAGCTGTTATTTTGCTGCAATTTTCTTTTCTACATTTAGCATTTATTATCTATTCCAATATATAGACAGTCCACTTTGAGAATATAGCATCAAATGATTGTCATTTTGTTGGCTTTAATCTCTATTACATTTCTAGTCAAAGTTACACACACAGACACACACACACACACACAGACACCATCTATACTTGAGTGCAAAAGTTCCTTTGATCACAAAATAAAATATAAGTCGAACAATAATGCTCTTAACATTTCATTCATCTGTTTGAAATAAAAGCATAAGAAAGTCTGAACACTTTAAATTGACAAACCATTCTTATATACCATCTAAAACCAAGAAAATATTTCCATCCCACATACGTACAGCGCCATACAAACATTCTTGGTATAAATTATAATTTGGAATTTTTGTTATAAAATGATATCTTAATATCTAAAAATATATAAACATATAAATGTTGATAAATAAAAGTGCATATTTTCATAGAACTATTCTATTCAGAGAACAAATGGCTTCAACGATTTACATGTTATATTTAATTCCACATCTTATTTATAACCTACTATTGAAAAATTTACCTAAATAAAGAAAATAGATCTAACAGAAACATATCAAAAGGAACAAATTTTGAAACTACTGTTTTAAAAGTTTCGAAATAAGAGACAAGAGTAAAAAAATAATTTGTCAAATTAAGATGGGAATAATTCTTTGTAAAATGCAAAGAATATTAAATGCATGGCCACACTGACCTCAGTTGTTTAAGTTAACACACTTGTTTCTGATAAATAACACTAATGAACAATTTTGAAAATCCAAAATCTGTTACGAAATGAGTTTAATATTGCAGTAAGGTTTTTATTGTACACTATAAAGAGCCTCAAGATTAATACATCAAGAAACCAAACATTAATGAAACACTGGTGAGAAAAACATACCTAGTTAAAAAAACCAAATTGCTAGCCACGATGCCACGTGTTTGCAATGCTAGACCTCAGCAGCCTGAGACAGGACGGTCATAAATTCAAGGCCAACATAGGCTGCACAGCAAGGCCCAGTACCAAGCAAATAAACAAACAAGCAAACAACAAAAAGTCTGTCTTTTTAAGACACATGTTTTACAATGTTGTGGATTCACATTCTTTCAGTCTCCATTAAAATCGAGTTTCCAACATTAGGAGAAATACAATATAATATTTAAAACATGTGAATACTTAGAAAAACTATACACAACTAGGGGGGAAATCATTTTCTGTCTACAAAGTTCAGCGCACACAGACAAGAATGCTACTTGGGGACTGTCTCTAACATATATTCCAATATATTTATATTCTTCTGGAGGGAGACTTACAGCCCCAATGATTGTAAAGCCAATAACATCCAAACTTAAATAGCTGAGCTGCTGTTCTTCACAGTAGGGGAAACTTATCAAAATCACATGCTGAAATTCCTAAAGTTCATTTTTAATTTTCTTTGGTGCAAAGTACATTTGCATGACTAATTTAGTCTGCATATTTAAAAAGTGATATAAATATGCCTTAAATAAAATTACACTGAAAAAATACACTCTATACTTATAAAACATGACAGCGGTCTACATTTAAAAACACGCCTTCAAGGACAATCAATTTTTTCCATATTTGGATATACAAATTCAGGAGATGGCCCATACAGTCATCCCCTAACCTCCACTGAACTTGTAAGCAATTATTAGGCTTCCCACTTAAAAAGAACCTCTTCTTTTCAAGTCTTTCGTTATGTATCTTTGCTTGTCTTCCCCAGGAACCCAACTTAAAAGCATTTGCTTAATCAAACCTTCTCTTTGTCCACGAAAGATGAAAAGAACAGGTGTAAGATGGGAACTTTGCCAGGGGCAGCCAGGATTTCCAATCCCAGGTAAGGACTCCCTGGGAAATTCCCTTTCCCTGCTTGTGGTGAGTGAGTCCCGTGAAATGGATGACAATCCTTCCCTGGGTTATTACTACTTCCTGTCGATGGGAAAGTCAGTCCCCTGAGTAAGTCTCATGACATGACTTCCTCCTGCTGGCCCTAGAGAAGTGTGGTCCTACACTATAATAAAGCTTTCTCATAGGGGAACTGCTATGGCCTCTCTCAAGTAAGAAACAGCCATCAGAGGCTGGAGACTTCAGTCTTAGAATTTAAAATCAAGTCATGTCAATAATAACATGAACATGACCAAAGACTCCAGAACCTGGGTAAAACCTTCATTTCAGCCTGGGGGTCCTGAGCGTGAGAACCAACTGAACAGTGCCTGGTATCCAGCCCCACGAAAACAATGCAACCGATACATGTGTTTGCCAAGTGGCCACAGTTTTAATAATTCGTTATGTAAAACAGAAATTTCACACCAATAGGAATATGCTAACACCATCATGCTAAAAACACTGTTCTTAGAGAACTCTTACATTTTAAAGGCCATTTTAATTTTCCTAGAATCTCAAGGCTTTTGCCACTTATGTATAAACTCATGTTTTACATCAGGAGCTCTGCTTTTTATGGTGTAAACCTTTTATTATTATTTACAGTACAGTTTCCATTTTCTTTGAGTCATAAGTTAGCTATGAACTTACATGTGTGGCTTATGTAAAGCCTTCGATTTGTACAGAGGCATGCATTCAAGTCTCTATAAATTCCCAGAACAACAGAGCCAGCAGCAAGGGAAAGCATAACCAGTCTCGCCAACACCCATCACAACTGCCTCCAAACGCAACACCCGTGCAAGGACTTCATGTAGCCATGAACTACAGCAGGAACAGAGAGAAGAGCCCGGGTTTCCAAGGCTTTCTTGGCAGAGGAACACCATTTAGGGAACAGCTGAAATTTTCAGCAGCTTTGCTAAACCAATCTCCGAGTGACTGCAAGGGATTTGGGGTAGGTTGCAGACCCATGAGACTCTAAGTTAGCATGCTCATATTGCTCCAAGGGGGTGCTTCTTGAAGTTGAAAAGAACTATTCGGAGAAAAGGATATTTAGAGAGACATGGAAAAAGTAACATTCAGGGTAAAAGAGTAGGAATAAAGGCTAGAAGAATACAAACATACATAACCACAAACTGGAGCATTCACAAAATAAGAATAGGGTTCCTACATTGTGAAGGTGATTATCTATTCTGAGTTCTATAGTCCTTCTAAAAGTTCAACAAGACTTACTATACACAAAATGAGTAACAGAAAAGGTTCTAGTTGAATCCAGGTCAGTGCTGCCAGGAAGCAAAATGAGAAAGGCAGGACTATGACCACAGACAATGGAGGCTCATCAAAAGACAGCAGAAAATATATAGAAATCTATTTTCATCGAAGCTGAAATTAGAAAAATGGTGTAGGCTAAAAGGACAAAGTGGGCCAGGTTGTGGCGGGATGGTGAGCATTTGTGATGGCCTCAAGAAAACCTACCATTTTTTGAGTTAAAGTTGAGTTCCGTGTTTCTATGTTGAAGGCTGAACGTCTCCCCAACTAACAAGAAATACACCTGGAGCTGTTTCTAACTCCTGCAACATGTGAATAAAAATGCTAACTTGTATACAGTCTGGTGGTGATCCGTTTCTCACCTCAGCTCCATACATCCTTCTCTGGTATTGTGGCAACACTGTTAAACACTCTCTGCTCTGCCAAGATGCTTACGGTAGGCTCCTCCAATGCCTCTCTGCCCTTTATCCTTTCCTGCTTGAATTAATCCAAGTTAATGTCATATCGTCTGAGTACTCTACTCAAAATTCCATCTTCTCCTCTTCTGCCTTCAGAAAACTTTCAGGTAGCACTGTGTGACGCCAAAGTCATCCGTATACTTCCCCCACCATTATTCCTTGCTATTCTTCACGTCACATAGACAAATAGTCAAGTATTTGCAAACATGACCCAGAATGACTCCCTGTGAGCTTTCTCATAAGTATTTGCCTCGACTATGATAATTGGTAACTTTTCATTTACTCCAAGATTGCACATGGTGCACGGGGAATAGAACCCTCATTGCTCTGATTACCATGGGGTTACAGATTCCTTTAATGAGATAGCTTTCATACTGAACTGCATGACACCGGATATTCAATGCTATGCACATGCAGCTTAATTACAAAATGCTTCTGCTTTGTTAATACAACTATAATTTGTATTGGAAGAACTTTTCCATGGTGATTAAAACAAGGAAAACAACTTGTATAAAACTGTGGAGGCCCAAAAATGTGAGCCTATTTCCACCTTGTCTAAAGGTCAGTGAGTTTGAGGTTGCTCAAAACTGTTGACAACAACCAGGGCTACACATTCTTGACGTAGGGTGTGGTTACTTGGTTCTTTTGACATTAAGATGGCCCATACAGGTGGGTCCATCCACTCTACCCAAACCAATGGTCAGGAGATTTGAGCATATTTCTGCTCCTTCTTTTGAAATAGGAGGATTGATCTAGGGAATGGTTGCCTTCAGGATACTTGGTCTAAGGTGGGTTCACTGCCTAAAAACAGAATGCTAATGACTTGATATCTCAAAGTATTGAAGCAAGTAACTTGAGTTGTCTTTTGTATCATATTAAAACAGTCTTTTGTCTTCTTCTCCTGCTGTATTGAGGTGTAAAACCATATGGAAAATTAAATACAGGGATTTCAGTATTCACTGGAACTCCCTCCTGATACTATCCTATGTTTCTGTTATATTATTTTCACTAGCATCTTCGTTCTTTTCACTGATCCCCATGCACCTACCCTGGTAAATGGTATTTTTTGTCAAAGCTGGTCTCCAATACAAAGCTATTTGGATACACTAGACATTAGCAAGAGCAAAGTGAAGGCATTTTCTCTTGAGAAACCACGTGGTTCATGTAGAGAGGAATGGTGGGTGCCGACATAGAGGACTTACTGAGATGTCACCAGCAAAGATTGAAGGGGTAGCTCAGTTGTAAAGTTAGGGCAGAATCTATAACCTGAGGTTGGGCCCTGAAATTTCTACACCCTGTGATAATATGAGCTACATATATGAGTTACAAATCATTCAGTATATTGAATTATACTTGTGAGCAGACCCTGAGTCATGATTGAAAAGTTGAAAATATTGACAACTATGACTTTAAGTTCAGCTATGGCAGGAATTTATTCTTAGCGTTTAGTCAAGCAGAAAGAAGGAAGCATTTGGTAACTATGGAAGAATCTTCTTGGGGAATCACAGGGCACTTTATAGATTTGCTAAGACAGCAAGCAAGTGGAAGTGTTCAAGGGATACTGTGCATAGTCTTTTTCTTCTAGAACAAAAATAAACCTCTTAGGTGAGGTGACTTGTTTGCCACGCAAGCCTAATAACTGGGTCTCAGTCCTGAGAACCCTCACAGTCGTGAGAGAAAAAAAAAATTGAATAACAGTGAACTGAGCTAGTGACCTGTGAGATGATATCTAGAAGGCAAAATACTTATACACACTGGAGCCTCTGCAGGGAAAACACAAGTGACCGAAGGGAGCAGAAATGTTATCAAAGGAACATTTTGTAAAACATCAACATATGTGATACAGGAACCCATGTCTCGACAGCCTTGATAGCCTAAGAAATACAGCTATGCTTTGCCAAAGACCTCTGCATTCAGAGGTACATTTCAGATGACCGCTGGAAACAAGGAAATAGATACAATTTTGAAAGAGAAAGCCTCTTCTAACAAGTTAGAGTTGATGTGCATGAAGCCATACTTACATTAGGCACAGAGACCCACAATAACCGAGGTTTATAAAATAAGACTGTAGAATATTTGCTCCTAAGTGGAAGACATGTAGCGCACATCATGCTCCCAATGTTCAGCAATCTTTGCAGGAGACAAAAAGACTGTTTTTTTTTTTTTTTTGTCAGTGACAACCAAGAAAGAATTCTTTGAGGCCCAGCAGGACAGCTGCACATGTGGGTTCATGGTGATTGTGCCAGCAAGGTAGTTATGACAACAGGGTGACCGTGACAGCATGGACAAGTCCTGCATAAGCCAAGCCAGACCAAGTGCCACCATGGAGAGCGGAAGTGGGATCGGAGTTCCACCCCTCTTTTGGGACCTATCTGCTGGGAGAGGGAGAGTCCTATTTAGGCAAGTGACACATATCCAAGAGCAGCACAAACTGGTCTTAGTGGGTTTTGTTTTGTGTTACATTTTTGTTTGTTTTTGTTGTGGTTGTTTTAATGACACAGATGGATGGGATAAGGAAAAGCTGGAGGGGGGACCATGATCAAAGTACACTGAACCTCTCAAAGAACTAATACAATTTAAAAAAAATTAAAAGAACCTAAAAAAGTAGAGCTAACAAAGCATCTTAAAATACTGAAGGGATTATGAGAATAGTCCTAATCTAGAATCTTCTGCTCAGAGAAAGTGAAGGAGCAGCAAAGATGTCATTGAATGAGTGAAAACAGAGAGACTATGTGGCTGGCTAGCAGATAGATAAATACGGAAAATGTATGTATGCTGGCTGTGCATATGTCTGCCTGTAAAGAGATAACAGAATTTCTGGTGTGCTGTTATGTGACCTGTCCTTGGTCTGACTTGTCTTCTTCTATATCTCTGTCTAAAGTTCTTCAACCAGGCTCTCTCTCTCCTCCAGCCCGGCAAGATGCCCAAGGGAAAGAAGGCCAAGGGGAAGAAGGTGGCCCCGGTCCCCGCCGTCATGAAGAAGCAGGAGGCGAAGAAGGTGGTGAATCCTTTGTTTGAGAAGAGGCCTAAGAACTTCGGCATTGGGCAGGACATCCAGCCCAAGAGAGATCTCACGCGCTTCATCAAATGGCCCCGCTATATCAGGCTGCAGCGACAGAGGGTCATCCTCTATAAGCGGCTCAAAGTTCCTCCTGCCATTAACTAGTTCACTCAGGCCCTGGCCCGGCAAACAGCTACCCAGTTGCTTAAACTTGCCCACAAGTACAGGCCAGAGACCAAGCAGGAAAAGAAGCAGAGGCTGCTGGCCCGTGCTGAGAAGAGAGCTGCCGGCAAAGGGGATGTCCCGACTAAGAGACCACCTGTCCTTCAAGCGGGCGTCAATACAGTCACCACTTTGGTAGAGAACAAGAAGGCTCAGCTGGTGGTGATTGCCCAGGATGTAGACCCCATTGAGCTGGTGGTCTTCCTGCCTGCTCTGTGTCGGAAGATGGGGGTCCCCTACTGCATCAACAAGGGAAAGGCCAGGCTGGGGCGGCTGGTCCATAGGAAGATGTGCACCACTGTTGCCTTCACACAGGTTAACTCGGAAGACAAGGGTGTTCTGGCCAAGCTGGTGGAAGCTATTAGGACCAATTACAATGACAGATATTATGAGATCCGCCGCCACTGGGGAGGCAACGTCCTGGGTCCTAAATCTGTGGCTCGAATTGCCAAGCTGGAAAAGGCAAAGGCCAAAAAACTCGCCACTAAACTGGGTTAAATGTACTGCTGAGTTTTCTGTACATAAATATAATTATAAAACTTCCAAAAAAAAAAAAAGTTCTTCAACCAGAACCCTTGTGTCCGACCTCTAAGATATTTCAAGCAGTGCATTGAGACAAGATTACGTGTTATATTTAGTTTACAAGCATGGATGTCAAGTCAATATTTAACATGCTAATTAAAATTTCTTCTTGCAAGGATAGTTAACAGCTAAAATACCTCAATCTGGGACAGGTTCTGGAGGCAGCAACTTAGCACGTCGATGCTGTTCATTGTATTTGCACCTGAGTATTAACTAGCACAAGGACTATCTGAAAGAAGCGTTAGTGTAAATAAACTGTATTCTTTATTATATAGTTGTGAGATGCATGTTTTAATCACTGCTGCTTTTTCATAAATGGGCTGTAAGCATCAGATGGCGTATATATCCATTGATAAAACCAACGAATGTGTCTACTCAGTTATTTTCTCATCTAAAGGAAAGCCAGCAGTTCCTGAACTCAGAGCACTGTTTTGCACACCTCTGGATGAAACTGTGATGTCACGTGCTACAAAGTATGTGCAAGATAAAAGAGAGGCAGGGTTCATTCGACTTGTAGGAACTGGTTATGGGGATGAACCTCTGAGCCTCCTTGTTAGAGAACAATATCTTCTTAAAAGCAGGAGTGGGACTTGCAGTCATTGCCGTCTGCACAAGAAGGTTTGGTGTAAAGATGCATGGCTTCTCACCCTAAGATTTATCAGCTATTGCTTTGAAACCTCTCCTTCTACTGTGTTTCCCACCTCACTTGGCTGGAAAGAACGTAATTATAAAATCAAAAAGCTTTACTTTTTTTTTTTGGTAAATTACAGTATGCAGAACTTTATATAAATTGTATTTATCTTTGTTTATGTGTACCTCTTTCTTAATCTGTTTGTGTACATACATATAAATATATGTTCTAGTTAGAATTCATAAGTAAAACATATATAAGAGCATAGTAGACGACACACTTTGATGTTGCAAAATCTGTTTTAATCAGACAATTAAGGAAATAAAATTGCTTGGTGAATAAATGCCAAAAGTTAATTGGTTCACAGATTGAGAGGGTTTTAGACACAGGGAGACCAGTCCTCTGTCTCAAGTACATTAAATAGGCACAACTCAAATGGTCCTGTCTTTCTCGAGGGAGATTGCACAACCTTTCCTTTATAACATCCGTCTTACCTCTGAGTGGTACCCGACTCTGATGAAGGCGCAAAGCGGATCAAAGGCCCCAGTAGCACAGGTCAGAAGGTGCGTTCTGTTGTAGTGATGCAAGACCCGGACATAGTTGGCACACTCGCTCTAAAGTGGGATTGAAAAGACACCTAGTTAGAAGGGAACAAATGTTTGACCTACCTTTGACCTTTGTTGTCCCTCATTCCTAGAAAGGGAGTCTGAATCGGGAGGGAAAGGAAAAGAGAGTGGGATAAGGAAGACGAGGACCTGGGAGAAAGCAACTAGTGTGAGGGACACGTGTTTAATAAGCAGTGAAATGTGAAATGCTTTTTGTTATAATTCTGTAAGTCATTTTTATAGCATTCTCATGAATGTGTTCAATCACACTAATTTGCATCAATATAGTCCCCATGTAATTAAAGTATTCCCAGGGCTGCCATTTTTAACAACAGTATATGTTTATGAACCAACATAAAATTAAAAACCCAGTAATTAGAAAAGGGTCGTTATTCTTAAGAAAATATATGATGTTGACAGCAGGGTACTACAAAATTTTTTAATAGTTTGAAAGTTTTTAACTGGCAAAAGAAATTCTGACAAAAAAAATGAACCATGATATGAAAATGCCATAATATCCCAAAGTAAGCAGTAAAATCGAGTATCTAATATTTATTTAAACAAAATTCGAAAGCTGCACCCTTAGATTTAGAAGTCCTCATTGGCACTACAGAGTTTTGGTAAGCAAAATAGTGCTCATATTCGAAATTATAAATTCACATAAAATGTAATTTGGGGGAGATTTTTTTAAACATATTAACTATTAGAAACAACATTTGATTGGCAAATGTTTTGAGGGTCTTGCTACAAAACGCTGCAGTGCAATGGTCAATAATTTGTCTATAAATAATGATGCGTAAAATATTTAATTCGTGTGGCAACTGGTGAAAATCCTCAGGTGTGCAGCGATAGAAGAGAAGAAGCCATAGGTGGTGAAGCACACGTGTGTGCTGCATTCTGTTAGCTGTGTGCACAAGAGCAGACTCCAGACCACTTCCTGGGGATCCCAGCCAGGCAGCACTAGCTTTAAATTTCAGATTACAGAGAAGAGTATTTAACTCATGCATTGCTGCACCCACTTATAAAGTCAAACAAGGAGTCTGGTGCTCCGAACTTGCCAGCTATTGTCCTCCCATTTTCCAATCATTCCTTTTTATTTGCATTAATATATAGACATATGAGAATGAGAAAACTCATCAGAGTTTTATTGAATTTGTCATAATTAATACTATATTTTACTTTTAAATATAATGTGCTTATTTTAACAAAATGATGGCTTTCTTTATGAACATTTCAAGATCATAGTAGACTCCATGTGGCTACGGTGAAATTTTCTGCCCTCGTATTGCTGGCAGCACTTGCTTTTTCTCTACTGACACTGCATCTCTGCCATTTTCACCCTTTCTTGCCTGCTTATGCTCTCTTGCAAGTGGCCTCTTCCCAGAGAGTCAGTTTCTACTCTCCTGCCACAGCAGTTTTGAAAATTGTCTTTATTTTTTGACATTATGATGTCATTATAATGACATTATAATTTCCTTTACTCCCACTAAACTTTGTCATGTATCTCTCTTTGCCCTCTTTAAAATTCATAGCCTATTTTTTCATGAACTGCTGTTACACGCACACACACATACACACACACATACACACATGCGCACACACATACTCACTGTATCAGGCACTGTCACATCTCCGCCATTCAGGCAGGCTCATCACTTTAATACACACCCCAGACACACATATGCATACACACACAGACACACGCACGCACACACACACACACACACACACACACTCACATATTCTCACACACACACGCACATACACATGCACACACATGTACACACACTCACTTTATCAAATGCTGTCACATCTCCACCATTCAGGCAGGCTCATCACCGTCATACACTCCCCAGACACACACACGCTTACATGCACACACTTAAATTGCTTCAAACCAAATTAGCCAAATCAATTTTTGAAAACATCCTCCTATCAATTTAGACATCACTATGTCATCAAAAATAAATTACAAGAGTAATACTAACCCCTTTTAGCCCTAAAAATTAGTACCTTAAAGTAAATATTCACCACAGTGATAAAATGGACAGAACAAGATTTCTCCTTCAAGTCTCTCTTCTAAGCTGGCTGGGATGGAAAGTCCAGCAGATTGACCTTGCCGTGCAGTCTCTCAGGATGTTAAGCCCCTTGGTAACAGTGCAAACTGCATTCCTGAGCACACAGATCTATCCGCTCAGCTCCTACATATGTAACATTGCACTTTGTGCGTGATCCATACAGTTAATAGAATCTGACCATGCAGACAAGGCGAAATTCTCTGCCCTCACATGGCTGGAAGC